>NC_084728.1:10471330-11071330 GCF_033807575.1 Cydia pomonella
TGTAACTATAAATGAAGATTTTACTATGGTACTATTAGCGATGATAGACCTACAAGCCGATAGGTTAATAGTGAAATTAATATTTGAATAATAGCAACTGCTTTTTTCCCCAACCTAGATGCAAACAATACACATAATTGCTCACTAATATCTAAAGAAACATACAAGTTAAGCATATAAATTAATCTGGTAGAAAACAAGCGGTCTTATCGCTAAACAGTGATCTCTTCCAAATAACCTAACCTATCCATTTGAATATAGGCTTGCCTACTTGAAGCGGTGGTGGCCGAGTGGATATGACGTCCGACTTTCAATCCGGTGGCAGGTTCAAAACCTGGCTCGTACCAATGAGTTTTTCGGAACTTATGTACGAAATATCATTTGATATTTACCACTAGCTTTTCGGTGAAGGAAAACATCATGAGGAAACCTACATACATCTGCGAAGAAATTCAAAGGTGTATGTGAAGTCCCCAATCCGCATTGGGCTAGCGTGGGGACTATAGCCGGAGCCCTCTCGCACATGAGAGGAGGCCTGTGCCCAGCAGTGGGACGTATATAGGGTGAATTATTTTATTATTATTATTATACTTGAATAAAGAATTTCGAATGTTTATTTGTTTGTCAGATCGGCCGGTTCTCGGGCGAGGATGAAAACCACATCAACAAGAAGTTGCCGAAGGAGCTGCTCCTACGGATCCTGTCGTACCTGGACGTCGTGTCGCTCTGCCGCTGCGCGCAGGTATTGGACATTTATATTACCTTCATCCTTTCGGTTGAGAAGGAGGCTGGCTCAACTGTACTCTGCTGGAAAGAGCTGGAAGTCGCTCAAGTTCACGACAAATGGAGAATTCTTAGTTCTTAATGAGGAGTAGAGTCTGAGCGGAAAGAGAAGAGTCGTGAAATGTAAGGGAGCTCGTACATTCTACGACCTCTTTTCGCACAGTCTCTAACAGAAATACATCATCATCATCAATTCATGATCGTCCTTTCATTTATACTAAACTAAACCACTTCTAAACCATTAGGATTCAACCTCCCCCGGAGATTGTGGTGCCGCTTTAATAGACTGAGAACGGGTCACGGTCGCTGCAATTACTTTCTGCATAAATGGGGGTGGAAGGACTCTGCAATGTGCGAGTGTGACGAAGAAGTCCAGACTATGGAGCATATAATTCAGCGATGTCCTCTGCACTCATACTCGGGACCACCAGAGGACCTGCTGCGCCTAACACCCGACGCAATTGCGTGGCTGAACGCTCTGAATATTGACATTTAATTTTAATTGTAATGTAATTTTTATTCTGTGATATTTATGTAACTACCTATTTTTTGTATAAGCCATACGATTAAATAAATACTAAACTTAAACTACATAGTAACAACAAAACTTAGATTTGTTTGAAAATTACCGCGAAGCTTTATGTACCGCTTGAGATAACTAAGTTTGTGACCTTGCGGTAAAGTCACGTGTCTCATTCACGCAACATGGATCGGAGAGCCTTGGTTTCTACTATCAAGCCCTAAAAGTGTTGGAAGTATTTTACAGATGGCGCCAGCATAGGGTTTGCCTGTCAATCAATCAATCTTTAATTCAGAAAATAGGCCACAGGCGCACTTTTACATGTCAAATTTTTACAAGCAATAAAAAATCTTTTTTTTTAATTTTAATTAAAAAATTAAATTAAAAATTAAAAATATTTAATTCGGACTCTGGTTCCATAATTTGTTAGTATAATACACACAATACACTTACGACTACAACACTGTACAATTTACTTTACAACTAGTGTTAGTGACATACATTACTTAAACCTAAACCTAATATCTCCGGGGAGAGGCGCGCACTGGGGCATGCATCTTATCCCAATAACGCATTATCGGGCAATCTTCCCGTTCAGCAAGTGAGCTCAAAATGCTGTTGGTGCTACCCAGAACTCTTCGCATCAAAGATGATATTCTGGTGCGTAAAATTGCGTGGAACCCCGGCACGCCCGCCGCCGCGAACATGCCGGACGCACTGCAATAGCGAGGGTGCCCCATCAGCATCCTGAACGCATTGTTGTATTGAACTTTCAATACATTGACGGCCCTCTGAGAATAGCTAATCCACAGTGCACACGAGTAGAAGGATTTTAAGCCAAATCTCATAGAACTAAACCTATGCTGGCGCCATCAATAAAAACCTGCTGACTTTATTTATCTTATACGGAGTTATACACGGTGTAACACGAGGAAACCGAAAGATTTAACAGTGTATTCCTGATCACATTTAGAGACTATAATGTCATATAAACTTTTCTGGATTGCGCCTAGTTTCAGAGTTAATACCAATAAAAAAAAAAACATCTTATTGTAACTTAGTGCAAAACGCCTTTTTGATGACGATGATGCCATTATGGGGCGTAGTCTAAATATCCTTATTGATAGATGTCAAAAACTGACAAATAACCTTTGCAAAAACTAAGTTTTACAAAGAAAATCGACAATATTAATTTTCAGTGCCACTTTTACCGTAACATAAAATGTTATATTGTTGTTATCCTAAAGCACCCCAGAGGTGCAAAGGGCCTTCACAAGCTCGCGCCACGCCTTCCTATCTTCAGCTCGTCCTCTGGCCTCGCTCCAGCTCAACCCGACCGCTCGTAACTCTCTTTGGACGGACCGTTACCAAGAGTGTACACTCTCTCTCTAAAATGTCATATACAAATACATTAAAGAAAAAAAAATTTTTTTTTTTTGCCGAAATTTACTTAAACTCATGTAACATTTTTTCCTTCTTTTGGCCTCAAAAATGCGTGGTTAAAATCTTGTTACACTGTGTATACTCAATTCTCTTTGCCCAGTGTAATGTTTGTTTGCTCTGTAGGTATCCAAGCTATGGAATATTCTGGCTCTCGACGGGTCCAACTGGCAGCGGATAGACCTCTTCGAGTTCCAGAGAGACGTCGAGGTAAGAAAATAAATAAATATTATAGGATATTATTCGCGTTCTGTACATCGCTGTACACCTGCAGCCTGTGGACTCGGTACACGCAATAGTACATTATTGCAGAGGCCGGGAAACACGTAGATTTATATTGGGTAAACGTGTAGTTCAGGGCATTATATTTTAGTCATTGAATTATGAACAGGCTCGAGCAAGGGTGTATGGAGCTAGAAGAGCCTGAGGGGTCTTGCTATTCTGGACATCTTATTTGTATTAAATGAAAGTGCTCGGTTTACACGTTTATAATATTCCTTGAGTTAGCGATTTTAATATAATGAACATGAGCTTGTAACTAAAAAACCGAAATAAAATGAACATAATATAGGTATTTGACATGAAAGATTACGGCTTACCATAGATACAATTTATTTTAATCTCCATGTTGACTTCAGTAAAGGGCTCCACAGACCTTGCAATAAATCGCAGTGCGGTTTTAGATACTTTGCCGACTAAGTAGCCTTCAATTGATCTATCTTTTTGGCGAACCGCGAGTTCTCCGTTCGGGGCGTATTACTAGTTAATTAAGTTTAATTGACTATTTTTGTTTGATCCCAGGGTCCCGTGATAGAGAACATATCGCAGCGTTGCGGCGGGTTCCTCCGTCAGCTGTCGCTCCGTGGATGCGAGAGTATAGCTGATGGCTCTATGAAGACCCTCGCACAGGTACACGAGGATTATCGGATATATTATGTACGAATGGAGCGTCAATCGAACATGATATCCATCGTATTGCCAATTTTTAGAACAGTTGAGAGTTTAAATTCGTTCCAAGTTACCCAAGTTATGTATACAGGGTGTTTATTTAGTCACCTGCAATATTTTACGGGCTGAATGCCACGGACCACAGAGCAACATAGACTATGTGCATAATTTCAGTTTAGACACTTTGGTGACGTGGCGTCCGTGACAGCTTTTGTGTTTGACACGGCGTCGAAAACGTTATAGAATCATTTGAAATTGTTTTTAATATATAATATGTTTCAGTCGTGCCCAAATATCGAAGATTTGAACTTGAACAAATGTAAGAAGCTCACCGATCAGACCTGCCAGGCACTCGGCAGAAGATGCAGCAAGCTACAGAGGTCAGTATCCTTCAACTTGCCCGTTGCATCATAGAGCATGGAGTCTACGACAACCTGATCCCAATAATTCATTCATTCGCGGTATCAAAAGATTTTTTTTTCTTCTTCTTCCTCGCGTTGTCCCGGCATTTTGCCACGGCTCATGGGAGCCTGGGGTCCGCTTGACAACTAATCCCAAGATTTGGCGTAGGCACTAGTTTTTACGAAAGCGACTGCCATCTGACCTTCCAACCCAGAGGGTAAACTAGGCTTTGTTGGGATTAGTCCGGTTTCCTCACGATGTTTTCCTTCACCGAAAAGCGACTGGTAAATATCGAATGATATTTCGTACATAAGTTCCGAAAAACTCATTGGTACGAGCCGGGGTTTGAACCCGCGACCTCCGGATTGCAAGTCGCACGCTCTTACTGCTAGGCCACCAGCGCTTCCTCAAATCATTTTTCATCAAAAGATTTTTTTTTATTGTTTTTTTATTTTATTTATTGGAGAAACAACAGAAGTATGCGACAGGATAATAAGTTACATTGTTGAGTAAATATATTATTGAGTTGAACACTTACTTCCTTAAACGCTCTCACTAAAAAAAATTATTAAAATAAACGGACTTAACTAAAAAGTATGTTTACATACAAGTTTACCAAGTGTGACCACGCATATGTGTATTTACAATATATCGTCACCCCAGTTCACAATCGTAATAAGTACGCGGAAAATTTGGTCGGTCTATAGACCTTTTGTTAGCGCACTATGGTAAAATTGCAACAAAATTTGGTCGTAGTATAGACCTTTTGTTAGCGCACTATGGTACTAATTGCAACAAAATTTGGTCGTAGTATAGACCTTTTGTTTGTGTACTATCGTACTAATTGCAACAAAATTTGGTCGTAGTATAGACCTTTTGTTTGTGTACATTCGTACTAATTGCAACAAAATTTGGTCGTAGTATAGACCTTTTGTTTGTGTACTATCCTACTATTTGCTACAAAATTTGGTCGTAATATAGACCTTTTGTTGGCCCACGTTACCAATTGCAACCAAATTTGGTCGTAATATAGACCCTTTGTTAGCGCACTATGGAACTAATTGCAACAAAATTTGGTCGTAATATAGAACTTTTGTTAGCGCACAAAATTTGGTTGAAACATATTGTGCTGAAGCGATCGACATCAAAATCAAACTGATTTGTTAATATTTACTCAGTGAAAACCGTTTTCTCCCGAAATGGGATTTTATAGAAAACGTACCGTTTTTTCGTTAGGATCGCAAGCTATTCTTCCCTCTTAATGAAATAGTTTTCTTGACGTCTTCTGTGTACTTGCAGAATAAACCTGGACTCCTGTCCCAGCATGTCGGACATATCACTGAAAGCACTATCGGATGGTTGCCCGGTAAGTTACTATAACTAATATTTTTGATATGATGGAATGTGGATGCACCTGGTGCTTTAGCCAAATGATAATCATTTATAGAGAATGCTAATCTAAAGATAAATTATTATTTTTTTAACACTTTACCGAGGGTATACAGTATGGGGTTCTTCAAAAAAGGAGTGTACAGGTTTTTAAAGGGTCGGCAACGCGCATGTGGGAGAATCAACTTTTTAGCGTCACTCGTTGCCATGGTTACGATTAGTTGTCCAGGGGACAAAAGTTCATTGAAATACTGATTTTATGGTACTTAAATGTATCAAAATTGCGTTTTTGTGGTCGTTATAACCATTGTCCATAATGGGCCCCCTACTAAGCATGTTAATTGAACGGCATACAACGTCTCTTCAAACAAACTGTGCCACTGTTGTCCCTTGGACAACGGGACAGGATAACAAAACAAAAAAAGTTGATTCACCCATGTAATACCTCTGGAGTTGCAGGTGTCTATAGGCTACGGTGACTGCTTACCATCAGGCGGGCCGTCTGCTTGTTTGCCACCGACGTGGTATAAAAATAAAAAAAACTTTGACCGCCAAGACGTCAACTGACGCGCCCGGCGACAGCCGAATATCAACCTTAGTGCACACCGACAAGGTTCACTATGACGCGCCGCGCCCGGTAGGCGTGGCAGTTAAAGGGTCAATGTAATTAACAGTGATCGGGGTTTTAGATGCCACACTGCGGTATATAAATAAAAAGAATTTATTGTCGTAAAATAAAACATTATATCAAGTTAAAATAGTAATATGGATATGGTTGACTGGAAGAGATCCCTTATGGGGATAAGTTCGCCTTTGTACAATGCCAACATTTTTGACGTGACAATGTCTTATAATTCGATGGAGCCGGCTGCACGCACGAAAAAACATGACTCATGCGGCGTTACCTCGCTCTGAGGCGTTCCATTTAAGGCTTGAAGTGCAAGCGAGAGCGCGCAACGAGCGACAAAGAGGCACAATCGGCCTCCGCGTTCGGCAGCAATTGTATTTATGCGTACAAATAAATGTAACTTGATCAATTCAATTGTGATTTCCATTTACCTCCTTCTCTATATCCATACAAAATATCTATCAAACAAATAAAATTAAAATTTTCTTTTGAAAAATGATACCATTCCATCAGTATTTTCTTATGACGTTGTCACGTTCAACTATCGTCAGTAAACCGACTTTTTTTTTTGTATCTTTACCTGTCCCTTATGTACAATAAAGTGTTTACATACATACATTCGCCTTTAAGGCCGCGATACCTGTTAAACTGCTCGAAAAAAACGTTTTTTTAGTGTAGATAACATATTTATACAATATACGACATTAAATAAGCAGTTATTGAGGGCATTCGCCCCGATAGGCAAACAAATCCCGATAACTGGTAATTAAGTATACGTTAGAATGTTCCACTTATCTATGGAGAAAAAAAAGTTGTGATATTTTTCCTGTCTTCGCTCAAAAATCGATTCTCCCCACTCTAAAAATTATTTATTTCGGTTTTCAAAGGAATCGAATATCTTTTAAAGGTTGCATAAATTTAAAAGGTAGAGATAAAACCCCATAGATTGCATGAAAATTAACTGTGTTAAAAATAACAAAATATAATGAACTGATAAAATCGAATGAAGACTGAATTTTGCGTCTAGAACACGATAAAAGCACTTTTCCTTCGGAAACGAACTGAAAAATCTTAATTATAAAATTTATCGAGTAACCAAATTCCAAGTTTACTACTAATTGGGAGAATCAACTTTTTAGCGTCACTATTTGCCATGGTTACGATTAGTTGTCCAGGGGACAAAAGTTCATTGAAATACTGATTTTATGCTACTTAAATGTATCAAAACGCAAGTTTTTGTGGTCTTTATAACCAATGTCCATAATGGGCCCCCTACTAAGCATGTTAATAGAACGGCATACAACGTCTCTTCAAACAAACTGTGCCACTGTTGTCCCTTGGACAACGGGACAGGATAACAAAACAAAAAAAGTTGATTCACCCAATTATAAAATTTCTTTATATGTTCAGTATCAGTAGAAGGTTCAGTATCACACTACTCTCCGCTTTGATGTTAGCTGCTTAAACCATTTTCTACCCTATCCCACTTCTCGAACACTTTTGGAATCTTTCGCTTGCTCGGGTATCAATATTAGCACGAGCGGTTAAGCAACAACTTTGCCCCCTTGTAAAACAAATATGTAAATACGAGTATTATCAGTGAGAATAAGAATTCGAGCGAAGTTAGTCAAGTTAGATGAAAATCGAAAATGTAGATATATATATAATTTTTAATGAATTTATGAAAGTGTATGGTTTAGCTCCTGACGCACGTGAACGTGTCGTGGTGCCAGTCCATCACGGAGAACGGCGTGGAGGCGCTGGCTAGGGGCTGTCCCAAACTGAAGAGCTTCATCTGCAGAGGTAAGTACCAGTGGCATAACTATATTGAGTGTAGTGGCCAACTCACTGAAGAGACGCATTTGTGGCATTTTGCCATTACAAATACAAATAATTTATTAATAAGTATTGTACAGTGGTAGCTCAGACGACCGGTTTGGCCTAGTGGGTAGTGACCCTGCCTACGTAGCTGATGGTCCCGGGTTCAAATCCTGGTAAGGGCATTTATTCGTGTGATGAGCATGGATATTTGTTCCTGAGTCATGGGTGAATTCTATGTATTTAAGTATTTATAAATATTTATATATTATATATATCGTTGTCTAAGTACCCTCAACACAAGCCTTATTGAGCTTACTGTGGGACTTAGTCAATTTGTGGAATAATGTCCTATAATATTTATTTATTTATTTATTTAACGATTAAGGATAAGGGAAAACTTTGATTCAGTTTTATCAATAGAAAATTGTGTCCCACCGGGTTGCCTGATATCAAAGTGAATTTGAAATAGAGGTGGATTGTCAAATAAAACTTTGTAGCCACAGTAAATTTATATAAGCCATGTTTCGACACATGAATAAAACTTTTAGAATTCTTTTTCTTCTTCTTTATTATGTATTTTTAGGGTTCCGTAGCCAAATGGCAAAAAACGGAACCCTTATAGATCCGTCATGTCCGTCAGTCTGTCCGATTATGTCATGTAATTTCATAGCCTGACTAAACTCTACTACAAAAGCTTTGTAAGCTGAAATACTGTTACTTTCCTCAACTCTATTGAAAACTTTGGAAAGTAATACTGAAATTTAGTAAATAAGGGTCTAGGCTATAGGGGATGAAGTATAAAATAAACAAGGTATTAAATGCTAATAAATTTGATTTATTGCATTAAAATTGATTGAGTATGATTCAATAATTTATGAACTCTATATCCAATGAAGTCTGATTAGGACCCATTCGGATATACCGCCTTGATTGCTAGGGCCAAATACCTAAGTCAGGAAAACAAGACGGAACAAAAACCTGACTGCCCAATTTAACCTGTACACAAACATAACAAAATATGCCACAGATAAAGACAAATTAAAACCTCATTTAAATTAGGTATGGCGTGATCATTTAGTGGTAAATATAGACCAACATCATGATAAATAACAACCCAAGCTCTCTGAGGTGTGAGACATGTTACATGATAAAATAAAATCTGAAATATGTTCCAACAAGCACAAAACATATCCGTTCTTAAAGAAAGACGAATATTAAACCATGTCAATAAAATGAAACACTATTTTAAGTGCATTGAACCAATAGGAAATTATAAAATCCTATCAAAAATTATTGAATATTATTTACAAGACTACTATAATAAACCCTACCTTCTTCCTATAAAATGCCATTGTGGGATACATCATGAGTTCAAAATATTCCTACTTTAGGATAAAGAAAATTATGAAACAAGAAGTTGTAGCAAGTTCTATTAATAATATATAAGGATTACTAATATGCTCAGATATAAATAAAGATATGTTAGCACTTATGTTGTGATTGACGTATTGATAATGTATTCATAAATGTGTTATAAAGATCGACCGGGTGAAGTCTGGCTTCTCACAACTGTATTACTTTAATTAGTATACTGTAAAATAGCTGGTTGCAGTCAACTATAAGGCAACCTTTTGGATCTCATAAAATTATCATGCATACGCCGCTCTATGGACAACTCGCTAATATGTCAAGCCGCAAATCCCACGTGAAATGTTTCCATAGGTAAGTCACTTGGACCTTGCACCGTCTGCAGTACCTGAGGCATGTAGCCTAATGGAATATTACACGTAAGGTTCAGACTATCAAGTACTGAAACCGGGATAATAGTAAATAAATGACATGAGTGACCAAGAACGAAAATATACAAGACAATGATATAAGCGTTGCCCCTAATATCATGAGATCAGCCATTTTACTAAATTATCATATGCAACGTCACGCAAAGAGTAAGACTGTTAATTAAATTAAAAGCCAGTTGGATTAAGATTTGATACCTTTTGATCAAATATAAGTAAAGATGTATTAGTACTTATGATAACACATTCATAAATACGCTATAAAATTAGGTAGGATCGACGGGGTGTAGTCTGGCTTCACACAACTTTATCACCTTAATATACTGTAAAATAAAATAGCTGGTTGCAATCAACTATAAGGCAACCTTTTGAATCTCATAAAACTATCATGCATACACCGCTCTATGGACAACTCCCTAATATGTCGAGCCGCAAATCCCACGTGAAATGTTTCCATAGGTAAGTCACTTGGACCTTGCACCGTCTGCAGTACCTGAGGCATGTAGCCTGATGGAATATTACACGTAAGGTTCAGACTATCAAGTACTGAAACCGGGATAATAGTAAATAAATGACATGAGTGACCAAGAACGAAAATATACAAGACAATGATATAAGCGTTGCCCCTAATATCATGAGATCAGCCATTTTACTAAATTATCATATGCGACATCTCGCAAAGAGTACAACTGTTAATTAAATTAAAAGCCAGTCGGTTTAGGATTTGATACCTTCAGTCTCGCCGCGAGCGCGCTAGCGACAGGTCGTGACATTTATGACCCGTAAGTGCGCGTGCGCAAATTAATTGTACACAATGGTTAAATGCGTAGCAAACGGTTGTAACAAAGTTATTAATGCGAAGGCCCCCGGAGTGCAGTGTAATAAGTGTAACAAGTGGTGGCATGCCTCGTGTGCTTCATTATCCACAGAACAACTTAGTGCATTGTCTCTAACGGATTCAATTGACTGGAAATGCCCCAAATGTATACCGATCAAAGGCGCCTCCAAAAAACGTATGTCGGTGATTCTACCAGACCGCGAAGATGAGGATTCCGAAGCTGAAACACAAATCGAATCAGACAAAGTGTTGTTGGAAATGAGGCAAGAAATTCGGCAATTACGTAAAACCGTCAAGGAAATAATTGAACAAGAACTTAAAGCTACCCTCGATTACTACTCAAACAAAATCGACGAATTCGAAAACAAACTAACGGACCACGAAACGAGATTTAAAATAATGGAGAATCAATACAAAGACGTAGCCAATACATGCAAGAACCTTATGCTAAAAAATGAAGTACTGGAGCAAAAACTATACAAAAGCGAGCAGGCACTGACGTGCAACGACATTGAAATATGTGGAGTAGCAGAACAAGAGAATGAGGACGTCAACAAAATCGCGACATCATTGGGCCAGCTACTGCACCAAGACCCTGGTGACGTTATGAGAGCCGTCAGAAAAAAGAAGCCCCTACGATCCGGTTCTGCGCAAGCCGAGCGCGCCAAAGTGGATGCGCCTATCACGGTGACCTTGCGCGAGGGCAGGCGAGACTGCTGGTGCGATGCAGCTAAATCAGCAGAAATAACTGCCCAGGAAATTGGAGGACAAGGCAACAGGAAGGTGTATTTACGCGAGTCACTTACTCCCACAACATCCTACCTACTGTGGAGCGCCAAAACCAACCTTAGGGATAAATCTCTATGTCAGTACGTATGGTACAGGAACGGCCAGATAATGGTACGAAAAAAACAAGGTGACAAAAAGATTTACTACGTCAGGACCGAAAAAGACATCGAGCGAATCGGTAAGGAACTTCAAAAAATATAGGTATGTACCAAGCACCTATTACTGTGATCATATCTTTAAGTGGATGCCAATATGTCAATAATAATATAATATATATAGACACAATACGAATAATGGATATACCCAATTCCAACACTATTGAAACATTCCACGACTCTTGGACAGACTTTATGTTTAGTTTACCAGACACTCAAAATAATTTAATATTATTACATGTCAACATACGGTCAACAATAAAAAACCACTCCCAATTGGAATACATCGTCACCAGCAGCCCACGAATAATACACCTAATAATAATCACAGAAGCTAACATCACAGAAAAAATAGCGAGTATGTTCGATATACAGGATTATGTTATGTACACAGAGCTACGAACCCAAAGGAAAGGAGGCGGTATTATTGTTTACGCACACAAAAGTATATCATTCATTAAAATCCCAGTGAATACAGTGAATTTCGAGTGTATGTGTGGTGAAGTGGAAACCTTTAAGGGCGGTAAAATAAATGTATGTTCAATCTACAGGCCACCGAACTTAAATAAGACTAATTTTATTAGTGAGTTATCGCAGTTACTATCAAAATATCCCATCCAATCGGATTGTATAATAGTAGGTGATGTTAACATTGATATTTCGTGCACAAATCCTATTGTAAGATCGTACCTAAATAGTCTAAACGAACTAGGTTTTGAATGTTGTATCTCACACTTTACCAGAGTTGAGTCGAATAAAAATGGAATATCCAAATCCTGTTTAGATCACGTATTCGTTCGTGACGTCTGCAAGCCAGGTGCGCCCGAACACTCCGTACGATCTGCTGTCGTGCGAGATGCGCTGGCCGATCATTACATAACCGGACTCGCTCTTATCAGCGCTGCGAGCGTAAGTACCTTTAAGTTAGTAAACAAGTTGAATAACGACCAAGTCAAACTAGAATTAAGCCAAATAGACTGGAGCCCGGCTCTGCGATGCGGCGACCCGAACGAATTAGTCGATCTCATAATTAACAAATACCAATCAATCTATAATAAATGTACGTACAAATCCAAATTATTTGTAAACAAAAAACAGGATAACACTTGGATAACCGACAATTTAATAAATATGTGTAACAAAAAGAAAGAACTTTTAAAAATATTTTTAGAGGATCCAAGTAACAAACAAAATGAGCTTATTTACAAAAAATATAGAAATAGAACGAATAGGAAAATTTGTCACGCTCGAAATAATTTTACTAAGAAGGAAATATGCCAAAACTATAGAAACCCCAAAAAAATGTGGGAAATTATAAATAAATTGACAGGGAGAATCGTAAAAGCAATTGATGATGTATTAATTAAGTCATTTAGGTTAAAAGCTAAACAATTATCCAATAAATTTGCAATTGAGTTTAATGATAATGTCAAAAGTGTAAAAAATAATTGTAATGTGCCATTACTTGATGAGACACATTATATTAATACACCTAACCTAACGTTTCGTCTAAAAAAAATTAACGAACAAACAGTACATAAAATAATATCCCAAATAGACGACAAAAAAAGCCCAGGATACGATAAAATAAGGGCAAAAGATATAAAATACATCTCCGAACAAATGACCCCTGTCTTAACACACCTTATTAACTTATGTATATCGCGTTCCATTTATCCGGATAAACTTAAGGTAGGGCTGGTAGGACCCATACATAAAAAAGGTAGTCATGCAGATACAAACAACTATAGACCGATAACTATCTTATCATGTATAGATAAAATCATAGAAAAATATATTGGAAACTCATTAAACTCATTCTTATCAAGTAATGGCATAATTCACGAAAGACAGTTTGGTTTTCAAAAAAATAAAAATACATCACAACTCTTATCATTGTTTACTGACGAAATCAACGAACATCTGGAAAAAAAACACCATGTACTTGCTGTAATGATTGATTTTAGCAAAGCTTTTGACACTTTGGACCACATTACACTTTATAAAAAATTAGAACAAAATGGTATACAGGGACCCATGCTGGATCTTATAAAGAATTACCATATTAATAGATACAGCGCCGTGAGCATAGCGGGCGAGCAGAGTGACCTAATTCCGACCTTATGCGGCACGGCGCAAGGCTCAATTTTAGCTCCAACGGAATATCTGCTATATGTAAATGACATGTGTAAAATTTTCCAGCATGCTTCTGTATACCAGTTTGCAGACGACACATGTATAATCACAGCCCACGAGAACCTGGAAACTGCCCAGAGCATGATGCAGCATGACTTTGATATTCTGTGCAAATGGGCCCACGACTTAGGTCTGTCACTAAACTACACTAAAACCAAACTGATGCACATTCACTCACCGTATAAAAAAATCAACTTCACACCAAAGATCGTGGCCCACGAGCACAAGTGTCTACACATGCCTAGCACAACTTGTAAATGTAATCAACTCGATATTGTAAAAGAACATACTTACCTCGGGCTAATTATAGACCATAACTTTAACTGGGGTCCACATATCCACCGGGTATGTAATAAACTTAGATCTATATTATCAAAGCTATGTATACTAAAACATAAAGTCCCTTTTAATACATTAAGACTCCTTTACATGTCTATGGCGGATTCTGTTATAAACTATGGCCTAGAAAGTTATGGAAGATCATTCAAAACCTACCTAAATGATATCTATAACCTCCAGTTACGTATGCTTAAGACTATTGTACCTATGAAAATTAAATATAAATATAAAAGCAATTATGAAAATCTATTCAATTACTGCGGAGTATTAACTGTATTTGAAAAAATAAACTTATCCATTGTAACCCAATACTACAATAGCATAAAATACTTAAACAAAAAAACGCGACCCTTACGGTTACGTAACCTAGATAACATTCCAACGTTTGAGGTCCGAAAAACAAACAATGAATATGGTCGAAGAGTATGGAAATGCATTGTACCGCGTATATTGAATAGATTTCCATATGAATTAGTAAGCTCATTAGAAGGTCGAACATGTGGGCAAGTTAGATCTATGATAAAGAAACACATGCTTAAAATGCGAAAATAATGAAAATTTATACAAAGATGAAGTGTACTGTATAATTAATTCTACACGCCTAGACTCCTTAACTCAAAAAATCTTTTTAATTTAAGATTAGTAGTTAAGTTAGAAAAATGCATGTTTTTTTTGATATGAAATAAACAGATTAAATTTTAATTTTTTTTTTTTTTTTTTTTAGTCATAACTGGGATCAATCAAATGCAACGACAATCCCAAATATAACTAAAAACCGCATTGTTAAAACAGCCACTTATAAAACCACTGTGACAGGTTTCAACAACTACAATTGATTAGTAAATATATATAATATCCTCTCAATTGGACATAATCCAAAATGTATACTCCTATCATAACTAGACTATGAAATTAAAACCTTTTGTATAATTTATTGAAAGGTTACGTCACCGCTAGGTATTAAGATCTGCTTGATGGGGCTTCGATGCTCTCACATCATGATGAGAAGACAAGGCAAGGCAGGATCAATTCTCGTTCCACGCAAATGGACGGCGCACTGGATACAATGTGCAGGCGTGAGATACAGATGCGGCGTAGTGCAGCCAGCCTCTTCATGTAGAAGGTAGGTCTTGCATCTGGGCGCCCGTGGCAGTGGGGTTGATCAGGTACCGACGAGGATGCTCGGAGACACCGAGACACTCGAAAGCCGCTGATGGAACAAGACTCGCTCCGCAACCACCGTGAACCGGAAATTGAGACAAAAATAGTGCTTAATATTCTAATCGAGTTAAACATTTACGCCCTACGGAATATATGAAGCTAAGTATCTATATGAATAAAGACAACTAGGCATTCGAAGGAAGAATCATTTCAATTATGCTAATCAAACTATAATAGTGGAAGTCAAAGGATCTAAACTTAGTGGCGTACAGAATACCTATAGTAGCCACAGTAATTAAGCTACTGTAAGAAGTCATTGAATAAAACCTATAATGTATTGCGACATAATATTACGTCATTAGCCATTTGTATAACATTCTAAATAAATAAGTATTTTGTAAAACTCATTCACCAAACAATTATATCAATCTAGTTTATGAACTTGGTTGCTAATTAAACAAACGTGGCCGTATACCTATATACGCGCGCACAAATAATTACACAACCAATTATTTTTGTAGTATTGTAAAAGGTGAATTATGTATTACATCATAATTAATACACTCAACCTATCAACCTACATTTTCAATCAAAGTGCTGTAATTCACTAACACTGAAACATGAAAGTATGTGATATATAGATATGTCAGGTCAAGATTGAGATAACATATAACTCAGAACCAACGCACCGTGTCTACTAGCTTGCACCGGAGTGAATCTTCACCTTCGCCCACATCTGCGAGGTCCGCATCTTGATTTGAAGCGTTGAAGCTCTCGAAGGCAGAACACCCCAGGAATTGATGGCGAGACACGAAGCAGGCGCCCTTAGGATCCGCTGACAGGACTCGATATTCCTCGTACATGAACCGAGAATTCAGAAATAAATAATTTTAAATATATGTTAAAACATTTCATGAATTAAATTACCTACACCGTTCGTTGACTTTACGTGTTATACTATATATGGTAATAATGACTGATATTGACGGCTAAACCTACATAAAACGATAAAGAAATGACCGCAGAGTGTAACACAACTAAAGTTATTTATCAACCTAATTGAACACATCTACTTATGCCATCTATATCTAAATCGAGACACATTCCACCCTTGCCATTGAATTAAAACATGGAAAATACATACGTTCCACTTCTTTTCGTAAACGGTTAAGAGCAATTCCTAGCTGAGCAACTTTTCAAATCTCGAATTTTTGAAGCTATGTTTCTGTCGCGCTGCGGTGGGCGGGAGCGGGAGCTATCTAAGTGTGAGTGCGCGCACACAGACGCGAGACTCGAACGCTCGCTCATTGCGCGCCGTTCCGTCGACATCGCCCGCGAGCCGGACGGAATTTATCCTGCGCTGCCCGACCGACGCAAGTTGTTTTTGTTGTTATCACATAATATTGTTTTTCATTTTTATATTATACTGTATCTATTAATTACTATATAAGTAAGAGAAAAAAAAGAATGATGTCCCTGCTTCGGTCGTCGTCGTACAGTCAAGTGCAAAAATATGTATCGAAAGAATCGTCTCATAAATATGGTACTACGCTCTTATTACACTGGAATAAGATGCAACGGGACATATTTTTGAGTAAGATGTGTACACCCATATTTTTACACTTGACTGTACCTATCCGTATCAGTAAGTTGGGAGTGATCATGGTGTTTTGTGAAATTTTGTAAGTAGGTATAAATATATGTTTAAACTACAATCTATTTAACTTATAGTACGATGGGGCTAAACTTGATGACAATGACAATCTGGGTAATGCCGGAAAATTTTGGGACCAATTGAGAGAACTCGTGAAAAAATTTTTTTCGAGATCTCAGCACGTGACAGATTCTTGAAGTAAGGAGCGAATCGTTAAATAATAACCGTAGATTCGGCCTGAATTTTGGTAATCTTCAATATAGAACGGTTAGGGTAACGAGTGTTTTGCCATCAAGGGAGAACATCGAATGGTGAAAAAAAGTTGCTTCTGTCTATTATCCATTGTATATAAATTACATTACAGCCACCAATAATTACAAACTTAAAAGTTGTCAACGAAAGTGTTTTTTTTCGTATTTTTGTATCCGATCTTAACCCTGATACAAAAATTGGTAAAATTGTGGCTCTCAAACTTTGATACCTATGTCATAACTCATAAGGTAATTTGATAAGTAAACAATGTGCTAAGAAACCTCTTATTGTAAGGTTTACACGAAGTAATAAAATAAGAAAAACCACTAAAATAATTGATAGGTTTCGAAGTTTTGACAATTTAAGATCTCGTGAACTGTACAGGTTTAGTAAAAGTGTAAATGTATTGTTTATTGAAAGGAATGTACTGGAATATATTAAGTACTTAAGTAGGAGGGACAAAAATCAAAATAAAAAATAATCGTGCCCAATCATTTTTAATGAAGGTCGCCAAAAAAATAAGAATCAAATTTAAAAATCAAAAATACTAAGTAGTTCTTTAAAAAGGTCAAGGTCACTGCGAGCCCATCTTGAAGTATGGAAAATAAGTAAAATTGCGATTTTATTGGTTTAATTTTGCAATTATGTATATAATATATAGTTGATATATAATCTTTTTTTTATAAAATGTAAGGATCGTATGTAAAGAGTAAAGTAAATATATAGGAAAAGAGAGCCCTCTTGAAGCATTTTAAGGAAACTAATTTCGAAGCCCTATCTCTATTTTGTATCCGAAACTAGCTATGTATGTATGCGTGCACATCTACATATGCATCCGTATGTGTAGGTACTTTATTGCGAAAAATTGCTCATTTGCTATCTATTTTACTCGATTTTGTTATAAAATTCAACATGTATCATCATCCCTATACAATATAAATACTCTTTATTACACACCTCAATAAAAGAAAACAATACAAAAGAAAACAGAAACATAAGCACAGGTAAACAACATGCGGTCTTATCGCTAAAAAGCGATCTCTTCCAGGCAACCTTTGGGTTGCGGAAATTAAAAAAATTACATTGTCAGTAAGTAAGTGTACATACACATACAACTGGATGGTACAGGATAAAAATAATGGTACGAAAGTGTGATCAAGAAAACAATAAATGTGATAATTAAGTAGGTCAGTAGGTAAATTGAAGAAAATTTAAAGTTTGACAATCACTGCTGTTTTAAATAGGTAAAGATGGGATTGTTTCTTTCCGATCTTTACCTGGATGGGTCACGATCGGATATCGGTCTACAGCAGTGCTAGGTCTGTTAACACAATTACAAAAACAAACACAGTTTCATCACAATACGCAAAATAAATTACAGGGCGAATTCAAATTCGCGAAATTTACCTTGCTCTCTGTGATTGCGCCAGGCGCGGATACAAGGGGGGGGGGCCATAGGGGCAATGGCCCCCCCCTAAAACCCTGGCTCTCACATTACTAAATTGAGTAAATTTTTTTTTACCTTATTTTCTGTGCAAAAATATATGATTTTCTCAAAATGGCCCCCCCCTAAGCCAAATCTTGTATCCGCGCCTGGATTGCGCATAGCACAAACTCCCTAAGCAACGCGGGGACACTGGCAGTCGAGGCGCAATGAAATGATGTCTTACACAATGTTGCCACCATTAAAAAATAAAGCCAAATTAGGGAGAAATGAATGTCCTACGTTCTTCACCCGCATCCGGTATTTACCCAACATACCTTAATCGTTGAACCGCCGCATTTCAAAATGGCCCTTATTTTGATATCGGCTAGCCGTAATGTAATACGGCGGATTATACAATACGACTGCGATACTTATAAGCAGGGATCGGAGCCGGTTTTTTGCAAAAACATCGAAATAACCATATATTTCGGTTTATTTTATACTCAAAATGTAGGACTCAGTTGTGTTTTTAGATAACGACTTCGTATTATTAGATTGCCCGATTAGGAATGAAATAATTAACAAAGAACGAAAAAAAACCGTTTTCGTTCCCATACAAAAAATACCGGTTTCCGATCCCTGCTTATAAGTATATAAATCCCCTCGTCAATGTAATTGCATTAAATTTGCCATCTAGTGGCAAACATCAAAGTAGTTATCTTTTACTTGTGACGCACAAGTGTGCGCAATGTAAAATACAAAGTATATTTCTTAAAAAAATTACCTTGTTTATTGTGATTATACTTAGTAAAAGAACATGTGATTATTAAATTATAATACGAAAAGTGGTCAAATCGCAAAATGCTGTCGTTTTATTTAAAATAATGAAATAATTAGACCGGTTACGAAAGTACCGGGAAATCCTGGTTCTTTAAAACAGTACCGGTTCTGCAATCCCTAATAAGGATGTTATGCCCATCACTATTTCTTCTGTGTACGTATATTTAGAAACTGTCTCCGCCTCCAATTCGTGCGATAAGGACAACTGCAGCCCGGACTGAAATTCACATGCAAAAAACTCAAAAATCGAGGTTTCGCTCTCGACTGTTTCCTCCTCCAAAACGCAATCAATCTTTATGAAATTTTGGAAACTGCAAGAGGAAGAAATAATCTATGCCGCTATGTTTTGATTTTTTGGATATTTTTTGTCATATTTGTATACTGTGCCTTTTTTTACAGCCAATTCAATTGAGCCGTTTTTGCGATTTTCGAGGCGGTGTATCTTTCTTCAAAATAAAATAATCCAAAAAAGCAAAACATAGCGGCACAGATATTGATGATATTGATCTTATTTGAAAAAATCACTGCTCTAGGTTAAAAATCCAGGGAGGAATCAGTCGAGAGCGTTTGTATGGAAAAATCGCAACTAGGAATTCCTCTTAATCCACAATAATAAACGCGCTCGTTTACTACTAAACACACATTCATTTAGTTGCTAATGATTTCACAACTCAAATCAAGTAGTAAGTAGTAATTGAATGCATCTACCTACCCTATAATCATATCACACACGAACCCTGATTTACCCATCTTCAAAATTGATTATATTTAAAAGCATATACATGATTTAGGAATTCACTGAACAAATGAAATTAAATATCTCAATCCATTTTGCCGTCGTAGTTAAAATAACACTCTCGTACAAGAATCCGACTTGCATCCACAGAGCATAAGAATTGTCATCTCGTTCCACAATGAAGGGTACCCAACGCGATCTATTCAACCTACCCGCTATTCATATATAGAAATAATGATTTTATTTATAGGCAATTCGTTGGTATCAACCAAGCCTACAATCCTACTGATATTAAGCAAACATTGGAGCCTATGAATGAACGAAATATGTATTTTAGGTTTCCTCAAAATATAAAATGATATGCAAATAATTAAGTAGGTATATGAAATTACCGCACCGTAACACGTAGTTTGGCAGCTGACCCATGATGGGTTTTGTGTTTTTCAACACGCCCATGGTCCGGATGAAGCTCCTACAGCTTCCCGCCCATGTTGGCCGTATCCACACGCTAAGCTTCCAACGAAGGTGGCAGCTTATACTCGTATCTGCGAACAAGTTCTAACACACGGTTTTCACAGTGACAATTTAAGAACCTTTAAGACCCGATGCTCGTGAAATGTAGCCCTTTCGGCAGCTGCCGTGGTAGGCTCACACCGTTCTTCACAACCATGGTTCAAGTCAATACGACCCGCGCGTCGCCCATTGCAGTCGCTGTTCTTTTCATATCTCCTGAAGATGGCCGCTAATAGACATATCTGCAAACAAGCTTAGACACATGGATTTCCTTACAACCTAACACTCACAGGATTCCTTCTTGACTCGACGCTCTCCTGAAGGCAAAAGACCACGAATCCACTTTGCAGTTCCTTAAATAACCTCGTTCCCCCATGAGAACCCCTCAACCGCCATGTTAATCCTACTCCTAAGCCCAACCAGAATTCAGAGTTTTGATTGGATAATATTTACTATCCTCGTCTATGATTGGTCACTTTTATTCCCGCGTATTTAGATTGATCTGCCTTACAACAGATGGCATCTCTAAAGATAACATAAATAAATTAAAAGCTTACGAAGTAGTTTATTGTGTTTAATCGATTATTCAATAAACATTACTTAATTTATATTGAAAAATATATTATAAACAAATATTGTACTATGCAATATTATCATGAGTAAACTACCTACTAGTTCAGTTATTAACCGCCAGATGTCAGGTGACAAGTGCGAATATTATGCGCGAAATTCACTCCAAACAAATTCAATAATTTCTAAGAGAGTAAATAAATAAATGTAGATGTCAGTCTGTTACAGTCACAGCCACTTTTTTTTTCGTTTTATAGTGAGCCTGTAATATGTGGCAATAAAAAAATTCTTATTCTACTCTAGAACGCCATTTGACTTTGTTATTCTTTCACGGATATATTAAATATCAAAAAGTGGCGCCATCTTACCGAGCATCGGCTAAAGTTTGTGGCGCCATCGCTCGAAACGATGCCGCCATACCTTTGGCCTTTGATCTATAAGATGGCGCCACTTTTTGATAATTATCTAATTTAACACATATCAATGAAAGAATAAGGATCAAAGTCAAATGTGCGTTCCAAAAGTAAAGTAAGTAAGTTTTAATTGGCTACTTGACAGTTTTTTGTAAATAATGTCAATCGATCTTGATTTTCCTGAGGATCAAATGTCTATATAGGACTCATGGCATTTAACCTTTTGAACGCCACGCCTATCGTACGCGGCGCGTAATCGTGAACCTTGTCGGTACGCATGAAGGTTGATATTGGGCTGTAGCCGCACGCGTCATATGACGTCTTTGGCGGTCAAAAGGTTAAGCAACACAAAGGTCAGAAATGATGATTGAAACGCCTCTAACAAAATGATAAGGTGATGTGACGTCACATTATATAAGTCTGTCCTAAATGTATGGAACACCAAGGAAATTGCCATTTTGACCCTTAAATATTGCGTTTTGCGTTTATGTATATAGTTGTTGTACAATTTATTTTTCAATAAAATGTAAGGAATCGAATGGTACCATTTTATTTTCTGTTTTTGAAAGACAAAAAATAATATTTTTTTTAGACTTTGGAGCCTTGTGTTTTTTTATAATCTCAATACGATTTTTTAAATTCAACTTTTTTGTAATTGATGGCTCATTTTCTATCCATTTAACTATATTTTGTTATAATATTCAACATGTGTCAAGTACCCAATTGTGTCGAAAGATGGCAGTAAATTTACTGTGGCTAAAAAAGTTTTCTTTGACAATCCTCGTCTATTACAAATTCTCTTTGCTAACATGCAGTGTTTGTTTGGCAGGCTGCAAGAACGTGAACGACAGAGCCGTGTCGTGTCTAGCCACATACTGCCCCGACCTGGAGGTGCTCAATGTGCAGGGTTGCGAAGTGAGTACCTTTTAATAGTATTTTATCTACACACATATCATAAACCCTCTATGATGCCTTCAAAATCCGTAAATAATGGCCAACATTACGATAAACTGTTTTGTTACAATAAATTTCTTATCTGTGATAGTGTAGTTATAGCTTCATAACTACATCAAAATCGATTTGGTTATGCATTCAAATTTGGAACATCTCTGAAAAAAAAGCAATTCGATTTGACCTCTATTCTAATATCAGTCGAGATGCCTTTTTGTTCGAAATGAAATGTCAATTGCATACAATTTTGACATATCTCGCATGTTAGTTTGTATCGAATGATACGGAAATAGGCCCCCGACTCTAGTTTGTCTCTGAATTAAAAAAAAAAACTACATGAGTGAAAAAAGTTTTCATTTACCGCCATTTGACGTACAGTTTATCTTTTAATTAGTTTTAAGTATAAAATGAATATGTTTTGTTGTTTTTAAGGTAACTATAGCAAATTTCATGTAAAATAAGCGATAAAAAAAAAACGGTGACGCCACCACATATCCGCGAGTTCCGCCAAGAGAGGAACGATTTGGCAACGATGCCCTAACGGAGGCTGTAATTTGTGTTAGTGAATATTTCATAGAAAGTTTATGTGTGTAGATAAAATAGTGTATGTAACTGTACATAATTAGACATTAAAACACTCGTGTATTTTAATGCCTTTTATTATTTAGCAATCACATAAACTACTATTATACAATTGTGATATAATATATAAGCTTTTCATATTAACAGCAACGGCTGTAAGCAGTATCGGGTCACATATTTACTTCAAATTTCACTGTTTTTGAGATATTTGGCATCAAAGTTGAACAATTCTAGTCCAAATAACTGATTTACTGGTCATAACTTTAGTGTTAATTATTTTGAAATTAAATTCTCTGACCAGTTTTTAGAGACGTCGAAGGCGAACCCAAATGTGTAGATTTCGTACATGTAAAATCCTTCACAGCAATTGAGTAACGAAAAAAGTGTTTTTTTAGACAATGTTAAAAAAAAATATTAAAAATAAGTGTTTATTTGTTTCAAAATCCGGCAGACCAGAATGGAGATAAAAGAATAAAGAACCGATAGCCGTTTGTCTTATAATTCTATCTATAGTGCAAATGTAGGAGTAACGACTCAAAACTACTCAAAAATTTTACATCGATTTCCGCGGGGAGCCCCTTAAAGGTTAGCTGAAAAAGATCCCTTAAGGAGATAAGTTCGCCTTTGTACACATTGTATTCTCTGTGTTATATTAGTGCAATAAAATGTTGTATTATGTAAAAATCAGGTGCTCAATTTACAGGGCTGCGAAGTAAGTGCCTTTTATTAGTATTTTATACAATTGTTATATAATAGTGAGCTTTTCAGTCGAGTGCTCTTGTTTAGGCAACGAAGCTTACTGAGTTGCCTAAATAAGGTACGAGATTGAAAAGCTTGATTATATCACTATTGCGTAAAACACTTTTTCTTCGAGTCATCTAAAATAATACTTTTTTTTTACTATAAAACCTAAATAATTAATGAAAATTGGTAAGTATTTCAGTACACAAAAATGTAGTACAAAAGACATAAACGCGCGACTCCCGCCCCGAGCCCGTTTAGTCTTTTCTTAAGGAGCGTGGCAGCACGTGATTAGTACTTTTTTTTTACAGCGTATCGAAATGAATCTTATAGTTGAGTGGAAGCCCATATATGAAAATAGTTTGGTATACGAAATCTTAATTCAACCATTACATCGGCGAGAAAAAAAAAATTGATGCTACTTTTATACCAAAATATATATAAAATAAGGAAATCTATAATCAGACCAAGCTAACTCTGCGTGGTCTGTGCAATAATTTTCATCGCAAAAATCTCTAATATAACATTATTTTTAAACGCTTTTATATACGTTAATTGATTTAGACAGCGACATTTTTTATTTTGTAGGGTTTTTTTCAATTCCGACACGGCCATCCTGACAGGCAGCACGTCCTCTTGTGTTAATACAGAAATATGTTTTTCTTCGAAGTACTTAGTAACTATATATTATTTACACGCATAATAACTGTAGCGATACATATATTTTTAATTGATTTTGTATGCCATTTTAAATTCCCTACTATGTCATGCATTTATTAATTACCTACCGATGTTTTGAAGTACCTGTATGCGTGACAGTTTTTTTTTAATTTATTTAGAACACAAACGGTCACATATATAAATGGATTTGAAGTACAATGTAGAGTACTTAACATACTTAAGAATCATAGACCTGGAGGTTCATTATTAAGTACATAATGTTGACATACATACTAACAGCATAAAGAAAATGAAATCATAAGCCATACTTAAATTCTATTTACTAGTCTTCAGAGGAAAAAATACAATAACTAGTAATACAGTAAGCAGGTTTAACATTAATGTCTGTTTCAATAATTATCGGATAGGTTGTATATTTTTTTTATTACTAATATCAAATAAAGAAGACACATAAAGATGCCTAACACCTTCCCTGTTTCGATCTGTAATTAACTATGTATTATTTTATTTTCAATGGAACCTAAGGTCTGTTTGTTATCACTTAAGCTTATATATATTAATATGTGACCGTTTGTTTCCTAAAAAAAAACATTTAGTATGTTTGATATCTTTCAGAGTTTAACAGACGAATCCATATCCAAGTTGAACGGCGGCATGCGCCTCCTGTGCGTGTCGGGGTGCTCGCGGCTGACGGACGCCGCGCTGGCGGCGCTGGCGGCGCGCTGCCCCGAGCTGGTGACGCTGGAGCTGGCGCAGTGCACGCAGCTCACGGACGCCGGCTTCCAGGCCCTGGCCAGGGTGGGTACTAGTTGACCAGTGCTGACGGACGCCTCGCTGGCGGCGCGCTGCCCCGAGCTGGTGACGCTGGAGCTGGCGCAGTGCACGCAGCTCACGGACGCCGGCTTCCAGGCCCTGGCCAGGGTGGGTACTAGTTGACCAGTGCTGACGGACGCCTCGCTGGCGGCGCGCTGCCCCGAGCTGGTGACGCTGGAGCTGGCGCAGTGCACGCAGCTCACGGACGCCGGCTTCCAGGCCCTGGCCAGGGTGGGTACTAGTTGACCAGTGCTGACGGACGCCTCGCTGGCGGCGCGCTGCCCCGAGCTGGTGACGCTGGAGCTGGCGCAGTGCACGCAGCTCACGGACGCCGGCTTCCAGGCCCTGGCCAGGGTGGGTACTAGTTGACCAGTGCTGACGGACGCCTCGCTGGCGGCGCGCTGCCCCGAGCTGGTGACGCTGGAGCTGGCGCAGTGCACGCAGCTCACGGACGCCGGCTTCCAGGCCCTGGCCAGGGTGGGTACTAGTTGACCAGTGCTGACGGACGCCTCGCTGGCGGCGCGCTGCCCCGAGCTGGTGACGCTGGAGCTGGCGCAGTGCACGCAGCTCACGGACGCCGGCTTCCAGGCCCTGGCCAGGGTGGGTACTAGTTGACCAGTGCTGACGGACGCCTCGCTGGCGGCGCGCTGCCCCGAGCTGGTGACGCTGGAGCTGGCGCAGTGCACGCAGCTCACGGACGCCGGCTTCCAGGCCCTGGCCAGGGTGGGTACTAGTTGACCAGTGCTGACGGACGCCTCGCTGGCGGCGCGCTGCCCCGAGCTGGTGACGCTGGAGCTGGCGCAGTGCACGCAGCTCACGGACGCCGGCTTCCAGGCCCTGGCCAGGGTGGGTACTAGCTGACCAGTGCTGACGGACGCCTCGCTGGCGGCGCGCTGCCCCGAGCTGGTGACGCTGGAGCTGGCGCAGTGCACGCAGCTCACGGACGCCGGCTTCCAGGCCCTGGCCAGGGTGGGTACTAGTTGACCAGTGCTGACGGACGCCTCGCTGGCGGCGCGCTGCCCCGAGCTGGTGACGCTGGAGCTGGCGCAGTGCACGCAGCTCACGGACGCCGGCTTCCAGGCCCTGGCCAGGGTGGGTACTAGTTGACCAGTGCTGACGGACGCCTCGCTGGCGGCGCGCTGCCCCGAGCTGGTGACGCTGGAGCTGGCGCAGTGCACGCAGCTCACGGACGCCGGCTTCCAGGCCCTGGCCAGGGTGGGTACTAGTTGACAAGTGCTGACTAGTCTACTATCCAGTTTAGTTCTATTTTTCTAGGATCGTCATATAACGACCGACTCCATACAAAAATGGATAAAACCTACTAAAATGTGGGAGAATTTAGTCAGTGGACACCGTTTTCTCTCGAAATGGATATTTCATGGAAAAAGTACCGTTATTTCGTTAGGAGCAAGCTATTTCCTCTTAACGTTTCTATCTATTCCAGAGTTGCCGGATGCTGGAGCGGATGGACCTGGAAGAGTGCGTGCTCATTACAGACGTCACGCTCGTGCATTTGTCTATGGGTTGTCCGAGGCTTGAGAAACTGGTAATATTACTATTAATATTATAAAACTACTAGCTCTGTCAGCTAAAGACCTCGGCCCAATAGAGCTCTACCATTTTGATTTTTTTTTTATAATTATAAAACCTGCTCTAAAAATTTTACGAGAAACTCACACACATTGATCCGTTATATTAGTTCATCTAACAACATTATACGTCAAATTTACGTTCTATCATTTCTACCGGAATCCATCATTCGAAACGTCATTCATTCATGTTTTAGATTGAAGGAACACTTCACAAAAACCAATCATGCATGATGCATCTTGCCTGCATTTGATTTGATTTTTTATTTTAAAGTTAAAATATCAATCCCTTTCGACTTCGGGCCTTATGTATTTTATTATGTTGTGAGTGGACACTGACTGAGATTCATTAGTGAGATCAGAAGAAAAACCAAGAAGATTAAAGAAAACATGGCGGGCCCGTGCGACGTGAGAAATACAAGTAATATGTGACGATATATATGAAAAGGGACTTTATTGTTGATGGCGCTTCCGCCGTCATAAACGATGCTCCGATACAAATAAAACGCTGCGCGACGCAGTGCGGCGTAAGCGCCATCGACAATAAGGTCCCTTTTCATAGATAATGCCACATATTATCTCACCGACCACAAGGTACTGCTTTAAATCCATTTTTATTTCCGTCTTTCTTTATTCTGTTCCTAACAATAATATTTTGTACATACAATCGTGATATTATAGACAACTTGCCAGTAGAGTACCGGGTTTTGGTAACGAAGCTTGCTGAGTTGCCCAAGTAAGGTACGAGATTGAAAAGTTTGATTATATCACTATTGTATACAATACTTTTTCTACGTGTCAACAAAATAGTACATAACGATACAAGTGCGAAAAATATGAAATTCGAAACGAGTGGCGATAAATTAAAACACGACCGAAGGGAGTGTTTTAAATCGACACGAGTTGCGAATTACCTATTCGCACATGTATCGTACAACGTTTTACAGTACATATGACTCTTTAAATTTTCAACATAGTTACATAATGTGCTAATTTACGCACTAGTGCGGAAAAGTAGCACCATATGTACTGTAAATAATACTTTACAGTACATATGGGGCTACTTTATAGCACTAGTGCGAGAAGTAGCATATTACGTTACTGTGTCGAACATTTAAAGGGCCATATGTACTGTAAAACGTTGTACGATACATGTGCGAATAGGTAATTCGCAACTCGTGTCGATTTAAAACACTCCCTTCGGTCGTGTTTTAATTTATCGCCACTCGTTTCGAATTTCCTATTTTTCGCACTTGTATCGTAATGTACTATTAAACTAATAGAATCATACAGGTAAACAAGCCAAATAGTACTATTTAAGATACGCGAGCAGCCGCGATACCTTCATACTCGTACGCGCCCGGCCGTACGGCGGGGTGGGCAACGACACCTTCTCGTAACTCATGAGGCCCTGGTACTTGCTCTGCGCTAAATTCAATATTTAGACAGTTTTTTCTCGATTTTGGCCACCGTAGCCTATGGAGACTAACAAGCAACGCTAAGCGGTTTTTGTAGTCTATGGATGTTGTTATATTAAGAGTGTCACATTTGCGTTTATGACTTATGAAGCAATTGTTTCTACTATACAACCTAAAATAAATAATTAATTTGAGCTATCGTTTTGTTTCGTCCCCTCGATCGCGGCGAGCTGTGATTGGTCAATTTCATTATAGTTGACTAAACCGTTTCGAACTGGATATTATAGTTGAGTTGGGAGCCTATACGTGAAAAGTACCCAATAACAGTTTGGTATACGTAATCTTAATTCAACCATTACAGTCGACGAGTAGAAAAATGTATTAATTTATAAATGGTTGTTCGCAGACATTGTCTCACTGCGAGCTAATAACAGACAACGGGATCAAACAGCTGTCTATGTCTCCCTGCGCCGCCGAACACCTCACCGTCCTGGGTATGTAGCCAACACTGCTTTCCATAGATATGCCACATCTTTCCATATATATGCCACTGCTTTCCATAGATATGCCACATCTTTCCATATATATGCCACTGCTTTCCATAGATATGCCACATCTTTCCATATATATGCCACTGCTTTCCATAGATATGCCACTGCTTTCCATAGATATGCCACTGCTTTCCATAGATATGCCACTGCTTTCCATAGATATGCTACTAAGTCCGGTCGTGTATGGAGTATTGCAGTCACCTTTGGGATGGATCCGCCAAGTATCAGCTAGCCACCCTAGGTTCCATAGACAAACGCGCTAGGAAGCTTATTGGGGATGCGAGATTGGTAGAGGCTAGACTGCAGAGCCTAGAACACCGTAGAAAGGTAGCCTGTTTATCGGTATTCTACAGGATACATTTCGGGGAGTGTGCGATGGGATTACATAATCTAATCCCCCCATCTCCGTTCTGCCACCGTGGGACTAGACGCGGACTTGCGTTTCACCCTTACGTCGTTACTTTACCACTGATTCGCACTAAACGCTACGCATCCAGCTTTATCAAGCGAACGGCTAAGGAGTGGAATTCACTTCCTGCAAATCTATTCCCAGTCCACTATAACTTGGACCTTTTTAAATCGAGAGTGAATAGACATCTTTTAGGTAAGCGTGTTCCATCCTAGACTGCATCGGCACTTCCATCAGGTGAGATTGTGGTCAAATGCTTACCTTTACGTAATAAAAATAACCGGCCAAGAGCATGTCGGGCCACGCTCAGTGTAGGGTTCCGTAGTTACTCTTCCGTCACAATAAGCTAAACTGGAGCTTAAAGTGTAGTAAATGGTACCTTTCACCCGAGTTAAACAAATAGAATCAGGTGATCCGTCTGCTCGTTTGCCTCCTCTACCATAAAAAAAAAAAAAAAAATAGGCAAATTTGCATAATCAGTACCTAATTAAAGTAAGTCTTTTTACTATGAAGGTAAAACTTTTTGCGATAACTCAAAAACAGCTAAACTGATCATGTCCGCTATAGTTTTCATTTAATGTCTTTCTTAAGCTCTACTTCCACGATTTTTTTCATATTTTTTGGACCCATGGTTCAAAAGTTAGAGGGGGGGGGACACATTTTTTTTTTCTTTCGGAGCGATTATCTCCGAATATATTCACTTTATCAAAAAATGTTTCTTGAAAACCCCTATTAGTTTTGAAAGACCTTTCCAACGATACCCCACACTCTAGGGTTGAAGCGAAAAAAAAAAATTCACCCCCACTTTACGTGTAGGGGAGGTACCCTAAAAAAAATTAAATTTTTAGATTTTATTGTACGACTTTGTCGGCTTTATTGATTTATATATCCATGCCAAATTTCAGCTTTCTAGCACTAACGACTACGGAGCAAAGCCTCGGACAGACAGACAGACAGACAGACAGACGGACATGGCGAAACTATAAGGGTTCCGTTTTATGCCATTTGGCTACGGAACCCTAAAAAAAGATAAGCCACTGCGACCTGATGTCCCTGATGAAGCACATCGGTATCAAGTAGCTCTCCATGTCGGAGTATTCCCACTAACACAGTCACTGTAACTAATTACAGTCATAGATATACCTCATGTCATTGTATGTGAAAAGTTTCATTATAGTCCAATACGTAGTTTTAAAATGAGAACGAAACTCCAGCTGTATGGGAAGGTGATATTTGGCCGAGCTTGTGAGACTGCTAGGTTAGCAGTCTAGACACGATTTATTTATTTAGTATACGTTTCATTTTGAATTGGAGAGACTTTACACCTCCAAATCTTATTAGTATTAGTATTTTGACATTGGGGACCTTTTACATCTCTAGTTTTAATGTATTTTTAACCATAGAGACTATACATCTCTATTGTATTGTAGTAATTATTTATTTTAAGATTATTATAATGTAATGTTTACCCAGGTATTGGCTGTTGTATTTGTAAATGTTTTTATGTATTTTTCATGTCAATACATGATGTTACTATAAATGTTGTATTGACTTGTAAAAGAGGTCTACTTGCAGAATATATTTTTGAATTTTGAAAGTTATTACCAAAAAAATTAGGATAGGTTTTATCGACGCACCGAACATTGTGAAAGCGCAGGGGGCATGGAGGGTTATCCCACTAATTATCACCAAGTTGTAAACTGAAAAAAATGCCATATACTAAGAAAAAGTGACCAAGTTAGTGAGTTTTTCTTATTATATGACATTTATTTCAGTTTATAATTTATATAGTAGTGTTTCTACTTGAAATAAAAACAAATTAAATTATTTTCTAAAAATAATTTGATTTGTTCTAATACTTCTAATAGTCCCACTAAGTTGTTAGCCATAACCTTTAGGTGGTGCCCGGTAAGATGGCGCCACTTTATGATATTTAACTAATTGAACACATATCTGTGAAATAATAAGGATCAAAGTCAAATGGCGTAAAATTTTAATTATGTGTCGAAAGATGGCAGTAAATTTACGTCGCTACAAAGTTTTCTTTGACAATACACCTCTATTTCAAATTCTTTTTGACATAGGGTTGAATAATTTGATCCATAGTTGACCAATTTTTTGTTTCCAGGTCTAGACAACTGTCCGCTGGTGACGGATGGGGCGCTGGAGCACCTGACTTCGTGCCACAACTTGCAGCTGATCGAGCTGTACGACTGCCAGTTGGTCACGAGAAACGCTATCCGGAAACTTAGGGTATGTCCGTCTCCTACTCGTCAGTAGGCACGCTATCCGAATACTTAGGGTATGTCCCACACCTGCTGGTCACTAGGCACGCCATCCTGATACTTACGGTATGTCCCACACACTAGGCACGTCATCCGGAGACTTAAGGTATGTCTTAAAAAAATCTTAAAATTCGTGTGACATAATTTATGGATGACCCCGTGTTTTAAAAATGAGTATTTATTTATTTATTTATTTATTTAAGAAACAAACAGTCTTTTATAGTTATATATAGCACAGGAACTTTTCTTAAAACTAGACTTACAGTTTCCTTAATGAAAATATTTTAACATCATGCTTATTAAATTAAGTAGTTTCTACATAGTAAAACAGTAAAACAGAGCTATTTGTGCGCGCAAAAACAAAAAACAAACAAAAGAAAAGAAAAATTATGAGAATAAAAACATAAGAGCATTATAACAACCTTATGGTATTGTTTACAACCTGAAATCTCAAGGATTTATTATCTATTAATAAAGAAATTATAAAAAGCAGTAACATCTAATACTGAGATTATTTCTTTAAAGCGCCAATCTAAACATTTGGGTTATTAATTATTACACTGCATAGATAGTGTTTTAAATCTATTAAGTTTCTCACAGAAAATATCAAGGCTTAGAAATTTTTCGTTGTACAACCTGCACGCCCTTCTAACAAAACTATTTCTTGCGTAAGCAGTCCGACTACAGGGGATGTAAAAGAGGGGTTTTTTTCCTGCAAGCACGTTCACAACGTCGAGGGACTCTGAAGGAAAGTGAATGTAGTAAAAACGGAGCATCAATAATATTATTAATAATCTTATAAAGGGTTAAGATATCGGTACGTTCGCGGCGATAACTAAGGGATGTTATATTATGTACTCTCATTGCGGTGGCGTAATCTGAGTATTTATTTCTAATTCTGTATTCTATTGCCTTAGCAAACTTTTTTTTGTCAGAAACTTATGTTTTTTTTTTCAGAACCACCTGCCCAACATCAAGGTGCACGCGTACTTCGCGCCGGCCACGCCGCCGGCGGCGGGCGGCGCCGCGCGGCCGCGCTACTGCCGCTGCTGCGACATCATATGATCGCGCTACACCCACAACGGTACTGTATCACCACAGTAACATAGGGACACAACGGTACTGTATCACCACAGTAACATAGGGACACAACGGTACTGTATCACCACAGTAACATAGGGACACAACGGTACTGTATCACCACAGTAACATAGGAAACACCTGCCCATTCTCTCTGCTGTCAAACCAGTAATTATATATAGTCGCCTAGTGCCCATAGTACAAGCTTTGCTTAGTTTATATATATTGTGTTCCGAATTAATATTCTAAAGTTTACTATCAATATTGTGTTATGCTTTGTGCTGCACACGGTTATGGCCCGTCAGGAGGTCGGGACCATTTCGTGGCTTATATGTTATGTTTTGTTACTTGTTGTTTTCTTCTTTTATTTTGCCACGAATAAACTCTCTCTACTCTTTACTGTATCTGCGTGATTCTATGTATTTTTTCATTGTTTTAAGGTGGTAACGTGAACCGGTAAAACTTACGTGTCGTCATACTTCCGAACCGTGCTGTATACACCGTGCTGCTCGGTGCTGCAGGACTATGAGTGCTGGGACGCCGGGGCTGAAGGCTACATAGCATAGGTGTGTGAATATTCTGCGTTTTACGACGTTTTTCTTAACTGACGTCTCGGCTGAGGCTCGGAACCGGTTTAAGCCTTTTGTTGGCAATGTATCTTATAAGATACATAACTTTCACCCTCTTTTTCTATTTTTCTAAGGGCATTTTTTTTGCTCTATCAGGCGCAATTTAGGCATTATGATGTTTTTGAAGTTTGCTAAGAAAAAGGTTAAACGTACCGGTTAATTTAATATCGCTTTATTCCGGTTTCTATTTGAACTTGAGAACGCGAATATTTTAAGAATTTTATTTATCATAAATTAATAAGATTTTTTTAAACTGGTCTTGGAATGCTTCATTATCATTTATTACCAATTTTAAAAGTTCTATACCGGTTTATTCGCAAAACCTTTAAAACTCGGTTTGAAAATAACGGTTTATGGAATAAATTGAAATGCTTCATATCACATATGATAAATATTTTAACCGGTATCCGAGCTTTGTTTGGCTAAAACGGCAATCTGAAAAACCGGTAAAGTTGGTAAACTTGGTAATGTTCATGGATGTAACTAATATCATAGCTATATGGGCGTAAAGGGAATGAGTAAGTAACTTAAAAGATACAAAAGCTTGAAAGAGGAAATATTTGTACATCGAGAGCTACATATGTGAGCTATATACAACGTGTAACGTTAACTACTTTACAGTACATATGGTGCTATTTTTCCGCACTAGTGCGTAAATTAGCTCATTATGTAACTATGTCGAAAATTTAAAGAGGGTCACCTATTCGCACATGTATCGTACGTTTTACAGTTCATATGTCCCTTTTAATTTTCGACATACTCACGTAATGTGCTAATTATCGCACTAGTGCGGTAAAGTAGCACCATATGTATGTATATGTACTGTAAATATCAGTTATAGTATTTAACATTTCAATACTTGTTGTTTACACGTTGTATAAAAGGACTATTAGAAAGGTGCACACAAACTATGATTGGAATCATTATACATATACCAGTGTTTTCATTAATGTTGTTTACACGTTGTATAAAAGGACTATTAGAAAGGTGCACACAAACTATGATTGGAATCATTATACATATACCAGTGTTTTCATTAATGTTGTTTACACGTTGTATAAAAGGACTATTAGAAAGGTGCACACAAACTATGATTGGAATCATTATACATATACCAGTGTTTTCATTAATGTTGTTTACACGTTGTATAAAAGGACTATTAGAAAGGTGCACACAAACTATGATTGGAATCATTATACATATACCAGTGTTTTCATTAATCGTGATTGACGATTAACAGATTAATCGCGAATCAATGGATTATCTTCGTCAATTGATTGATGCCACCACTGATATATGGGCCGATTTTCATTTCGCTGTCAGATCTTCGTTAGAATTTGATAAAATTTGCTTGGTTTGAAGAAGTAATTCTAGGGAAAATGTATGTAATATTCAGTTGAGTTGCGAAAACATCATACTTTTTCGTAGCTCAGTCATCTTCGCGTTGTCCGGATTTTTGCCACGGCTCATGGGAGCCTGGGGTCCGCTTGGCAACTAACTTTCTCAGTGGATGTTTTTTTTAGGATCTATATTGAAAAAGCGCTTATATTGTACATATTAAGGAACTCTATCTATCCACCAAATTTTATCTAAACTTGACGAAGAAATTCGACGACAAAATAAAAATCGGCGCATATAACTAGAGCTGTAATATGAATGTAAAAATGTCCATATTATGATAAATACCAACATGTATTCAATACTGTTTCATAGTGAAGTTAGTGTTAAGATAGCTAATTCCTTTTAGGGTTTAAAAGCGACAGTTATCGGCAGGGACCCGTCCACCCCTTCCCAGAGAAAAGCCTTTAAATGGCTTAATCGTTTATCAAATAGCCCCAACGTTTGGCTTTTCCTTTTAATTGTTTACCCGTTCATTTGACTTAGGTCTAGAAAGGGGTGTCCCTTTCAGATATACCGCTAAAATGAAAGGGTATCCCCTTCCTAATTAAAAAAATTATGACACTTGTGCTGTCAACGCGCTAGACACCCAGTCCTTCACTTTAAACATAAATAAGCAATATTTGATTTATTACGAAGAAAGTTGATAATGGGATAAGGCCCTTCAAGAGGTTAGCGCTGAGGAACGGGTATCAGCTTACCCGTATTATGAAGCTCTTAAAAAGTCAAATGAAAGGGTTTTAGTTAGCAACGGCTTTGGTAAGCAAAGCTCTTCCAAAACCCTCGAAGGGGATACCGGACCGGTTCCTGGTTATCAGTGGGAACACCTGAAAAGTGCCCTTGGTCTATGTATTTACATTCAGAAATAGGTTTACGTTAAAATTGAAAAACATCTTCACACACGTTACCATGGATATGAGGCAAGGAGTCGTTCATTGTGTAATGAGCATCAAATAGACGGTCAAAATGGTCAAATTAGAGTTCGCAAGAACTGGAGTCTTTTAAGGCTAAATTCGAGAAGCTCCAGTCGTTATTACGCAACTTCCCAGTCTTTTAAGTCCCGAAAAGTCTAAAAAAACATCGCGATTTCGGGGTTAGTCCCATAATAAAAGCAAAGATAATCTAAAATAGAGGTGGATTATCTAAGAAAACTTTGTAGCCACAGTAAATTTACTGCCAGCTTTCGACACATGATTAAACTTTTAGAACGCCATTTGACTTTGATCCTTATTCTTTAATTAGTTAAATATCAAAAAGTGGCGCCATCTAATAGATCAAAGGCCAAAGCCATCGTTTCGAGCGATGGCGCCACAACCTTTAGCCGATGCCCGATAAGATGGCGACACTTTTTGATATTTAACAAATTTAACACATATCAGTGAAATAATAAGGATCAAAGTTCTAAAAGTTTTAATCATGTGTCGAAAGATGGCAGTAAATTTACTGTGGCTACAAAGTTTTCTTGGACAATACACCTCTATTTCAAATTGTCTTTGATAAAAGGAGCTCATTGCAGCAAGAAGAACCGAACCCTGCATTTAAAGACCCGTAGAGACTGTATATACTATAGGTAGGACCTAGGATAGAAATACGGAGGCTGTTAGAAACTGAATAAGAAAAGAACGGAAATAAGAAGGGGTCTTAACAGTACTGGTCAGTGAGATAAAATTACTTGCGGTTTCGTCGTTGAGCGCGCCCGCTATATTTTCTCTGATCTCTTCTTCCTCACTAATTAAAATCAGTAAGTGTCCACTCACAGCATAATAAAATGCACAAGGCCCGAAGTCGAAAGGGATTGATATTTTAACTTTAACACGTTCACTGCCAGACAAAAAACGGCGCACTACCCCAGAAACCGGTGGTCTATAGCTGCGTACAAAACAACCCGCCCAGCGGGTTGTCCGGCATCTGAACAAAGTTCACGAGCGCCCACCAGGTGGGTTCCCGGCAGTGAATGTGTTAAATTAAAATTAAATGCGGCCACGTTGTATCGGCCATGACTGAATGCAGTTTCGAATGGTGGATATCCGGTAAAATGAAGGAACGTACATTTGACGTATAATATTCCTAAACAGTTGCGTGCCGTTATATTAGGCCACTTTGGCCGTCCACTATACATGGTGTAACACAAGAAACCCGACAGATTTTATTAGTGTATCCCTGATCACATTTAAAGACTACCATACTTTCAAAAATTGAAAAAAAATATGTAAAATTTTCTTAAAATCATGTAACATTTTTTCCTTCTTTTGGGCTCAGAAGTGCGTGGTTAAAACCTTTCGGGTTCCTCGTGTTACACTGTGTATTATTTGATGCTGACTATAGTATTAGATGTAATGATTTTAAGACAAACTCGTGCCTCGAATTTACCGCGAACACCGAAAGTCACAAATTACTGGCATCTTTCTCTTTTACTCCAATTAAGGTGTAATTAGAGTGACAGAGATAGTTGCTCGTTTACGAACTTCAGTATTCGCTTTCAGTTGCCACAAAATTCAAGGCGCCGTACAGCGACATTTTCATCTCTATCAATGATTCTTTGATGTTAATATTTGTGTATCATATGTACTACATTGTCGAAGGTCCGTCTACTTGTGTTGTTTTATTGTATTGTAAGTAGTGTAACAGACTTTTTTAAGTTGACATGTCGGATAATTTAACCTTTTCTGTCATTGTACAGTTTAAACGTGCATTTGTAGGAGTATTTTTTTGTTCAAAATGACTTCTAAGTGGTTAAGAGGTACCACGTGGTCGTCCATACAAACAGAGAAAACGTTTTTCCTCTTCTAAATATTTCCCATTCTCCATGATTGTTTAGTATGTTATTGGCACAATGAAAAACTAGGTTTTAAGGTCCGACCGAGATCTCGGTCTCGGTCTCGGTCTCGGCATTCTCGGCCAAAAATCGGGCCGAGATCTCGGTCTCGGCTCTCGGCCAAAATCGGCCGAGATTCTTGCCGAGACCGAGAATAAGCAATGAGTTATCATTGGTGAATTTGAATTTTCCGCGCACGAGCCCCAGGGTCTAAGCCACTCGTTGGTTGCATCGCCCGGTTGGTGTGACGTTTTTTGTGATTTAAATTGGTTTCATAGCCACATTTTAAGCCAATTACTTATCAAATACTAAGTGTTGGGATCGGATAGGCGCGGTTGCAAGTAATGACTTGTTCATTTGGTTTTTTTCGTTTTGTGGTAGTTGTTATTGATGAATAAATGGGTGTATATTGTTATCGGGATGTAATTTAGATTAACTTGTTGTGAGTGGAAGATGACACTGGATATTTTGATACTAAATATATTTGTGTCAAAGGGAAAAAGCAAAGCAGTAGGTAAGTACAAAACGACACCTGTGGCGGATATTTTGGGTTAAAAGTTACAATATATAACTCTATATTTTGATTATTGTTATTTTACCTCTTTTTGTGCATATCCGTACTGAAAATCCGGCCAAGTGCGTGTCGGACCACGCATAATGGAAGGTTCCGTACCTTCATATAATACAAAAAACCCGTACAAGCAAAAGAGCGTATGTTAGAGGCACTTTTGTCGTTTTAATAAGAAGATCAGTTTTTTTATAACTCTTCCATATTCAAAATAATTTTCCTGAAAAATTATTTGCTTATTTAGAATTTTTTTAATGGTTTTGCTCTCCCGGTTCAAAAGTAAGAGGGATCACACAATTTTTTTTTTAAATCAATTATTGTCAAAAGTATTTATTTAATAAAAAAAAAACGTTTTAGCAACCTTTCTGTATTTTTAAAGACCTATCTTATGATGAGCCACATGTTTTTTTTTTACTTTTTGTTACATTTATACGGAGTATATATTTGAAAATATATTTTACATTATTTTTTTCGAAACTAAGAAGCGACTTACATAATACATCTACACCTACGTTCCAACTTTGGTTATAAAATATACCGTATAGTTTTTGAGTAAAATGGCTGTGACATACGCACAGACCGACAGACATATTACATGACGTAACTACAAGGGTTCGATTTTTGCCATTATGGCTACAGAACCCTAAAAATACTGTTTAATAGCGCTAGGAATTGATTATGATAACTTTTTCTGATAAATCGTCGAATTTCGATTATAAAAACAATTTTAGTGCAAAATTCGTGTTTTTTCTCTATTGTATAAATTCTCGGTCTCGGTCTCGGTCTCGGCCGAGAATCCCATTGAATCTCGGTCTCGGTCTCGGTCTCGGCCGAGACAAAAAAAGCGTTCTCGGTCGGACCTTACTAGGTTTATAGGTTTTCCTTTTTTTTCATAATTTGCAATACAAAAAAAATATATTAGAGCGAAACCTTAAAACCTAGAATATATTATGCTGAAGCGATCGACATCAAAATCAAAGTGATTTGTTAAGATTTAGTTAGTGGAAACCGTTTTCTCCCGAAATGGAATTTCATAGAAAAAGTACCGTTATTTCGTTAGGATAGCAAAGCTATTCTTCTCTCTAAGAAAAGGTAAGTAATCCACCCTTCAACCAAACTTTGATTTACTGCACATATTTTTTCTTATGTATCTTAAAAGATACATAGAAATGCCCGGAAGGTTACGTACATAATTGTTTTAAATGTTAGTTGACGAGATACATTCTCAATGTTCATATACTGTAATTAGAAAAATAGGATTTTCTAAAAACCTATGAACGAATTAATGTCATAGATTTCGATTGATTATGAATGGGTTTTCAGAAAAAAGGGTACCTTTTTTTAACAATCAACTTTTGGGTTAGAAAGTGTCCCCAGTATTTCATACAAATTTTGGGTGTTAGTATGACGGTCCATACAAAATGTATGTAGAAATGCATCACAATTGTTTTTTCTCGACACAATTTGTTTTTTTTTTTTCGTTTTTTTTTTTAGGGTTCCGTACCCAAAGGGTAAAAACGGGACCGTTTTACTAAGACTCCCTCGTCTGTCTGTATCTCATGAACCGTGATAGCTAGACAGTTGAAATTTTCACAGATGATATATTTCTGTTGCCGTTGTTATACCTACGTATAACAACAAATACAAAAAACAGAATAAAATCAATATTTAAGTGGAGCTCCCACACAACAAACGTGATTTTTATGCGTAATGGTATGGAACCCTTCGTGCGCGAGTTAGACTCAACTCCTCATCTTGTTAAATCTACAGTCTTCGTGATTTTTAATACAAATAGCCCAAAAGTTAATGGTTTTCGAAAAAAAATGTTAGTTATGTACACTTTTAACTGAAAATGCCCACGAACGGTATGTTTCAATAAATATAAAATATATGTGAAGGCTTTAAGAATGCTATGTATTTAGAATGTTAAACGATAAGGTTTATAGATAACAATGGCGGGGTGTTACATTGTAGGGTTCCATGTCCCGCGTATGGAGGGTAGAGGTAAGGAGAACAAGCTGGGAGCTGTAAATAATAGTTCCATCTCTCCGGTGGCGCTAGGGTAGCACAAGGACATGACATGAACTTGGACGTCATTGACGGAGTGAAGTGCGCTGTCAGTGATTTGATTTTTTTATCAAGTCTAAAATTCGTTCGCGATGTATTGTGGCGCTCAACTATTTAAGATTTTGTGATGGAAAATTTTCAACCTTCCATAGTTCAGCTGTAAAAGCTAAATAATACCCCTCTTTCTTTCCGTTTGGGGTCTGCGACCGTGCGCAGCGCGGCGCAGCATCTTGAACCTTGTCGGAATACACGAAGGTTGATATCGGGTTGTAGCCACGCGCGTCAGTAGACGTCTTTGTCGGCCAAAGCGTTAAATAGGCAAGCCTATGGAAGAATAACCTATGTGTATGAAAAGTGTCTATCAAAAACATTAAACAGGTGGCGCCACAATACATCGCGAATATTTTTTTCACTTTGATAAAAAAAAACAAATTATTGACAGCGCACTTCACTCCGTCAATAACGTCTAAGTTCATGTCATGTCCTTGTGCTACCTAGCGCCACCGGAGCAATTTCGAACTATTATTTACAGCTGCCAGCTGGACACTTTAGCAACAGCTCTCTCATAAGAGATTGTTCTCCTTACCTCTACCCTCCATAGGCAACCCTGTGTGTTAACCTATGGACGCTCCTCCACTGGTAGTTAAATAAATATTTATGAGCGAGTTATATTACGTATGGTATGTGACAACTTGGGTATGATTATATTTAATTATATTTATTATTATTAATTATAATTATATTCGCTTGTCAGTAAAAGAGGATTGCTCAGCGAGTTACAGGATGTTTTGCAACGTTTAGCCGAACTGCGAAGTTACCTATGTAAAGGCCTGTGCACACCGGATGCGTGCGCGTGTAAGTGCAAGAACGCGTTGTAATATACAGATCCTTATGAGAGACGGCACACCGCTTACTTGACGTGTCCCCGCAACATTTTATGCTCCGGCTTTAAGTTATTTTATTACTAAGGCACCAATACCGAAATCGTAAAAAAAATGTATTTCTTACATTTCGTAATTTTTTAGGTGATCTTAGGAGATCCATAGTAAAAGATATTCAGTAAAACCAAAGAGAATTTGAAACAGAGGCGGATTGTCAAAGAAAATTTTGCCCGAAAAACGCCCTCGCTCGAAACGATGCCGCCATACCTTTGGCCTTTGATCTATTAGTTGGCGCCACTTTTTGATATTTAACAAATTAAACACATATCAATGACAAGATAAAGATCAAAGTCAAATGGCGTCCTAAAAGTTTTAATCATGTGTCGAAAGATGCCAGTAAATTTACTGTGGCTACAAAGTTTTCTTTGCCTATCCACCTCTTTTTCAAATTTTCTTTGGTAAAACCTACATATTCAACTCGAAGTTTAAGCTTTGCAAAACAATGTTTGCGTCGCGACATGTTATGGTGACGAGTGAAATAGGCCCCTCAAGTGAATATGGGATATAACCGCTCGGTGTAATATTATATGTGATATGTAACGTAGCTGTAAGTTTACTAATTGTGTGATATTTCACGTAATGCTTTTACAAACGTTGTGCATTGAATAAAATCATTTTTTTAATTGTTATTTTTTTTAACCCTAACGCTAAGTGCAAAAATCCTTAAAAGTAATAGAAATATAAATTTTAAATTAATTTGAATACTAATAACGTTTTGTAATTATAATTTACAGTTAATTACTTATCAGTTTTTTATTTCTCAATGCAGCCTTAACGCATTCACGCGACTCGCTAGGCGGGTTCTCTGTTATATTCGCTACATGCGGGTTGTCCCGTATCGGCTACACTCATAGCTCGCGCTGGCACTGAATGTGTTAAAAGTATAAAAAGCCAATTGACGTAAAAAGTACGTATACGGGGTGGATTTTTTTGTGCCTCATTCTCGCATCCTGTATTTACAATAAATTTATTTATTTATTTGAAATCAAGGGAAGGTCTTCTAAGAATGTTTTCGCATAGCAACAAGGGATCTGGTAGTTGCCCTCACTGACCCAGAAAGAAAATCTATAATGAAGTACGTATTAACCCATTTTTTTTATACTACGTCGGTGGCAATCAAGCATACGGCCCGCCTGATGGTAAGCAGTGTCCGTAGCCTATGTACGCCTGCAACTCCAGAGAAGTTACATGCGCGTTGCCGACCCTAAACCCGCCCCCCCTCGTTGAGCTCTGGCAACCTTACTCACCGGCAGGAACACAACACTATGAGTAGGGTCTAGTGTTATTTGGCTGCTGTTTTCTGTAAGGTGGAGGTACTTCCAGGCATAGTACGATTTATCGACCAATCGACCACACACGCGCCATTAGAATTTCAACTTTAGCATTCCGATTTAAGGTTCAAATTAGATTACACTTTCGGAAAATGTGACTTACCTTCAAATGAATCATCAAAGCTGGAGTAATTGGAATATATTTGTTTTTTTTTGGGAAATCCTTGGATTAGTGCGGCCTGGAAAAGGGTTAAGGGAAGAAGTGAAGGATATAATAATAAAATAAATAGTGATGAAACCGATTTATTAAAAAGAAAGGACGAATATAAAACATGTGTTCGGTGAAATATTTATTATGTCAAACAGTTTCAGTTATAATAAAACTAAGTATAACTGATGTAAGTTAGAACCCACTGCGGTTAATTTCTTACGGTTTCAGTCTTTCTAGTGCGTGCGCTTATGAAGGATGCCGTACGTTAAGAGGCTGTCAATACCTAAAGCGCGCACACTGTCTATTTGTATCGGAGTAAATGAGATAGCACTGTCGCATGTCACTGGGCATGGGCAAGGGAATAATAAGAAAAATATTTAAATTAAAAAGTGGATCATTAGTGTAATATTTTACTCAATAGCGGTTTAGATATAAATTTTTTGAAATTGTGATTTTAATTGCAGACCCATAAGTCAAAACAATAAAGACATAAAACCGTTTAATTGTGATTTTAAGACCAATGTTTGCAAATTATTTTCTATCGAGCCGATTTCGTTCAATCATGTATCGAGTACAACCACGGTCTTTGAAATATAATTAATATGAACATATATTTTTCTTACTTGACTAAAACAAATAGTCTTTCTTAAAAAACTGTTTAAGTAACATCAATTTCAAGGACATTGGGTGTTGACAGCCTCTTAAGGGGGGCACTGATACTGGCCTGTCAGTTATTCGCGATTGTCAGCTTTTGCGAATAACTGACAGGCCGATATCGTCCGGAGAACTGGTAACCAGTGGGCTCCTATACACTTCTTGGAAGAAATTAAAGAAGAAAGGAGAAATTAATCGAAGTACGTCTATGCCTTACGGTCGGCGTCGGCGAAAGCTGGCGTGAATGCCTTCGGGACCGAGCAGTGGCGTGCTCAAGTGTGAGATAGTAAACTTGTGTAGAAAAATAGTTTAAAAAATAGTATCTCTAGATAAAAAAGGAAGATAATTGCAACTGAAATTGCAGATGTATTTAAGAGTCTATTTTAACCCTTTGAGCGCCTAAGCTGTCAATTGACGCGCGGTTGCAGCCCAATATCAACCTTCCTGCTAAGGCTTGGAACCGGTTTTATAAATACCGGTAAAACCGGTTTATTTAAGTTTTCTTCCGAACTTTTATAAGGACGCGAACGTTTTAAGAACTTTATTGTAACCTAAAAACCGGTTTATTCGACGAGCGACGCAACGGCCGGTCGGCCTGGTGGTGTGCCACTTTAACATAGACACCGACATAGGAAAAAAACCGGTTTTTATTGTACTAAACCGGTTAATGTAAGAAGAACTCATATAAACCGGTTAAACAATAACGGTTTTTTGAGTGAAACCGAAATTAAAAGGTATTGCGCCAAGTAAATGATAACAGTTTGGCAATCTAACCGGTTTGTGCATTCCGACTAGGTTCACGTTCAATAGGCATGGCGTTCAGAGGGTTAATCTAAACTGTAAGTTAGTTGCAACCGAAGTCGCAGATGTAGGAGTTGATGTAGGACCGGAGCAGGTAGTTAGCGCGGTAGAAGAACGTTTCTCGCTCGTAGATGTTCAGGTAGGACAGGTCCGGGGTCAGGAAGTCCGCTGTTTGCTTGTCTGTGAGAAAAAAAAAACATAAATAATCGAATATATCGAAAAAAATTTGCAGCCCATTGGACCAAGCTCGAAATCGCGAAAAAAAATTACTTTCCCGTAGAAAATGTCAAGGTCAGGCAGCCAAAATGTATGAGACAGTCAATTTTTTTACGGGATTAAAGATAGATATTTTATTATTCAAGTAGGCATATTACAATGCGCTTATGAACTTCAAATAAAGCTACACCGGCTCTAACACCTCTGACCCGAGAAGATTTAAATCCCCCCTCAATTTGATGAGGGTATCCCAAGGGCTTTGATTGGTCCCATAGTTGCTCAGTATGACTTATATATTCATCCCGTAAATTATTACAGGTGACTAAATACACCCTGTATATACCTAAATCAATCATGCTGACAAAGTGGTAAAATAAAAATAAATATATTTCTTTTGAATTATTTTTCTCACTGCACCCACATTCGAGAATTTCTGTTTTGCCCTATGGTTGACTGGTAGAGAATGCCTTAAGGCATTACGTCCGCCATTTGTACTTATTTTTATTGTGCAATAAATTTTAAAATAAATAATAAATAAATAAATATATATTTCTTTTTGTACCTCTCCTACACGAATGAGGGGATTATATTTTTTTCGGTTCAACCCTATTTCTTTCTAATAATGATTGATTAATTTTGTTGATATTCTCTAATCTAATAACAGGGTCATGGCACTCACCTTTAGGGTCAATGTGGAATTTGGGCAGAGCCGTGACGTCGGCGAAAGTGAAGCCGTTGCAAATGTTCAGACGGTTGGCTTTGGGCACGTTCATCGTCAAACGGACCAGAGCTGTATGGAAATCGTACATTGTAGTATTAGCAATATTTTCGCGAAGAAATTCAAAGGTATGTAGAGTCCCCAATCGATTAGTGGGCTAGGGACTATAGCCCAATCCCTCTTGCGCGTGAGAAGAGGCCTGGGCTATAACCGCGAAAATCGAAGTTCGTCAATTGCGGGCATCTTTCTCTGTCACTCTAATAATTACGTCTTACTGAGAGTAAAAGAGAAACTTTCTCGCAATTTGTGAATTTCGGTTTTCGCGGTAGGCCTCCTCTGCTATATAGGCTGAATTATTTTCATCAAACCCATGATATGGAGGTTTCTAATATCATTTTTTTCTAAACTGAATAGTTTGCGCGAGAGACATTTCCAAAGTGGTAAAATGTGTCGGGAAATATCGGGAGCTCAAAACCAATATAAAAGATAATCACGGGTTATATCAACAAATTAATATAAATTTATAAATATAAAATAAAATTTTTTTCTAAAATCCGTTGAATTTTTAGAGGGTCATCAATCTAACCTAGCCTAACCAAATGGCTTCTACAGGATGCCTTCTGCAAAAGTTAAGAAAATTTAACGGTTTATGAAAAAAAGCGTTCGGTCAAATGAAACATCAGGCAAACATATTTCGAAGATGTGACGTGTTACCGAGTCGATGTTGTGAACGAATGAATGAAGACCAGCCGCCTATGGGAAGCAGTCATCGCCGCCCATGGACATAAGCAACATCGGAGGAGCCACTTATGCGTTGCCAACCTTTGAGAACCCTAAATACCTGCTTCTTGAGGAACCCCATGTCATAGCGCAAGGGAAACACCACAGAAGGTAGCTCATTCCACAACTTGCACGTTCTGGGCAAAAACGAGCGAGATGCCCGCTTGTTGTTGGTTTGCCACGTGTCGAGAAAGTGAGGATGAACTTGTTCTACTCATGTACTTGTAGGTGGAGTCCTCCTTCAGCAGACGGTCGGACTCGGAGTCAATGTCAGGAATGAATGAATGAATGATATAATACTCACGGTATTTGCCCCTGATGTGGTAGTTGTAAGTGGAGTCCTCCTTCAGGGAGTAATGCTGCAGAAGCAGACGGTCGGACTCGAAGTCGAGGTTGGGGCAGTCGATGGCGATGACAGCCACATCGGTCTTCCGGTTGAAGCTTTGAACATATAACAATACATTAGAATAATTAACTCAAGATGTACTCCAGATATAAAAGCAAGAATTGCAATGGCTAAACAGACTTTCTATAAGCAGAAAAACCTATTCAAATTACGTATATCCTTAAAAATACGGAAGAGATTTATGAAGACATACATATGATCTATCGCTTTATATGCATGTGAGACATGGACACTAAATAAAAGAGATGAACAATATTTACAAGCATTTGAGACGTGATGAGAAGAAGCGGTGGTGGCCGAGTGGATATGACGTCTGACTTTCAATCCGGAGGTCGCGGGTTCAAATCCTGGCTCGTACCAATGAGTTTTTCAGAACTTATGTACGAAATATCATTTGATATTTACCACTAGCTTTTCGGTGAAGGAAAACACCGTGAGGAAACCTGCATACATCTGCGAAGAAATTCAAAGGTGTATGTGAAGTCCTCAATCCGCATTGGGCTAGCGTGGGGACTATAGCCTGAGCCCTCTCGCACATGAGAGGAGGCCTGTGCCCAGCAGTGGGACGTATATAGGCTGAATTATTATATTATTGTGAGATGTGGTGTTGGCGAAGGATGGAAAGAATAAGTTGGACAGACAGAGTACCCAATGAAGTGGTCTTAGAAAGACAGCAGGAAAAGAGAAGCTTATTGAGCATTATTAAAACTAGAAGAGAAAACATGATCGCCCACCTGTTACGACACGACCACTTCATCAGAAACATTATAGAAGGGAAAATAGATGGAAGGAGAGGGAGGGGAAGACCAAGAAAAAGTTATATGAGCCAAGTAAAGGAGTATGCAGGGGCCGTGTCGTACCAGGACACTAAAGGGCTTCGGATCGACCAAGGTGGAGACAACTTCATCAAACTGCACCGACAAGAGCCCTGCTTTCAATTAAAGAAGAAGAGAATAATTATATATTGCCGCACACATACCTTTACCATACCTTACATCTTTAGCAATAAGACCGCCTGTTGTTACCTGGTTCTATTTTCCTTTAAAATCTATTTGTAGTTTTACATGTATGTAAAATGAATAATTGTTGGTGCAATAAAGAATATTTACTTTACTTACTTACCTACCTACAAGAACAGAAAAAAAAAACATAAGCAAATATAGATACAAGGCAAAAAATACAATAGGGGAAATTAAGTACTGCAATGTTCTGCCGCTAAATGTCAAATTACACAAAAAACTAAGATAAAAAAAAAACCATAAAATACTAAAATTCTCTAGAGATGTATAAGTCTCTAAGTGTCAGAGATAAAATATAAAAAAAGATATTAAATTATCCTTAGAGATGTAGAGGGTCGCCAAGGTTTGAATTCTTATATAAAGTATACAATAGAAATACTCTTTATTGCACAGATCAGTACAGAAACAATAAAAAAACTACTAACAACTTATACGTATACTATGCCTTAAAACGCCAGAGACGGACAGACAGACATGGCGAAACTAACAGGGTTCCTAGTTGACTACGGAACCCTAAAAAATGTCCCTAAAATACTTACAAGAACTCAGAGACGCGGCATTTATCATGGTTCCTAATAACCAGCCCCTGGTCAATATACGAGGCGTTGAAGTACGGAGTCTCGAACCGCCACTGCCCGATGGTGTACTGGCCGGGAAGCGAACCCCGGACCCTGGGCTGGCAGTGCGAGTTCGCCTTCAGATTGTCCCGGATACAGTGGTGGTCGCTCAGCACGCAAGGGCGGACTACATCGCCGTCTATAAAACAAAAAAAAATAACTTTGTGAGTTGTAGATAATACGTCGTACGAGTATAAGGAAATTAAAATGGTACAAGAAAGATTATTGGCGATTACTCCATCGACAAGAGCACAGCTCTTAAGTTATGATGATACCGGTCGCGAACCCCTATGGCTCCGTCATTTTGAAAAATCTATTTTCACCACACCAACTGGTAAAAGCCTTCTTGATTGTTCTAAAACTAATGAGAAAGTTGCATTTTATCCACATGTGGGCCAAAGTAATCAGATGCAAATTTTGAGTTGTTTCCTTATGTTAGCTGGTAGAATTGATTTTTAAATGATGATTTTGAATGATATTTTTTTATTACGTTAATTTGGATATGATTTATTTTGAGTTTTTGGTATTTCATAGTTAGAATTTTCGTGGCGTTGGTGTGGTAAAAATTTTGTGTGTCACTCGAAGGCAAAGTTTGTTTAACCCTCGTCCATTAAAACCCTCGCAACGGTCAAGCCGAAATGGAATCTTGAGCCATTTCGGCTTGACCGGTCGTGTTCGCTAAAGTTTTCATTGAAAGTTCTTGTTAAGCTTTTATTCATATTTTCTGGAACCATGGTTCAAAAGTTAGAGGGGACACACGACGACGACACTTTTTTCTTTCGGCACGATTATTTCCGAAAATATTCACTTAATATTATTTGAAATTGCTGTCAGTTTACTGTTCGATTTCCGGATATCACTGTAAATAGTATGTATTCAAAACGCGAAAGTTTAAAGTGTTCTCATATAGTACGTGGGTCTAAATCATTTTCGTTGTCTTGTTTTTTGTCTTTTCAGATGAAATTTAATTTTTAAGTTTTTTCATGATATATGTACGTAATCTACAGCTAAAAAGACATGCAATAGCACTCGTCTTTTTTTTTATCTTTATTTAACGAGCTTAGTCTAAAAGACGATGCCGCTCAATAGTACACATCGAGAAGTGTTCTTACACTAAAACATTTAAAAGCTAAACAGATCATTATTTTCGTCTTCGGATGCCCACCATCACCATACTGAACAGAGCTCTAGCCTCCCTTGATTGAGGGAAAGCTAAAATCCTGTTACAGCCGTCCAACTCCTTAATATTAATGCCTTGGAGCAAAAGATCATTCCTTCTGTCCTCGTTCCGAACACACTCCATCATGATATGATAGACATCTTCTAATTTACCACACTCTGAACATTCCGGTGACTGGACTTTTCTCATTAAAAATTTATTTATTTGATAAAATACAGGAACACACGCGTGACAGAGTAGTCCAAAACAAGACTACGAAAAGAAGTCGACCCACGTAAGAATGTAACTTTATTCCACAATAAGCTAACTTTAAAAATAACCACAATAATTTTTATTTAATCGTATGGCATCCACCACCACAATATGAGAATAAGTGCAATTCAAAATTATCATTAAATGGTATAAGGGTGCATGCTTACATTTCTTCCCGGTGGCCAGGGAAAGAGCTGCGAACACGACGAGCGCTTTGGTCAGCATCTTCACAACCGTCGGCTGTCCTGGATGGAACACTATTGCCGCTCAACTGCGCAGGGGACACAAGCTGTTAAAACTGTCACAACTGTGTCAATAATTGACGTTAACGAGTTACCAAGTTAAGTTTGCAGTTACTGATCACTAACCCTTTGAACGCCAAGAACCCCTAGTAAGGTGTCGTTACTACTCGTGCCCACAGCGCCAAAGACACCTATAAATATTATAAATAAATAATAAATATTATAGGACATTATCACACAAATTGACTAAGTCCCACAGTAAGCTCAATAAGGCTTGTGTTGAGGGTACTTAGACAACGATATATATAATATATAAATATTTATAAATACTTAAAAACATAGAAAACACCCATGACTCAGGAACAAATATCCATGCTCATCACACGAATAAATGCCCTTACCAGGATTTGAACCCGGGACCATCAGCTTCGTAGGCAGGGTCACTACCCACTAGGCCAAACCGGTCGTGAAACCTATAGGTGTTATGACGGACGCTGTCACTATAACCTTCACACTTTCGAGTAAGGCTTACATATTAGCTCGCTTGCGCCCGGGAGCTTGGCGTTTGAGTGATGTTTGTGTTTATGACAAAAAGCATTCAAAGGGTTAAAGAATTGGGCACTTTCCACTGAGGTGGAGATTAGAGACGTGCGGTATCCACCAATAGCATTTTGGTTATTTCGATTATTAATCGAACTTTCCTCTGTCTCCGGCTCAGTGGAAATGCAGGCTAATTATCGGCAACGGGCATGTGACATCGTGTTATTGCCAGTAGTTACCACTGGTAAAAGGAGGGGGGAAAAATCCAGTAGTTACTACCTGGTAACAATTTGGTGGTAACTAGTGGGAATTATATTTCATCGCTTCACTTTCGATATAATGTTTTAACAAGTCATCGCTTCACTTTCGATATAATGTTTTAACAAGATTAGAGACGTGCGGTATCCACCAATAGCATTTTGGTTATTTCGATTATTAATCGAACTTTCCTCTGTCTCCGGCTCAGTGGAAATGCAGGCTAATTATCGGCAACGGGCATGTGACATCGTGTTATTGCCAGTAGTTACCACTGGTAAAAGGTGGGAAAAAAATCCAGTAGTTACTACCTGGTAACAATTTGGTGGTAACTAGTGGGAATTATATTTCATCGCTTCACTCTCGATATAATGTTTTAACAAGTAGTCCCTTAAACCTACAGGCAACTAGCACGCATTTAGAGTTCTTCATTTGGATCAAAATCGGTATTGGTATCGGTATTGCATAGTAACCACGGTAGTTATTATGCATATACGACAGTATACATACATAATATCTACGTTAGTATCCATAGTATAGCACCAACCCCTATTATCAATTTTGCACTTAATTTGTTCCTGAGTCATGAGTGTATTTATCAATAAGTAAAAGTACAAACTTTGCTTAGTTTGGGGCTAGGTTGATTTGTGTAAGATTATCCCCAAATATTTATTTAATTACTTCCTTGAAAAAGTATCCCGTTTGGACCCGGGTACGTCCTTAAACTACGTCCAAAAGAGAGGTATGGGCATTGTGAATGTCATCTCGCTTTGTGTGGTAGGGCACAGTCAGTGGATGTCATTCCAGATCTAGAGCAGAGCCCAACCTTACAGAAAACAGCAGCCAAATAACACTAGACCCTACTCATAGTGTTGTGTTCCTGCCGGTGAGTAAGGTTGCCAGAGCTCAACTAGGGGGGGGCGGGTTTAGGGTCGGCAAGCGCATGTAACTCCTCTGGAGTTGCAGGCGTACATAGGCTACGGAGACTGCTTACCATCAAGCAGGCCGTATGCTTGTTTGCCACCGACGTAGTATATAAAAAAAAAGTGTTATTTTACTTGGATTAAGTTGGGCACCAACATTGATGTTAGGGTTCTCTATGGGAGACAGTTTGGCCAAGTAAACCCTTATTTTGCAATGAATGCATAATTATGTAATATTTGATAATAAATTAAAAAGTGTTACTTAATTTCTTAGGTCATATCGCACTAGACGTTTTTTTCAAGTGTTTTGTTAAGTTTGTTTGCCATTAATGCACACGCACATGAATTCAGACAAAAGGACTAAATTTACCTATAAATGATGGCATTATTACAACTATTTCTACAAAATTAAAAAAGAACTAAATACTCACTTACCTTTGTTGTAAAATATACTTTATGTCCTAGAATTATAGTTGATCTTAGCTTGGCAGTCTCTGAAAAAAAATGATTATGATAATATAACGATTTGTTACTGTGTTTGTGCGCTCCCTATTGTACGTGTTCGTTTGTTTAGGTGTGCGTCAATGGAAATTAATGCTGTTTTTGTTATTTTTTCTGTGAAATATAGCATTTGTTGCGGAGAAGAAGCGGGGGTGCAATGGTACATAGTGCATCGAGGGGGGTAAGTGAAATTTTGCGAACGAAATCTTTAGACACGTGCACGACAGCCGCAGGCCGCCACACCAACTGGTAAAGGCCCTCTTGATTGTATAAAAATAATGAGAAAGTTGCATTTTATCCACATGTGGGGCAAAGTACTTAGCTGGTGGAATTGACTTTTAAATGATGATTTTGAATGATACATTTTTCATTCCGTTCATTTAGATTTGATTTGGTTTGATTATTTCGATATATCATAGTTAGTACTTTCCTCGCGTTGGTGTGGTGAAAATGTTTGTGTTTCACTCGGAGGCAAAGTTTGTTTAACCCTCGCAACGCTCAAGATTCCACTTCTCGAACCACTCGCTACGCTCGTGGTTCAATTTTGGAATCTTTCGCTTGCTCGGGTATCAATAAACAACTCAAACTCAAACTGGGTAGCGGTTAAACAACAACTTTGCCCCCTTGTAAAACAAATAAATATTTCATCACACTTGTAGCGAAAAAACTAAATTTTAAGCGAAATAATTCTTAAATACGGTGACATTTCAAATATTCGTCCGCCATATTGTCATTCTTTGACAGGTTAGGTATGGAAGGCACAGACCTATTCGGCATTCAGCCACGATTGAAAATTCTGTAAAAATATTTTAAACGGCTAATAAATTAATCAATTTTATTTTGATCAACATAAAAAATAAAAAAAAATTATAAAGGTCAGTATTTTATAAGTAAAATTAATTTATACATACTTGGTTCGTATGAATTAGTGAAACAATTTTCCCGAGGGAGTTATGGCTTATTTTTAAATCCCGAAATAGCCCAATATTTTTTAATTATTTTATACTCTTTACGTAGGACTAGATCATGTATTTAGGTAACAACTTCGCATTATTAGTTAGTCTCATTAAAAATGGAATAATAAACCAAAGAACGAAAAAGAACGTAATAATACCGGTATTTTTTGTATGAAGAAAAAACCGGTTCCGAGCCTTGATGTTATAGCTAATTTCTTTCACAATCCATAACTCCCGAGGGAACGCTATCCTTCAGTATACCTCCATGAAAAAAAGAACTTTTTCGAGCAAGTGTGATGAAAGATACTTTTGTATAATTGGTGTATGGAAAAGTTTTCACTCACCTTCTTTTCGTAGTAGGCACACTTTCTCGTTTTTTTAATGATTTCTCACAAATAAACGCACTGAAATGTGATTTAAAAATAAAACTTGTATTTTCTGTCTTATCACGCCGTGCTTAAATAGCCGACTGAAGCATAATAAACAATTATTCATCGATCAGCCATTTTATTTACCACTTTAAATTAGTCATTATTTGTACAATTGATACAAAAAGCTGTTTAATCGACCTAAATAAATGTAACACGGTTAAGAATGTTCTGGACATATATAGTGAAAATAACATTGTTCAGACCTTGAAAGTATTTATTTATTGCCACGTAATGTAATATCGATCTCCAATTATTCTGATAAATGGTCCATGGGCAACTTTTCAAAAACCAACAGATGCGCGTTAGGCGTACATAGGCTACGGAGACTGCTTACCATCAGGCGGGCCGTATGCTTGTTTGCTACCGACGTAGTATTAAAAAAAATAGGTCATTAGATATATTATGTATTTTGACGCATAGTCCTTTTACCCGAATCCTATTGTTATCATATTTTTGCACATTTCCAAAATAAAAGTTTTCTTTGTAACCTCTGCAATTCCGAGAACTTTTGCAACTTTTTGAAAACTCTGCATGTTGTACATACAAAGGTGTAAGAAAAAAACATACAACCTCATTGAGGACCTCCTCCTTTTGAAATTTGGAAGTCTGTTAAAAAGTGGGCATCCGTTAAGGCCATATTCGGTATCATGTTTTGATTTTGTAACATCTTGTATGTAGGTATAGTGACACTACTCGTAATACTAAACAGCACAGCTAGGTTTTGTCTAAAATAAAATAAAACCGATAAAGGCTTAAAAATCATTTTATTCATAACTATCGTACATGAATCAATTAATAATTAATACATTAATTACGGGTAATATTTGACACAGCTTTCAAGCGATTTACCTTATAAATGCAATTTTACACAATTAAATACAGTAACATATAACTATCCAAACCACTTCCAGATGTTGCATTGAAAAGGTTTTAGAAGTTTTTTCATAGTTATTTTAAAAACCCTTACGAAGAAAACAACGTTATAAGGCTGACGATACAATATTTTAAAACAATAATATCACTTTTTAAATTAAATGATATCGTCCATAGTTACGGATTATATACGTAATTGAATCGTATTCTATCTTTCCCTATCAGAAGGAATATTTCGAGTACATCAAAACTTATATCACAAGGAATAAAATGCCAATATCACAAAACCTTATACTAGTGACCTGCCATTTTCACAAGAATCTCGCCTTGTTGCATATATGATACATACATTCAAAGGCCAAGAATAAAAAAATAATAATTACATAAGTCAATATTGAATCATCACGTCACAAGAAACTGTAAATTACAAACCCTAGTCACCCACAAATCAAAACTTGCCAAGAGAAACCTAATCTTGATTTGTCAAAAAGCTAAATGGAATGGAAGTCCTTTTTATAGGCATTTGGGCGGCTAGATGGTACTTGAAATATCCCTTCTTCTTGTATATGTTAACTAGTACGGGTTTTTAAAAAGCTTCATTATATAAGAATCAATACTATTTTACTCTATGCTTTTTCCTCAGATGTAGAGAACCATAATGTCTTTATTTCTACAAATAAGTTTTTTTTTTGTAATCTCATTTACATTCTGGCGATTCATTCTTGTATAATGATACCATAAAAATAACTACAAACATGTAGAAACTTCCAAACTTATAATATATAACAGATTTCAATGCATACGCAAATTATCCAACAGCTTTTCAGAGATTCTTCAAACAAAAAAAAATCTACACACTGGTTCTGCATAACATACATATAATAAGCAACGTGTTTTGCAAACCAAAAGATACTTTATTGCTACCAATATTAACATATTTCCCGCTGTATACACATTTCTACATTCGTGTAGTCCCATATATGATACATATCTACATGTAGTGTATCATATATGATACATATTGTATTTTAAATATCTGTCAGTGTGACAGAAAATATGTTAAAAGCCAGCATTATATGAAACTATTGATCAGAACATACAATTTGTGTAAAAAAATATTTATCTAAATGTTAAAGCATTAGAATTGAAAGAGGGGTTAAATAATTGGAATTAAAAAGAGATAGTTCATGTCATATGTTAAAAGGAGCTCATGAGTGACCATACATAGACCTTATAATGATTTCAATAAGACTTACAATTGATCACTTAAGAGTGTTCTTCCTAGTATGATTTTCTCGAGAGTCTAGTCTCTAGTACGAGGTTTTAAAAAAAACTGTTCAGGTTTTTAAAGGTTAGACAACGCGCATGTAACACCTCTCCAGTTGCAGGCGTGCAAAGGCCACCATGACTGCTTACAGGTTACGGAAAGTTTCCAAAAAGTTGGAACTTTCGGAAATGTCAGAAAAAAATACAGGAAACAAAGGAACTTCCATTTCGAAATGGAAATTTCGATTGCTGTACAAATATATGAGAAGTTTCAGAAATGTGTCCTAGTGAAAACTTTGCGTTTTTGTAAACTTTCCGACGGCACACTAGGTATAATAATATAATGTCACTATGACATGGATTTATACTTTGCTAAATTATGTAAGTTATTCCCGCTTTTCAGGAATAGTAAGAAATATGAGAATATTAGATTGTCTGATTTTAAAATACATATTGTGATGCTAGCCTTCGCCGCCTTTTGCAGATAACATCCTTCTTTCAACATATAACATAAAACTGATCTTAAAACTATTATTACTTGCAATATAATTAATCTTGCTACATGACTCGAGCCAGGTAAACTATATAAACGATTCACTTGAAAATACAAAATGTTATGAAAGGCACAAATGTAAAGTACAGTTGGACCAAGAGAACTCTGCAACGATTTTTATAGCATAGACAGACAGTGTTATTTGAAATGTCAAACTTCTATTAAATTATGGCGTTTAAATAACACTTGAACGTCTGTGCTCTTGGTCTTACTCTACCATGGTACGACTTTCGGATTTTTTTCCTGATGTGCAGTCATAAATATATAAGAGCAGCTAAGGTACAATATTTGAACGAAGCCTCTATTATTAAGATTAAAGTCCATGCTCAGATATTTTTGAACACCTTGTTCGCTCCGATATATCTGATGGCGACTGTAAAACAAATTAATTATAGCGTGTCCCCGTCACATAGTTTACCAAGCTTAAAAAAACGAATTCTGTTCAATGTTAGAAATGTACATGATAACTTACATAAATACAAACGATTTCTACAGTAAGAACGTATCTGTAGTTGTAACTTGTTGTATCGAAAACTAGGAGAAACGTTTTAGTAAAAAAAATATTAGCACCAAAAGTTTCTACTTATTATATGTATTACATAAAGCCACTGTATACACTGATGAGGGTATGTAACAGAACCGTGGAATGACAACGATTAAGAACAAGTCATATTAATACAAACTTAGTTTCATCATATTAATCATCATCTAATTAACCAATCAATCAATTAGTAAATCTTACCCTGTTACCTGCATGTATCATATATGATACACGTGATAAGTATCCATGTTGTATCATATATGATACATGTCTTTAAATTTGTGTATCTATTTTCACGATCAGTGATAATTGTCTTCGATACAACAAGCAACAGACAGACAAACAGTAATTTTTTCAAACAATAACCAACGATTTTTGGCATGAAGGCACGGCCCGCGGCGCCATCTGTCATAATGCGTACAACTGCAAACTACTGATACATGTGAATTTTGTGACTTCGCATATCTGAAAATTTCTTTTCATTAAGGTTTTTTCTGCTCCACCCTCATATTTATATATAATTCCCAGGTTTATAAACATCTGGCATATTAAAAGAAGACACCAGTGACAGTATTTTTACCACAAATATTGCGTTTTGTCGTGACGTCAACGTCATCTAATTCAGCTGTCAAAACTACGTATACAATATTGATCACAACTCTTTGCTTCTATCATTTATTTGTCTATGCCCTTATCGGACATTATTATAAAGTAAATATGCATCTTGTAGCCATTGGATAGCTGGGTCAACACCGAGCGAGCATACGCGCGAGGCGATTTCCTCACGCACAATACGGCCAGTGTAGACGTGCCTCGGCCGAGGCGGCGTGCGCGTTTTCCTCGGCCGAGGCTGCGCGCTACACTGGCCTGAGGAAATTTCCTCGCGCGTATGCTTGCTCTGTGTGGACCCGGCTAATTATTATTACTGTAGAGAAGCCATACCAAACAAATAAACTCTCGCAATCGCAACTTGTACCGCGCGACCAAAATGTCGTAAGCGCCGTAAGATTCATGGCGCTTACGCGTTTAGGTCGCCAGATTCACGCTCCGCTTGGTTTGTTGTCAAAACAACAATTCATGGCGCAAAATACTGGTTCTATACATAGTAATAATAGTTCAATGCTTGCAGCACTTTACATAAATTCACATATATCAGTTAACATATTGATAAAATCTAACGCACACGGAACAAGCTAATATCAACTTAGCGACTCGCTCTTAGAGACCATAATAGATTGTACTAGAGTGTAACAAAACATTAGTCTGTATAAGGCATTTTTCATTTTACGTCATATGTATCTATATTCAAAATTCATGTTCATATTCTTACCCTTTTCTTAACGTAACTTTTTTGAAATATTTTTAAATTTTTGCTGTTAATTATTTTGTGCCTTTACGTTTTTTTTAATGTAAAGAAAAGCGTTAAGGTAACGTCACTGTCGATGTTTTTAATGTAAACAACCATATCCACGCTTCAAGGCAAGCTTACACAAGCGATACTCTAAGGCAACTTGAGAGACATTCTAACATTAAAATACCAACAACAAACAGTTGGTACGTCAGCTAGAACCCTCAGCTACGCTTTGGATTCCAAAAAGTTGCCTTCAAGTTAAACATTGCCAAGCCATCGTCCATATTACCTACTGATATAAACTTTATACTAAAGCTTTTTAAAATAGGTACAAAACTGTATTTTATCATCTCTTCTTCGAACAGATGAGATAGCATGCTTTATGCCTAATGTCCTACAGAAAGTACATTAAGATGTTTAGGTTTTTTTGTGTGAAAAATGTATTTTTCAAACTGATTTAATCTTATTATTAAGAAACAAGTAAAATTATTTTTTGTGTGAGTAGAAATACTACTATACACCGTTACGTGGGCCGATATAACCCAACAGATTTTAAACGTGTATTCTTAACCGCATTTAGGAACTAAAATGTCGCACAGTAGACATACCTACTGACAAACATTTGTTTTAAAGGAAACTCGCAATTTATATCTGTAAATAAAAAACTTATTGGTTGCAATGTTTTTTATCGCCAAGATGTAAAAAGAAATAACATGTCGTGTGCAGACAATGTAAAAAAAAAGTTTGGCAAAAGTTTTTTTTTGCAGACTGACAAAAACTCATGTAACATTTTTTGCTCCGATGACCTCAGTAATGCGTGGTTAAAATCTGCCGGGTTTTACTATCCCACGGTGATAGATTATAAACTCCAAGTCCAAAAGTTCAATCTAATTTGAACCTTAAATCGGATTGCTAAGGTTGAAATTGTTTTAAAGCCTAAACGGTCGATAAGTCTTACTATGCCTGAAAAAGGGCTAATCGTTTTTCTTTATCGGGGCTAGCAAAAGCGACAGCATCATTCAATGACGTGAAATAACCCCTCTCTTTCTAATCTATAGACATAGAGAAATAAATATGGTTGTTGTATGTGTTAGTGCTAGCCCTATTCTCTGTTCCTTTAGGTATTTAAATAAAAGTAAACGAAATCTACCCTCAAAAGGCTCCTTAAGCCAGTTGAGGGTAGATGAAAACATTACATGATCAAATAATGTAGGTTAACATCAAGTCGTTCAGTGACAGATCCGGGCGTTTTTGTATTTGGTTGGTTAACCAATAAATGTTATAACTACCCGAAAATGTACTAATTGTTAGTTTACTTTTATTTAAATACCTAAAGATACAGAGTATAATATTAAATGTTGTAACTAATGTCGGTCCTTCTTAGGTTCAAAAATGATTTTTTTATTTATTATAAAATCTTAGTTATAGAGACTACTATACAATTTTCAATCAGAATGCCTGCATGCTATCTCACACCCAAACTAAATTATAGTGGTTATTTTATTTGTACGGAAGTTTCCTATTAATTATTGTGATTTAAGTAGAAAACTATTTTAATTACAACATATCTAGATCTGACTTTAAAAAAATGACTTCGCAAATGAAGGATTACTCTAACACCGTTTACGATCAAGCAGTTTTAAACATGAAAAATAATTGTATTTAAAACTGCGTTGATTGGAAACAAGTACAGAATATTTGGAAGTGCGTTCAAAAACTATTTAATAAACAGGGGCCGGACGTTTCGCGGCATTTTTATAACATATAGTGATCAGTGAAATTTCTTTAATTAAAAAACCTTATCACTACAATTTAATTGGTATTACAAATCACTTGAAAATAGTCCGTTGAAACTACACGTTTTAAGCAATCCCCTATCCGCCCACGGATCAAAACTTGCCAAGAGAAATTCAATTCTGATTTATAAAAAAAAAAAAAATCAAAATACAATGAAATAGGAGACCTTTTTATTGGCCTCTGCGCGGCTAGAAGTTATGATAACCGCGATTGATGTCATTATTGACAACAACAAGTTACTATTATAATTTTGAGTACATAGAAGATAAACAAGACAGACGTATAACCTTTAAGTCCCACGGTCATTTCTGCATTTTTAAATTTTTATGATATTATAGTTCAAAACTCGATTTTGTCCTTTTAAAAGGACGCCGGGACTTTCGGAGGATAAAATGTTCATAAGAAACAAGAAGCTCCATTGCCCTATGTTTTCAAAATGCAACAAAACGTCCGGTCCTTATTAATAAGTTAAGTTAAATACCTAATGTACATAATTTTATACACCGTACTAGACATTGCCGATCCTAATCCAATACCTTTAAGGATTATATTGGATGACATTATTTTTAACCAGTTTATATCATTTTAATTATTATGACAACACAATTCTCACAAGTAAGACTAACTGTTTCTCACCTTATACGATAAAAATAAACACAATCTTGTATTAAAAATATCAAACAATTGTTTAATTTTAGTGAAAAAATATAAACTATTCGTAACTTGTTTTTTTTTAAAGTGCAAATGTTGCATTATGTCATCCAATGTCACCCGAAATCACATCATATATAAATACAATTCTGTACAAATTTCTAGACGCGCGCTCCCCCTTGCCATACGAATCATTTTCAAATAAATTAACATTTCTTTTTATTACATAATCAATAAAATACAACACTTCATATTTATCAACTCCGAAACTGTATTTTTATTTATACCCGAAACAAACTATCCTCCAAGTCCCAGAGTCATTTTTGTAGTGAATTTGGAACCTTAATTTATTCTATTATAGTTCAAAAATAGATTTCAATTTGTTCCTTTAAAAGGAACTCTGTACTTAGGAGGATACAACTCTGACAATATTAGTTTACATATTTGTTCTTTATGAAGAACATGTGGTTTTCGCTAGTTAGATATAGTAGCTTGTGATCCTAAATGAAGTCATTTCACACTGTAAATAATTTGTTTGCTGATAAATATGAAATCTTGCACTTTTCAACACAAACAAACATAGTCCTTAACGTATTACGAACAGAGTCGAAATATAAGAGTACCATTGATCTATTCGAGACATTTATTATGACAACATAGTTGTTAGTGTAATCTTTTTGTTACAGCCGCCATTTATTTAAATCGAACAGGGTGTTCATAAATATCTCAACAAGACACTTTTCTAGAACTAAGATACGGGTTTATCTATTATTTTTTTAGTTAAAATCAATGACTATTTTTTTGCAATACACATGGTATACAAAAGATAAATGTTTCTTTACTAGTTAAGCGTACGTTGAGATATTTTTGATCACTTAATATATTGTTACCGTCGCTTAAGTCAGTTTTGATGCCTGTCATTTTAACACGTTTGACAGATCTCAAGATTGCCTTGAAAGCGGAGGGCTACAATGGTACGTATATTATAAACTCCTTAGTCCTAAAATTCATTTGCAGTTTTGTTTTTGGAACCGTCTTTATCTTCCATTATAGTTCAAAATTTGATTTGTCTTTTTAAAAGGACATTTTGATTTAACCTTTTGACCGCCAAAGACGTCATATGACGCGCGGGGCTACAGCCTAATATCAACTTTCATGCGTACCGACAAGGTTCACGATTACGCGCCGCGTGCGATAAGCGTGGCGTTCAAAATGTTAATAGTATAAATGGCGACTTAAACGTGTGGTCGTTTCTTAACAGTAAATAATATGCAATACTCCAAAGTATTATAGTGTGTCCGCTATAGAGCAATAGTATCGTAAATCAGTATCACATCAACAAATGACAAGGCTCGCCCTGCGCCAGCGACCGGGTGAACGGGGTGGTTGATTGTTACGTTTTGCTACATTTTGTCAATAAATTGATTCAAAATTAACGTTTTTATGATTTTAGGGTTTGTAGAAAGAAACTTTTCAATGCAGCCTGTTAGTGTATGTAAATCATAATGATTTTTTTATATTGATGTTTATAAAGATTAGTCATTTATCGAATTTTACTTTTATAATCCAAAAACTATTTATTTATTACAAAAAATCAATGCTAAACAAACATCCTGCGGTGTTCTTATTACAATGAAATGATGTAACATTTTTAATTATTTGGATGTTTGATAGTAAAACAAAAACATATTGAATGGTATTTTATATTGATTTTACCATGAATTGGGAGTACAGTCAGCTGCAGAGAGGTGATCCCCTCCCCCTTCTCTCTGCATACAATCAGTCTACGCAGGGGAGGTCTCTCTCTGTAGCTGACTGTACTTTAGAAAAAATCCTTCTCGGAAATAAGTTACTTTATTTTCGATAAATAATCAAAATCGTATTAATAGACTGTGCGTATTTACGTGTAATGGCCCATCAGGAATAATTTTATTCCTGATGGGCCGCTGGAAAGATAAAAAAACAAGGAAAATTGAAAAGTACGAATCACCTCTCCAAAGTGTAACTTGACATAACAAGTAGGTCCCCCGTGTGCCCGCCGTCCTTTATAAAGGCCGCTGGGCGCTAGTCCCCGGTCTGCGTGGCGCGAGTGGCGGTGGCGGTGGCGGCGCGCGCGCGGCGCCGGCGCTACGTGCCGGGCGGCGGCCCGCGCGGCGCGCCCGCCTCGTCGCGGTGCTTGCTGATGTACACCTGGGGACAATTCATTTCTTTACGGACCCGGGTACGTCCTTAAACTACGTCCATAAGAGAGGTATGGCCATTGTGAATGTCATCTCGCTTTGTGTGGTAGGGCACAGCCAGTGGATGTCATTCCAGATCTAGAGCAGAGCCCGACTGGGGAAGTACCTCCACCTTACAGAAAACAGCAGCCAAATAACACTAGACCCTACTCAATAGTGTTGTGTTCCTGCCGGTGAGTAAGGTTGCCAGAGATCAACGAGGGGGGGGGGGGGGAGTGAGTTTAGGGTCGGCAACGCGCATGTAACTCCTCTGGAGTTGCAGGCGTACATAGGCTACGGAGACTGCTTACCATCAGGCGGCCGGGCCGTATCCTTGTTTGCCACCGACGTAGTATAAAAAAAAAAATAGCCCCAATCGAATACAGAACCTCCTCCTTCTATGAAATTGAAGTCAGTTAAAAAATAAGGTGTTTAGGAATATATTTTCATCATAGTTGCTCAAAACAGATCTGATTTCATACAGGTGTACTGAAGGACAAAGGCCTACTTTGTTCCCCTGGGAGTTATGAATTGTAAATTTAAAAAAAACTAATACTCCCTAGGGAGTTATAGCTTTTTTAAATTATGTCACTTATTCATACAAACCAACTAACATAAACGAGTTTTACTTTTAAAATATTGACATCTATAATAGTACATTACGATACAAGTGCGAAAAATAAGAAATTCGAAACGAGTGGCGATAAATTAAAACACGACCGAAGGGAGTGTTTTAAATCGACACGAGTTGCGAATTACCTATTCGCACATGTATCGTACAACGTTTTACAGTACATATGGCCCTTTAAATGTTCGACACAGTAACGTAATATGCTACTTCTCGCACTAGTGCTATAAAGTAGCCCCATATGTACTGTAATATAATATTCTTGTTTATGTTTAAAATCGCAATCGCCTCCCGGCTGAAAACTCGTGTAGTGGTTAACGGCCAGGTATGAAAAACCCTCGTGGACGTCAGCTACCGCTCCGTTCGTGGGTTGAGGAATAGCAGCCACCGAAACACGTAAAACAAAAAAAAATTGTCATCGCCTCCCGATTGATGTCAAATGATAGTTCAGATGATGTTATTCATTTAAAAAATCGTCAGCCGGTTACATCGCGGTGGTAAGAACATCAGCTGGTAGCATGAACATGTAAAAAATAAGCGCTATACCTTTTATGATAGCAATAACAAATCATGAAACGTTGCATGTAGCATTTCATCAGGCGTAATCACCTAAAATAAAAAGCGGCCAAGTGCGAGTCGGACTCGCCCATGAAGGGTTCCGTACCATTTATGACGTATTAAAAAAAAACTACTTACTAGATCTGGTTCAAACCAATTTTCGGTGGAAGTTTGCATGGTAATGTATATCATATATTTTTTTTAGATTTTTCATTCTGTTATTTTAGAAGTTACAGAGGACAGACGGACATGACGAATCTATAAGGGTTCCGTTTTTTGCCATTTGGCTACGGAACCCTAAAAAGCCATCAACGGATTACGCAATGTACACATTACGCATACTTTGCCGCACATAAAGTGGTTAGCGCATTTTTTTTACATGTTCATTTTACAGCTGACGGTCATTCCACCATGATAGAACCAGCTGACGGTTTTTAGGGTTCCGTAGTCAACTAGGAACCCTTATAGTTTCGCCATGTCCGTCTGTCTGTCTGTCTGTCCGAGGCTTTGCTTCATGGTCGTTAGTGTTAAAAAGCTGAAATTTGGCATAGATATATAAATCAATAAAGCCGACAAAGTCGTACAATAAAATCTAATTTTTTTTTTACCTCCCGTACACGTAAATTGGGGGTGAATTTTTTTTTGCTTCTACCCTACAGTGTGGGGTATCGTTGGAAAGGTCTTTCTAATAGGGGTCTTCAACAAACATTTTTTGATAAAGTGAATATATTCGGAGATAATCGCTCCGAAAGAAAAAAAATGTGTCCCCCCCCTCTCTAACTTTTGAACCATAGGTCCAAAAAATATGAAAAAAATCGTGGAAATAGAGCTTAAGAAATTCATTAAATGAAAACTATAGCGGACATGATCAGTTTAGCTGTTTTTGAGTTATCGCAAAAAGTTTCCCCTTTATAGTAAAAAGACTTACTTTAATTAGGTACTGATTATGCAAATTTGCCTATTTGTTTAACTCGGGTGAAAGGTACCGTTTCATTCCTTGGTTAACAATTGACTATACTTTAAGCTCCAGTTTAGCTTATTGTGACGGAAGAGTAACTACGGAATCCTAAACTGAGCGTGGCCCGACATGCTCTTGGCCGGTTTTTTTTTTATTCCTCAAACCCTCAACCTCAACTGTGGAAGTACCTCCTCCTTACAGAAAACCACAGCTAAATAACACTAGACCCACCTGTTGTGTTCCTGTCGGTGAGTAAGGTTGCCAGTGCTCAACGAGGGTGCGGAGTGTTAGCGTCGGCAACGCGCATATAACTCTCCTGGAGTTGCAAGCATACATAGTCTACGGAGACTGCTTACCATCAGGCAGGCCGTATGCTTGCTTGCCACCGATGTAGTATAAAAAACTGCCAACGCAGCGGCAGCTGACTTGCACTACATACCTGTAATAGCCGGCATTTGCTGACAGAGAGATGCTTCAAATGCGGCTGCATCCGCTCCTCGCCGAGCGCGAAAGTAAACGCCACCATGCAGAAAATGGCCGCTTTACGCACGGCTGAGTTCTGGTGGTCGGCCAACTGCGGACAAATAAATACATAAATATTTTATTACAAATGTCGGACCACGCTGACTTTGCATTGACAGAGTGTAGCGTCACCATAAACGACAATACACCTTACTATATATACCTCTATTTTAAAGTCTCTTTGCCGATGGGCAAGCGACTCGACGGCGACGCTCAAGCTCTGTAACTTTTTGTACAATTTCCTTTTTTGGGAATGCAGTTTTTTTTTAATTGGGTCTTCAGCTCACAGAACTACTAGTGCTTCACCTGTGAGACTCCATCCATGAGTTGTCCAACGATGTCGTCTGTGAGTTCATTGCTCCGCGCCTTGGCGACCTCGGCCGCCAACTTTAGCGCACAGAGAGAGGTCGGGTACCCTCGGGTGCGGATCACGGGCTTTAAGAGGGCTAGCACCTAAAACAATTCAAAACAACCGGGTTTCAATTCCAAATTTCAAGATAGTACTGAAGATTTTTATTTTGATCACTAAATTTTGTCTGAGAAATTCTAGATAATCGACTATTAGGTCAAAATAAAGATTTATAGAGCAGTCGCGTAAAAAAAAAAACATATGATATAATATCAACTTTCAACAGGATCGGACTAAATATGCAAAAAATCGAAATAGCGATCAATATTTTACAATTTTGACCTCTAATTCTCATATCAATACCTCTGCGCTTTTGACTTTTTGAAATATCGACTTTCAATACGATTTGACCATAAACGCAAACATTCAAAATGGCGGCCAAGTTTATTCAGGGAACTTTTAATCCCTGTAAAAATAAAGAACAAATTAAATTACTTTCTTATGAAAATATTTTAATTTGTGTATTTTACAAGTAGTCACACTACTATTTAAACTATAAACGAAAGAGAAGGCCTTAGCATATGACATTAATTTCGTTTATACCTGTAAAAATATCGTCTTTGAACACGATCGGACCAAAAATGCAAAATAACTAAATGGCGGCCAATATTAGCTTTTTTGGACCCGGGTACGTCCTTAAACTACGTTCAAAAGAGAGGTATGGGCATTGTGAATGTCATCTCGCTTTGTGTGGTAGGGCACAGCACAGCGGATGTTTTTTTTTTTTTTTATACTACGTCTGTGGCAAACAAGTATACGGCCTGCCTGATGGTAAGCAGTCTCCGTAGCCTATGTACACCTGCAACTCCAGAGGAGTTACATGCGCGTTGCCGACCCTAACCCCACCCCCCCTCGTTGAGCTCTGGCAACCTTACTCACCGGCAGGACCACAACACTATGAGTAGGGTCAAGTGTCATTACAGATCTAGAGCAGAGTCCAACTGGGGAACCACCTTACAGAAAACCGCAGCCGAATAACACTAGACCCTACTCACAGTGTTGTGTTCCTGCCGGTGAGTAACTTAACTCCTCTGGACTCGAGACTGCTCACCATCAGGCGGGCCGTATGCTTGTTTGTCACCGACGTAGTATAAAAAAAGCTCTGGGCTCTTGAGAGTAAGAGTGAAAGGGAAGTGAACCTGAGCAGCGGGCAGCGCGTGCGCCACGTGCGGCAGGCCGTGGTCCACGGCGCGCATGACCTCCTTGCTGAGCGCGCCGTAGGCGTTGATGAGCTTCAGCAGGATGAGGTCGAAGTAGTCCAGCCACTGCGGCCGCGTCTCCGGCCGCCGGCACAGCCACACCAGCACCTTCACGGCCTCGGCCGCGGCGCGCTCGTTCGCCGTCGCCCAACCTACACACAAGCAATTACTGGACTAATGGATATTTACAAACAATCATTTTTGCCGGCCGGTCTGGCCTAGCCGATGGTCCTAGGTTCAAATCCTGGTAAGGGCATTTATTCGTGTGATATTTGTTCCTGAGTCATGGGTGTAGTATTTATACATATCGTTGTCTAACTACCCTCAACACAAGTCTTATTCAGCTTACTGGGGAACTTTGTGTAATGTGGATTTGTGTGTAATATTTATTTATTTATAATGGATATTTACAAAGAATCGTCATTTTATTTTTGTTCCGTTTTTTTGCCACATGAGTTAGCCCGAGCTGCACTCGCCAAGGGAATCCCGAATTGACGCAGACACAATATTTTACGACATCGATTGCTCTGACCTTCTACACTAGATCTAACTAGTGCGCGCACAGACAATCAGCTGCAGAGATAGTTGACCCTCCCTGTGTAGAAGTTTGTTTTTAGAAGGGTCAACTATATATGAAGTCGACTGAACTAACAGTGGTATAACCTAAAATTCTCAGTAAGCCGCCGCTTGTACAAGTAATCATATGGAGAAAATTAAAAAGTCTCAGTTCAAAGTTTATCAGAATTTGAGTGGGAAAATATCTTTGCGATCCTAGCGAACTAACTGTACTTTTTCTATAAAATTCTATTTCAAGAAAAAACGGTTTCCACTAACTAAATCTTAACAAATCACTTTGATTTTGATGTCGACCGCTTCAACATTCATCATTCTAGGTTTATAGGTCCCGTTTTTTTTTAAATAAACTATTGCAAAATTTGAAAAAAAAAAACCTTTAGACCTAGTTTTGCATTGTGTCAATAACACTAAAAAAACATGGAGAATGGAAAATGTCTAAAAGTGGAAAAACGTTTTTCTCTCTCTTGTATAGATGATTAAGTATACATTTACTTTTTTTTACATACTTCCTTATTAAAGCATTTTTTTATATAATGGCGATACAAAATAGACAAAAAATAATAATAATAATGATAAATAAAATGTCAGATGAGCAAATTAAATGTTTAATTTTATAGTATGTAACAATCATTAGTTATAGGTATACAATGTAGTTATAGGTATAGCACGAAAAACCGATTCGTGGAGCAAACGTCTACTGGAGTGGCGACCATGGGGGGAGGAACGTCCTCAAAGTAGACCTTAGATGCGTTGGGACGACGACATCAAAAGGACTGCGGGGGAGAAGTGGCTCCAGGTCGCACAGAACCGTGACGAGTGGCATAAAATGAAGGAGGCCTACACCCAAAGGGTAGAGAAGGACTAAAGAAGAGAGAGATGCAATGTATAATTTCTTTTGACATGTAACATTGGTGTTATCAATAAATATTTATATTTGACAACAAAGGAATTTACCTGAGGACTGTTGAGCGTTGGACGCATTCTCAGAATTCTCCTTGTCGCCAGCGTTCTCGTCGACTGCCAGCGTGGCCAACGCCACCCGCACTATGTTCCTGTCAAAATATGTTAACGTTAATAAATATCGTGTTTATATGCTTGTAGTTCGTGTCAGCCACGATGACGCGCAAATTTATCACATCTAACCATTACCAACATGACAATACGAGTGAAGGCACTCGTCGTTGTGAACACGATCTATAAATAAATAAATATTATAGGACATTATTACACAAATTGACTAAGTCCCACAGTAAGCTCAATAAGGCTTGTGTTGAGGGTACTTAGACAACGATATATATAATATATAAATATTTATAAATACTTAAATACATAGAAAACACCCATGACTCAGGAACAAATATCCATGTTCATCGGACCATCGGCTTCATAGGCAGGGTCACTACCCACTAGGCCAGACCGGTCGTCGATCTATATCGCTCAGTACCAGGGATAACATGTCCAGAACTAACACTTTGCTTTGTTTGAGCTCTTTAAGATTAAAAGTCTCTCTCCTACTCATTTTAAAGTTGTTTAAAATTACAAATAAGTTTTTGGCAAAAATTTAATTTTTGGTACAAGCTTTTATGTACTTTTTTTTCCACCGGCAACTAATACGCATCGAGACAATTCTAAAAATCCCACACACAATTAGGTTGCGTTGTTTTATCACAGAGTTCCTATGGCTAACTCCTGTCTTCATCATCAGATCAGCTTGATGGTACCATAATATTGCATTGTCACCCGACTTACACATGTATGCAAATTTTCAGCTTCATCGGAAACCGGGAAGTGGGTCAAATTTAACTTGCAAGATTTGTCCCATACATACTAACAGGGCAAATGAAATAAAAGCTTGTAAAAAAAGTACTTCTGATGTATTTTGCTGACGACCAGTCTGGCCTAGTGGGTAGTGTTGGCTGCCTATGAAGCCGATGGTGTCGGGTTCGAATCCCGTTAAGAGCATTTATTTGTGTGATGAACACAGATATTTGTTCCTAAGTCATGGATGTTTTCTATGTATATATTTTCTGTGTACTAGTACCCACAGCTTACAAGCTAGTACAAGCTTTGCTTAGTTTGGGCCTAGGTCGATCTGTGTAAGATCGTCCGCAAATATTTATTAATTTACACGTATAGCCTGCCTCGATAACTAGTGGAAACATTGTTATGGCAGGTGTCCGGACGTCTTTGCAATAACCCAGTCTCATTGTCCTCCCAAACTTTAATCCATAGACCGTTATACTGTTCATTTTTACTACAATAGTCCCAATGCCTGTTGCGATCGGGTCATGGGTGACATGGGTGTCTATTGTTGCGCCTGTGAACGGGTTCCAGCAGGCGTTCTACATGACATTAAAGCTTTCCAAGGGGCCTCTACGTGTTGGATCTATATCCCCACGCAAGCCTATCAAAAGACCGGGATTTATAGGCCCGTGAAATCCAAGGAGTACACGTATTATATTGTAAGGAGCATGCCCAAGTTTTTTCCATAATTTTGGAAACAACTCAATGGGCATAGGTCGGTTAAAATACCAAAATCAATAATTAATTAAGTCTTTTTTTCTACGAGATGCAACAAATCTTTTTAGACACCTTTTAAATGATGATTTGAAGTCATCGATGTTTTCATATAATGACAGTATGAGTGAGATACCACTGACAGTACTCACTTGAAGTATTCAGACGGCTTGCGGCAGTCCCCGTACTTGAGGATCTCGTGTGTGGCGAGCAGGAGACGCTCCCACTGCTCGGGGGGCGCGTGTTGCGTGTCCAGCTGGCAGAGGGCCTCGAGGACCTCTTGCTCGCGGAGGCCGGCTAGAAAAAAGGATTTTATTTTAGTACGTGGAAAACATATATATCCAGAACTTACGAGTACATTAAGTTAGGAGATGTATAAGGTCCCCACGGTCTAAGAAAGATAATCCCCTTTATACTCGGTTGAAGATATACCCTGTTGTTTGCGTATGTAAACCGTTAATTAAATTCATTTCTTTTATTCAGACTACATGCTCATATATAGGATACAAAAAATTATAACAAATTTAAATAAAAATTCAAGTCAACGACAAAAAATTTAAATAAAGAAAAAATTAATTATAATCAAATTAAACACTGTGTCAAAAACAAGAAAATTAAAAAGAAATACATAAAACAATGGTTTAAAATTACAATACATAAAATTAAAATTACTATGTTTAGTTATTTTATTTAAAATTACAATTACACACTTTACATAATATTGTACACTGTGCCGCTAGAACCCATATGTATGTCATAAAAGTTAAGTGTTATACTTACATTTGGTTATCAGGAACCCGTTTTCATCAGTCTCGTACGGTTTCATCTTGTCACGACATAGGCCCGAGTTGTAGTCCCTGGGGAAATCATATTAATATAAATAAATAGATATCGTGGGAAAATCTTACATAAACATGTACAATTGAGTAAAATATATTATATATGTAAAATTTTATTACTCAGTTTTTTTTTTAACTTTAGAGCTAACGGACGGTGTTGGATATAACTGAGTGGTGCTGCTTTCGGAATAAGTATTTTACCTAAAGACGCTACGCGAAGTAAAGACGAAAGCACGAATTATATTGCTGTCCCGTCGGTGACACCGTAATTTTAAAGCTGTCCCGCCGATGACAACGTAATTATATAGCTGTCCCGCCGGTGACACCGTAATTATATAGCTGTCCCGCCGGTGACTACGTAATTATATAGCTGCCCCGCCGATGACAACGTAATTATATAGCTGTCCCGCCGGTGACATCGTAATTATATAGCTGTCCCGCCGGTGACAACGTAATTATATAGCTGTCCCGCCGGTGACATCGTAATTATATAGCTGTCCCGCCGGTGACATCGTAATTATATAGCTGTCCCGCCGGTGACACCGTAATTATATAGCTGTCCCGCCGGTGACAACGTAATTATATAGCTGCCCCGCCGATGAGACCGTAATTATATAGCTGTCCCGCCGGTGACACCGGCGGTCAATCCTACTGTGAGAGCGAGATAGGAATTAAGCTATGCGCGTGCGATAGATATGAAATGGCGGGTCAATGTACGAAGTTCTTCGTGCTTAGCGTCCTTACTTTACCAGGAATCCAGCCAAAAACGAACCATGTAATCTCAAACACAGAATCGTAGTCTGATCCTCTCACCCGTGAGGCGGCAGGTCGAGGCGGTGGTGGTGCGGCACGGGCGAGGACTCCTTGGTGCTGGTGGCCTCCTCCGAGCTGTCCGCCGACGCGGCACGCCCGCTCTCACTGTGTATATATATACATTACAATTTGACAAATACAAATTATATAGATTAAATTAGCTTTGAGAAAACTTTTGTCCCAAATTTTCGTATAGCCTGAATTACGTGTTGCCAAATACACCACTGTTAACAATACACCCCTTTACTGCCATAGGAATAAGGATGTGTTCCTATATATTTGACCACTATGGCCGTCACTCACATCAGAAAAAAGGAACCGAAAAAACGAAGGCCTGGTCGTGGCTTTGGGGTAAAAAATTTGGAAACCCCTGCTTTAGACAGTTATTCAAAATAATCCAGTGAGCGAACGAATCAAAATTCTGTGAATTTTTTTTTTTTTTTGAAACGTAATAATATACAGCATTACAGTCGAGACCAAAGCACTGTACAATTCAGATTATATAATAGGATTACATACTAGGAAAAACAGATCACAATCAACTTTCGTCCATCACCTCGCAATACCGCAGACACATCTGATACACAGCCGTCCATCGACTTGCAAACATATCACAATCTGGTGCCCATGACAGAAGGGAGTTCAGCAGCCTTAGAGCCCGCACAGCAGGCGAGTTTTTATGTGCTACAGTGCGTGTAATTGGGACGGATTATATTTATTTATTTACGAATTTTAATACTTACGCATTGTAATGTCCGTTGGGTACCCCGTTGACCCCCCTATTCGAGAGAGTGACGTCAGACATCTGACTGATCCCGGAGTCTTTGCTCGACATGTGGTTACCGCACTCAGCTGGAATGAAAACATATCATTAGGATCAAGACAACTACCAAGATGACATTCTTGGCTAAACGTAAATTGTGTATGGAAATGATAGCGTTTCGTTTCGTTTTCTGCAAATGATTGTCATATTCGACGGCGACGTCCGGGCGGAGTTTTTAACCTCCGTAAGGGTTACCATACAACATTATACTACTTTTTTTCACCACACCCACTGGTAAAGGCCCTCTTGATTATTCAAAAACTAATGAGAACGTTGGATTTTATCCACATATGGGGCAAAGTAATCAGACGCAAATTTCGAGTTGTTTCCTTATGTTGGCTAGTAGAATTTACTTTTAAATGTTTGTATGGTATTTCATGGTTAGGTGAAGGTTAGGTTGGTGTGGTGAAAAATTTTATGTTTCACTCGGAAGCCAAGTTTTTTTAAACCCTCATGCCCTGAAATCCTCCCAACGCTCAGGATTCCACTTCTTGACCCACTCGCTACTCTCGTGGTTCAATTTTGGAATCTTTCGTTTGCTCGGATATCAATATTAGCACGAGCGGTTAAACAACAACTTTGCCCCTGTATAACTATTGTCGCATTGCGTATGTTCTGTCCGTCGCGTCTGTCTATAGATCCTACCATCTATGGTGGGGAATGTACCGTTAGCGTGCTGCGCGGTGTACGTGTGTATCTCGGTGGTGGTGCGCCTGATGCGCGAGTGCACGTCGTCCGTGCCCGAGTTGGGCGTCGCCGAGGACGTCCGCAGCGGAGAGTCGCTGCCGGCTGCACAGATATAATAAATAAATATTATAGGACATTATTACACAAATTGACTAAGTCCCACAGTAAGCTCAATAAGGCTTGTAGGTACCTAGACAACGATATATATAATATATAATTATAAATACCTAAATACATAGAAAACAACCATGACTCAGAAACAAATATCCGTGTTCATCACACAAATATATGCTCTTACCAGGATTTGAACCCGGGACCATCAGCTTCATAGGCGGGGTCACTACCCACTAGGCCAGACCGGTCGTCGATAGAGTAGATATAGTAGTTTATGTGACTGGTACATAATAAAAGGCATTAAAATACACGAGTGTGGGTTTAAGAAACGAACGAAGTGAGTATGGATACAAAAAAATGCCATTTAAAATTGAAATCAATGGTGGAAGAAATATGATTGAATTTATATTTAAGCTCGAACGACTTTAAGTCGATAAGATACGTTACGTAAAATAGCCATACATTTGACGTGCCCCTCCCCCGCAAAAATCGGCAGACTGTTTTGTACAGAAAATTACAGACAAGGCGTCTCCAGTTGTTCATTGCTTTTTTTTAAGAGTAGTTGAGAGCTTTTGGACTTTACTTGAGTGTTTTTTTTAATGGACCTCCCGGGCAATAACTCATATAGTGGTTAACGGCTACGTATGGTGAACCCTCGTGGACGTCAGCTGCCGCTCCGTTGGTGGATTGAGGAGAGGCAGCCACCGAAACACAAAAAAAAATTGTCTTCGCCTCCCGTAGGATACTTTGTAGATGACAGTTTAGATACTATTGTTATTTAAAAAAAACTCGTCATCCGGTTGTATCGCGGTGGAAAGAACGTCAGCTGGTCGCATGAACATTTAAAAAATAAGCACTTTACCTTTTTATGATAGTTATAACAAAATTATGAAACTTTGCATGTAGCATTCCATCAGGCGTGTTTAATAAACGGATTACGCATACTTTGCGGACATAAGTGGTACGGTGCGTATTTTTTACATGTTCACGTGACCAGCTGACGATCTTTCCACCGCGATACAACCGGCTGACTATTTTTTTTTAAATTCATGATAGCATCGAAACTATCATCTGATAAAGTATCAGCCGAAAGCGATGACTGACGATATATGCTCCTGGCCCGCGGTCTATAAGGTAAGAATTGTACGAACAATCAGATGAAAATGTGTAAAAAAGTAAATACTCACTGCTGGAAGTTCTCCTGACGTGCTGCTGCAGCACTCCGTTGACTAGAGCTTGCGTGTCGGGCGACAGCTCGCTCATTAGGGCCGTGAACTGGAAGTTAACATTGAACCTAATATCGTATTCATAAAGAGATCTTGAAGCACAAATAGTCAGTATGTCAGTATAAACTATGTTTACACGGTGTAACACGAGGAATCGAATAATTCTGTGTAATGTTAATATTATTTAAAAAATCATAATTTTTAGCATTTTTAGTATTTTTTTCACATTTTATTTTTTTCTCTATGAAAAAGAAAAAAATGGTTTGGAATGTACAATTTCAGCTCTTTCAAATGATACCCTACTAGATCTAGTCACAATACTTGATCTAGCCACCTTCACGAGCGCGCCCGCCACGCCCGGAGCGCCACCTACCCGACAACGTGCTAGTTATACATACCGGCACCGGGTTGCAGTCATAGAGGGCAGCCAGGGCGCGCCTGGCGCTGAGCCTGATGTCGGCGGCGCGCGGCTCCTGCGCGTGCGCCGCCACCTTCACGAGCGCGCCCGCCACGCCCGGAGCGCCACCTACCCGACAATGTGCTAGTTATACATACCGGCACCGGGTTGCAGTCATAGAGGGCAGCCAGGGCGCGCCTGGCGCTGAGCCTGATGTCGGCGGCGCGCGGCTCCTGCGCGTGCGCCGCCACCTTCACGAGCGCGCCCGCCACGCCCGGAGCGCCACCTACCCGACAATGTGCTAGTTATACATACCGGCACCGGGTTGCAGTCATAGAGGGCAGCCAGGGCGCGCCTGGCGCTGAGCCTGATGTCGGCGGCGCGCGGCTCCTGCGCGTGCGCCGCCACCTTCACGAGCGCGCCCGCCACGCCCGGAGCGCCACCTACCCGACAATGTGCTAGTTATACATACCGGCACCGGGTTGCAGTCATAGAGGGCAGCCAGGGCGCGCCTGGCGCTGAGCCTGATGTCGGCGGCGCGCGGCTCCTGCGCGTGCGCCGCCACCTTCACGAGCGCGCCCGCCACGCCCGGAGCGCCACCTACCCGACAATGTGCTAGTTATACATACCGGCACCGGGTTGCAGTCATAGAGGGCAGCCAGGGCGCGCCTGGCGCTGAGCCTGATGTCGGCGGCGCGCGGCTCCTGCGCGTGCGCCGCCACCTTCACGAGCGCGCCCGCCACGCCCGGAGCGCCACCTACCCGACAATGTGCTAGTTATACATACCGGCACCGGGTTGCAGTCATAGAGGGCAGCCAGGGCGCGCCTGGCGCTGAGCCTGATGTCGGCGGCGCGCGGCTCCTGCGCGTGCGCCGCCACCTTCACGAGCGCGCCCGCCACGCCCGGAGCGCCACCTACCCGACAATGTGCTAGTTATACATACCGGCACCGGGTTGCAGTCATAGAGGGCAGCCAGGGCGCGCCTGGCGCTGAGCCTGATGTCGGCGGCGCGCGGCTCCTGCGCGTGCGCCGCCACCTTCACGAGCGCGCCCGCCACGCCCGGAGCGCCACCTACCCGACAATGTGCTAGTTATACATACCGGCACCGGGTTGCAGTCATAGAGGGCAGCCAGGGCGCGCCTGGCGCTGAGCCTGATGTCGGCGGCGCGCGGCTCCTGCGCGTGCGCCGCCACCTTCACGAGCGCGCCCGCCACGCCCGGAGCGCCACCTACCCGACAATGTGCTAGTTATACATACCGGCACCGGGTTGCAGTCATAGAGGGCAGCCAGGGCGCGCCTGGCGCTGAGCCTGATGTCGGCGGCGCGCGGCTCCTGCGCGTGCGCCGCCACCTTCACGAGCGCGCGCCCCGCCACGCCCGTAGCGCCACCTACCCGAAAAACATACACATTTACCGGGGTTTTTCGAAAAAAAAAAGTTTACCAATTTTTTTTTTTCGGAAAACTAATAACTCTTGCGTTATTCCGACTCAGAATTATGAGGACTATTGATTAAACCAGAGTGTCCAGGTTTTCATACAAATTAATAAGAATTCAATTTGTGACGGTCCATACAAAATGTATGTAGAAATGCGCCATAGAACTGTCAATAGTTTTAGGTTTTTTTTTTAATTGACAGTGTTCGTGGTTCCGAGTAGAAACAACCCAAGGGCGTGAAAGCGATGCGATGTGGCTATAATACGTGCAACGTTGTCTCGCTTAAATATCGGAACGACTAGTGAATCTCATGTGTGATAAACGACAAAAATTGATTGTTTTGCGAAAAAAAAAAGTAACTGTACGAGTAACATTTTTTTCTGATAGTATCCATACGCATCGGTCACGAAATGCACGTTCCAAGCGTGCACGCTCAACTCTGATGCCGATCGTCATACGTATATAGCAATATCCGTAGCAAACATCGGAGTGTACACTATAGTTTTTCCACAAGTCAACTAAAATAAAATACACTCAACATCGAATAGATTTGCTTCCCGCATATTGCAAAATGAACTGAGCAAAACGCAGGTATGTTGGGTTAGAGGCTCGTTGATGTCTTTTGTTATATACACTTAAGAGTTAAGTAATGAATATTATAGTTGTATATATCGTTCTATAATGAATATTGTAATTCAATATTCAAAAGTTTATTCTGCAAGTAGACCTCAAGGGCTCTTTTACAAGTCAATACAAGATTTAAAGTAACATCATATAGTGACATGAAAAATACATTACAACATTTATAAATACAACAAAAGAAAGCTTTTAAATATAAAATGAAAGTAGACGAGTAGAAATGATATGATTACCTTGTAGCGCCTGTGCGCAGGCGTTGGGCGTGCAGTAGTCGTGCGCGAGCGCCGCCAGGAAGCGCAGCGCGGCCGCCTTGGTCTTGGCCGTCGGGGCCGTCGCGCCGTCCGCCAGGAACCTAAGCATATTACGATCTTATTACTTTCAACTTGAAAACATTCCAATTCAAAACAAAAACTCGAAACATCCAAACACAAAAAATCGAATATCATTCAAAGCGGACAGAAGACGTGGGAATAATACGCTAAAAACTGGGAAACGAAATTTGTCAGCCTCGTGTTAGTAAACGGCCTCACGTCGCTCCCACCACCGACAACCGATCGGCAATTCCCTATATATCCCGACCTTAGTAATAATGTTACTTGAATAAGGATTTCTATAATACTTCAAACCCTAAAGCCCCCCCCTCTCCATTTGTAACAATTATACCTGAATATGTTATGCAGCTGTAGTTCTGGCGGGAAGCACTCGTGTATGACGTCGAGCGTCTTCATTATCTTGCTTTGCACGGAGCCCAAAATGTCCGTGCCCAACTTCATCAGTAACCTGCAAATAACATTTTACTAAATTGTATTGAAAATATTACCAAGAAAAAGTTGACCTACCCAATTTTAATTTAGCTAAGGACGGCATTCCACGTGAAATCCAAAACCGAGATACAAAATAATAATAAAAACTTACATGCCGCGTCTTGTCTCTTTCCTATTTAATAGTCCTGTCGGTATTCTAGTTACCGCGCAGGTTTTGTGTCTTTTGAGCCCCAGAAGCTCCTTAGCTGTTTTGCTGTTAAACTCTTTGATTAGCTTTGGAGTCTTGTCCTCTGACAAGTGTCCAATCCTGAAGAACAGCTGGTAAAGCCAGTCCTTCAGCTGCTGCCAGTGGACAAGGAGCAGTTCACAGACAGCATCGAAAAGTAGGCTGAACACCTTGGCGTGCTCCTCAAACATTTTGTTGAGAAGTTTCATACCTGAAGAGCAGCTGGTACAGCCAGTCCTTGAGCTACTGCCAGTGGACAAGGAGCAGTTCACAGACAGCATCGAAAAGTAGGCTGAACACCTTGGCGTGCTGCACAAACATTTTGTTGAGGAGTTTCATGCCTGAAGAGCAGCTGGTACAGCCAGTCCTTCAGCTGCTGCCAGTGGACGAGGAGCAGTTCACATACGGCATCAAGCTGTAGGCTGAACACATTGGCGTGCTCCACAAACATTTTGTTGAGGAGTTTCATACCTGAAGACCATCTGGTACACCCAGTCCTTGAGCTACTGAGCAGTTCACAGACGACATCAAGCAGTAGGCTGAACACCTTGGCGTGCTCCATAAATATTTTGTTGAGGAGTTTCATACCTGAAGAGCAGCTGGTACAGCCAGTCCTTCAGCTGCTGCCAGTGGACGAGGAGCAGTTCACAAACAGCATCAAGCAGTAAGCTGAACACCTTGGTGTGGGCGTCCACGAACATCTTGTTGAGGAGTTCCGTGAGACGACGGAGCTGGGAGTCGGTGAGGAGGCGCCCGGAGTTAAGGTAGTTGGCCTGTAGAGGTAAACATTATTATTAAAGTGCTTGCATGGAAAAAAATCGCATCATCTTCAATTATTCGTCTACTAAGTTTGGTTTACGTATTGTTGCATGACGTTATTGGATTATAATGCCTGAGAAAAGGCTGCAAAACCTGACAGACTTTTGATCAAAATTGTGTATGACTGTTTGTTTCTAAATAAATAGAATAAAAAAATCTTCAAGTTTAAAGCTAAGTTTAATGGTGAAGTTAGCGGAATTGTTATTTGCGCTAAAATAACGATTTCACTGAGATCACAAGCAAGTTTTAAAAAGTACTAAATTATCATTGTTAAAATTCAGAAATACAAGTCGAGTTACCAAATGTGTGAGGCCATCTTTGCGTTCGGTCCAGTGCGTGCTGGCGCACAGCGCGATGATGTCGCCGGGCGGCGGCGGCGGCGGCGGCGAGCCCTCCCAGCCCAGGCGCGACGCCGAGCCCGACCACGACACGCTCTGCACCAGCACATTTAGCTCCATTAACCCTCGAATCTCTCGATGACACACAATAGGGTTGTTTCCAATTTTTTGAAACGCTTGTATTACGTTCTATATTACCTAAAAGTTGCTCTAAAATTCAACTTTTATACTAAAAACGGCTTTAAATATGTTAAATTAACAAAATATATTTTGACAGATGCTTTCGCGCCCAAAACGCTCTTTGAAAATTGTGTGACGTCACAGTTTACGGTTTGACACATAACTACATAAACACGTAGAAGATACGAAATGTCAACTGACATTTGTCATTTGTTGTTTATCGCCTAACTGTCAACAGTGTCAATCCGAGAGTTGTGACGTCAGCAGAATCTTCAATAACGTTTCGAGTTTGGTCACGTGACGTGTGCCAAAAGATATTTTAAATTCAATATTTACAAAAATATGGTCATTACAGGCCCCCTAAAACTAGTTTAAGGTGGTTCGACTAGGTTACCCAAAGCTTAAACCTCACTAGATAGCGCCACAATTGCAAATTTTGAGTTTTATTTTTTTTGTGGAGTAGTCTTGGTATTTCTATACTGTAAATTATGTTTAGCGCACTCTTTAAATAAATATTGAACTATTAAAACAAACATTGAACACTTCATTGTACAAAAATTACCCCTTAATGTCGACAGAATGTTTCTTGACTCTATTTCTAAGTATCACTCACACATTCAAACAGTGGTACTGGGATCCTTGTAGTAGACAATTTGGCACAGCGTGAGTAGGCTTCAATAGCGTTGCGGTATGTACGTGGAAATACATGCAAGAGGATGTGGGTTCGAGACTCATTAATTTTTTTTTTGTTATCAGTATTATCAAGTACCTATTATTAATAAATTATTTTATGAGAAATATGAGCGTTTTTCCATAAAAATATTAAAAATCTGATTCTCACACATATTTTTGGGTTCTTCCAACTCAGAATCACTAGCATAATCAATCCTCGTGCTATAAAAACCCGAAAATTTGTATTAAAATTTTAGTTTTACACTGAAATTTCTTTCACACTAAAATGTGACGTAATGGTATGGATATTTTAGGATATCTTTTTTTAATGCTAGGGTGGAGAAGATTCTAAGTAGAATGAATCTAAGAAAGTCCAAATTTGTAAGTCAATTTTCCGGTATTATTTTCAAAAACAAAAAACGCTGTTTTGTTCTAAAATTAAAGCAATCCCTTACTGCCCAGCCTTTAAAAAAGTAGGTACTATTTGACAGTAGAATGAAAACATGTTTTTACGATACATTTAATTAAATTACAGTGAGTTACAAAATTGCATGGCCTTCTATTTATAACCATTATAAAAAGAAATGAGATATTTACCATGTTTGTTTATATTATTGATTTCCCGATATTTTGACACAACTAGAAGTTTCACACAATGCCTAAAGATAGAAAATTATTTATTTATTTTATTTATTGTCAATTTTATTCAACGGATCACATCATATCCAATTTATGTGTTAATGTATTGCATTGTTTTCTACCTAGTTGGTTATTAAATTCTGTTACTGCAATAATCTTTATCTACATAAAATATACCAACGAAAGTTTAATAAAGTATATATTAAAATGAAGTACACAAAATCAGGAATTACATATGACAATATCTTTCAAAATCGCCTGCTCTGGCTTTGACACAGGCACTCAAACGACGAGGCCAGTCATCAATAGCGGCACACACGATTGTCATGTCTAATTCCGTCACTGTCTTAACTATGGCCCGCTTGAGGGAGTTAAGATTTGTGTGGGGTTTAGCACAGGCTTTCTCCTCAATAACCTGCTATATGGCATAATCCAGGGGGTTAAGGTCCGGGCTGGAGGACGGCCAGTCTCCGTGGGCAATAAAGTCAATTTTGTTCCTTCGAAACCAGGCTTGAGTTGTTTTTGCCTTATGTGCAGGAGCTGAGTCCTGTTCAAAGATCCATGGCTGGTTTTGAAATAGTGTGTGGCTTAAGGGCTTCACTATTGGTTCGAGAACGGTTTCCAGTTTCCGGTTTTCACACCTTTTTCACAGAAATGAATCTGTGTTAGCCCTGAGTATGACACACCCAAAATCATGTTTGGCGGGTGCCCACATTTGTGCAACGCAAAAGGGTTGTTTCCATCTACAAATCTTAGGGCATAATTGTATCCCAATAAATTCTTTTGGATTATAAGAACATGTTAAACTACTTTTAGGGGACCTGTAATGACCATATTTTTGTAAATATTGAATTTAAAATATCTTTTGGCACACGTCACGTGACCAAACTCGAAACGTCATTGAAGATTCTGATGACGTCACAACTCTCGGATTGACACTGTTGACAGTTAGGCGATTAACAACAAATGACAAATATCAGTTGACAGTTCGTATCTTCTACGTGTGTATGTAGTTATGTGTCAAACCATAAACTGTGACGTCACACAATTTTCAAAGAGCGTTTTGGGCGCGAAAGCATCTGTCAAAATATATTTTGTTAATTTAACATATTTAAAGCCGTTTTTAGTATAAAAGCTGAATTTTAAGGCAACTTTTAGTTAATATAGAAAGTAATACAAGCGTTTCAAAAAATTGGAATACGATTCTCTTTTAGGCCCCAATTCATTATAGATACGACGAGATAAGCGTTATGTGTGGTATATAATTATAGCTCACAAATCTACCACATTATGTCATTTTTTATTTTTTCGGTAGCATTTGTTTTAACGGAAATAAAGAGGTTGCAAATCGAGTAACAGAACTTCAGAACAGATATCATTTGATATTTACCAATCGCTTTTCGGTGAAGGAAAACATCGTGAGGAAACTGGACTAATCCCAACAAGGCTTAGTTTTACCCTCTGAGTTGGAAGGTCAGATGGCAGTGGCTTTCGTAAAAACTAGTGCCAAATCTTGGGATTAGTTGTCAAAGCGGACCCCAGGCTCCATTGAGCCGTGGCAATATGCTGGGACAACGCTAGGAAGAAAGAAAGAAATCGAGTAACAGAATTTAGTAACCAACTAGGTATAATAGTTATGATGTAAATGTCCATATCAATATCATGTTGGAGTCATATGTATATTAGCCAACTAATTATTCAAGATCAATAAAGTTAGCTCCCTTAGGTATTCGCCTAAGTACAATCTCGGGCAAAATTGAGTTTTATAAAAGTGAACTAGTTTCTAGGTCATATTTTCTATGAATTGGTCATTTTTGTAGACTCCAATTACAGTTACATTTTTCCTGGTTTTTCGCGGACCAGAATATCGATGATTTTTGTAACTTGATTTAGACGTTGCTATCATTTTCAATCCAAAAACACATAAAATCACAATTCAGAACATGCGGCAGCGTTGTTTTCTATCAAGTACCTCAAGCACCAGGGCGGCTTCCGGGAAAAACGAAATTCGCCAATTTCGGGCATTTTTCTCTGTCACTCTAATTACGTCTTAGTGAGAGTAAAAGAGAAAGATCCCCGCAATTTGCGAATTTAGGTTTTCGCGGTAGGCCCCCATTCCTGTCAAGTTTCAGCAGTGTTGCCAGGTGAGCGGAAGAGAATTATCGTACTTGAGTGTCAATATTATTGTACCGTTGAAAAAAATATCGTACGCCAATCAAAAAGGCAGCCCCTAAAAATGTCTAGCAAAATAAGCTTAAATTTCCAATTAATAATAAAAAAAAGACAATTTTCGTCTAAATTGCGCAAAAAATCTGTTTATGTTTGTGTATTTTTGGGATAGACTGAAACGGTATACAGGAAATTGAGACATTTTAAACTTTAAACTTACACCAAGGAGCCGAACACCCAAAAGATACTAATTTTAGCCTATTTCTGAGAGAAAGTGTCATATTTTGCTTCAAATTACTAGACTTTTAAGGTGGCATCATCCAAGGGCTGAAATTATAGTACTTTAGTGTACGATAATGCTCTTTGGAACATTACGTCATACCGGGGCCCAAATTATCGTACATGTACGACAATTATCGTACGCCTGGTCACACTGAGTGTCAGTGTCGACAGTGTCAGCTAAAAACGCGTCAAACATCGCAACGTCGCGCCGATGGCCGCCCGAGGCATGGAGTGGCAACGCCGCAATGTATTTGTACACGACATTTGACACACACACTTGAGTAAAATTTATAAAAATATAACGTTGATTATTGCATGATTTCTGTATGAAACAAAGTTTTTATATTAATTTAGCGCAAATGAATATTCGAAAGTAGATAGATGCCCAACTATTTATGTAATAATATTGTGTAATTAATTAATAAATAACGATTGTTTTTTGTATGAAAATCGAACCACCTTAACATGTTCTTATAATCCAAAAGAATTTATTGGGATACAATTCTGCCCTAAGATTTGTAGATGGAAACAACCCAATTAACCCAGATTGTTGACCGAAGAATTTGGCTCAGGACCGTTTCGTCCACAATCCTATTTCGTCATTTTCTTAAATCGTCCACAATACCAGCTTGTCAACATTATTGTACTACCCAGTAAATGCCTGCCCTGCCTTCTACATGTACAAGATAACTTCAGCACTTTTCATTTACTTTGCTATTGTTTTGTACCAACGGTAAATTCGTGTTTGGCTGTGAATTTAACCTCCACCAATGCCAACACTGTGGACCATATACATAGGAATGTGGACGAGTTAGCACTGTGGACCACATAGGAATGTGGACAAGATAGGAAAGTGACGATGCAGGAATGTTGATGAATCGGAACAGTGGACCATTTGACAATAATGACAAGTTAAGAAATTGACGAAATAGGATTGGGGACGAATCGATCCTGAGCCACAAATTTACATTCCTGGGAATAAAATTGTCGAAGCAAGGTTCTCTAAACTTTTTGACCTGAAAGTTATGATCAAGTTTTGCCCACCTGGTTTCTTTTCGGTGGCAGGTTGGAGACAAATAGCCTAGTCAGTAATAACAATGTAGCCTGACAAACAAAAATTAAGCTTTGAAAACTGGGGGTTCTGTGTTCGAATCCCAGGGAGGGCATTTATGTGTATGATGTATAAACATCGATGTTTGTTCCTGAATTTCAGAAAGCTCCATTTAAGAAAAGAGAACTGCTGATTAAGTTAATAAAATGTGTTGCTTTCAAGCTAAAGGTACCTCTTGCCATAAGGACGCTCTGACAGGTTATTCGTATAAAGATTCAAGCTAATTTCGTCCCTATGGTAAGCGAAAATGTGGTAACTTTTGCTTTGTGGGGCTGTTTAATTAATTTTTTGGTCATGAAACAAAATTGGCAATGAAACCATGTAATATTATAAACAAGTAGCAAATCAATTAGACAGTAAACAATCAACTTACATCATGCCTCCTGTAAGAATCCAAGCTCCTCTCCGAGCAGACGCTGGAAGCTTCAGAATCGTCATCTCGCCGACCGCTGTCGTACGCGGAACTGTCTTCTGGACTCTGTAGATGAAATAAAAACATTAATACTATCTACTAAGCTATGGTATACTAGAATTAGAAAATGTCAGTTAACTTATTCTATTGTATTATAAATAAAATTGTTATTGACTTAAAATTACTTTTATTTACTTAGACGACCGGTTGGCCTAGTGGGTAGTGACCCTGCCTACGAAGCTGATGGTCCCGGGTTCAAATCCTGGTAAGGGCATTTATTCGTGTGATGAGCATGGATATTTGTTCCTGAGTCATGGGTGTTTTCTATGTATTTAAGTATTTATAAATATTTATATATTATATATATCGTTGTCTAAGTACCCTCAACACAAGCCTTATTGAGCTTACTGTGGGACTTAGTCAATTCGTGTGAGCAATTTATTTATTTATCATTAAGAAAATAAATAAATATAAATCTAAGGTGCTAATCAATTAGCTACCGATATTTTAAGAGATGATACTTTACATTAAAACAATTAACTACAAATAAAATAAAATAAACATGATTTTTTTAATTTTTTTTTTTAATGACTTAGTCAATTTGTGTAATAATGTCCTATAATATTTATTTATTTATTATTTACTCATATAAATACTCACCCTGAGCACTCCTTCCGCGTCCCTTGTTTGTTGCAATAACCGCAGAGTAGCTGACGGAGCGCGGGTGGTCCGCTCGACGGACTCGCGCCGTCGGATAGCCGAGCCGACCACGCTGTTGGATCGACCGGTTCTGTAAACCGATCATTTGTTATACAGTGGCAAACCAATTTTATCAGTTACGGCGGAATAAATCTAATATGGCTGAAGGTCTTGGTGGCTCAGATGGCAGAGCGCTGGAGTATCGATCCAGAGGCCGTGAGTTGAGGCTGAAATATTTAAGGTCGCAAAGTGCGCAGTTTAAATGATATTCTCTGTTTTCTTTCACTATTTTTGAGAAAAGCACTATATATGACTCGGCTGGACGGCTAATTGCTGGTAATCCCAAGGTCAATGAATCCTGAGCCAGCAAGTAGCTACTTCCCAGCCTCTAAAATAGTATAATAGTGGTTATGATAGTATCATAAATGAGCATGTACCTCGTGGGGCTGGTCTCCCTGGAGCCGGCCAGCGAGCGCGGGATGCCGGAGGGCCGGCGCCGCGCGCTCGCCAGCGACAGCGCGCCCGAGCTGCGCGACGACGGCGACGACGACCGAGACGTGGCTGCCGAACAGGTTTCCATTTTCAATTTCATCTCACCATGAGTTGATATATGATTAAGAAATTGAAACTAGAAACGTCCCACTTTGTCGCTTGCCATAAGGACGCCTTGACATGTAGATAGATAGCGATGACGCCTTGAAAGGTTATTCGTATAAAGATACAAGCAAATCTCGTCCTTATGGTAAGCTACGTGAGACCTTTGACTAGACTTTGACACATACACATTTTTGCGGTATATTTATCACTCGTCGCCAATGAAGAATATTAAACTACATTCTCAAGAACATATTTTATTTTATATTCATTGTAACTGATGTCATTGACATAAGAGGTAAACAAGGAGTCAATATATCACACTATTGAATTTAAAAATCTATAGGTAATAAATAGTATCAGGCGTTATTTTGCGGAAATCCATAATAATAAAAAAATATAACTTTGCTAAACGAAATAATAACGTGCCAGTCAATCAGTACCCGCTATGCTCGTCGTTCAATTTTGGAATCTTTCGCTTACTCGGGTATCAATATTAGCCCGAGTGGTTAAACAACAACTTTGCCCACTTGAAAATGAAAATCTTTATTGGTAACAAAAACAAAAAATATATGTATATATTTATTTATTGTATTTTATATGTTTATTGGTAACAAAAAAATATATATATACATATATATATTTATTATTTTTTTCTTTTTGTTACCAATAAAGATTTAAATTTTCATATATAATATATATATATATTGGTTGTAAAACATATAACAATTTCAAATGATGTCGAGTTCAACTAAGACAGAAATTTAGTGGAATTGAACCTCAAAAGGGATGAAGAGGGAGTAAAAACTTACGTTGTGACTGCGACACGCCCGGGCGCGACCGCGAGCGGCCGACCACTCGCTCCGGGCTCGGCGGGACTCCGCTGTTGCCCTGTGGGGATCTCTTCGCGCGGGCTGCAAATATATCACTACATTATTACTACACATCGTGTAGCGGCAATCACTGGAATCCATCTTGGGTAATAGCTGGGTCCATACAGAGCGAGCACACGCGCGAGGAATTTCCTCGCGCACGAAACGGCCAGTGTAGTCGTGCCTTGGTCGCGTAAAACGCGCGCGCCGCCTCGGCCGAGGCACGTCTACACTGGCCGTTTTGTGCGCGAGGAAATGCCTCGCGCGTATACTCGCTCTGTGTGGACCCGCCTAATTAATTAGTAGGATATTATTGGTTCAACACAATCGACTTTCTTAGAGCGTTTTCACATTGTCCGGTCCGATGTCGGACGGCGTCATTCTTTTATTTTTGCATTAACTCTTCAGTAATAAACAATAATGGAATATATATATATATATATATAAATTATGAAAAGGCACTTTTTTTTTAACTTTTTACTACTTTGTGGAAATGCTCTTTCTGGATACCATGACATTAATGTATTATTAAATTGCTATATATAGCAAAACAGCGTGCAAAACTGAGTGTTAGTGACCACTCAAAGTGTTGAACCAGAACATTTATAATAAATAAAAACTCAAAGTAAAACACTGCAAATGCTAAAATAATATTTTGCCGAGTGTAATATTATAAAAATGCAGTAACCAAAAGTTTTATAATTATAACAAAACTGATAGCAATATTGGTTTACTTAAGTGCGCGGTTGGTTTATGCGATAGAGATTGTGCGTTGGATGGTCTGCCATCTCGTGACCGGAATCGAAAACTTTAACAATTAACGCCTATAAGCAGGTGCTGCCCCCTATAGTTCTTGCGCGTAATAGAGTCTGCCATCTAGTGGATTCAATCTAAAAATAAAAACGACATTGTGCGAAGCGCTGGTGGCCTAGTAAGAGGGTGCGACTTTCGATCCGGAGGTCGCGGATTCAAACCCCAGTTCGTACCAATGAGGTTTTAGGAACTAATGTATGAAATATCATTTGATATTTACCAGTCGCTTTTCGGTGAAGGAAAATCATCGTGAGGAAACCGGACTAATCCCAAAAAGGCCTAGTTTACCCTCTGGGTTGGAAGGTAATATGGCAGTCGCTTTGGTAAAAACTAGCGCCTAAGCCAATTGTGGGGGTTTGTTGTCAAGCGGACCCCAGGCTTCCATGAGCCGTGGCAAAAATGCCGGGACAACGCGAAGAAGATTGTGCGTCGCGCCAATGAATAGGGAGTTTATGTGCTGCCCCCCACAGTTCATATTCATAAATGCACGCATTGAACGCATGTGATCACGGAATGGAGAGAAAATGACGCTTACCGCGTAAGCCTATATAAGGTCATTAGATTATTTGATTTATAAGTTTTTGGAAAAAAAAAAAAAACATTTTTGTTGCAAGCCATCGCTGACTATACTTTTCTTTCCACAGGCAACTAATACTCATCGAGCCAATTCTAAAAACCCCAAACACAATTAGGTTGCGTTGTTTTATCACAGAGATCCTATGTCCACCTCTTGTGTCCATCATCAGATCAGCTCGATGGTACTATAATATTGCATTGTCACCCAACTTGCATATACTCGTATATGCAAATTTTCAGCTTCATCGGAATCCGGTAAATGGGTGAAATTTGTCTTGCAAGATTTGACCCGTACATACATAGGTACATTGTAAGTTAATAAAAAAACCGACCAAGAGCATGTCGGGCCATGCTCAGAGTAGGGTTCCGTAGTTACTCTTCCGTCACAATAAGCTAAACTGGAGCTTAAAGTATGGTAAATTGTTAACCAAGGGATGAACTGTGGGTGTACGTCTTTTTACTATGAAGGCGAAACTTTTTGGGATAACTCAAAAACAGCTACTTTTTTTTTTTTAATACTACGTCGATGGCAAGCAAGCATACGGCCCGCCTGATGGTAAGCAGTCTCCGTAGCCTATGTACACCTGCAACTCCAGAGGAGTTACATGCGCGTTGCCGACCCTAAACCCCCCTCGTTGAGCTCTCCGCTAAACTGATCATATCCGCTATAGTTTTCATTTAATGTCTTTCTTAAGGTCTACGGCAAGATTTTTTTTTCATAGTTTTTGGACCTATGGTTCAAAAGTTAGGGGGCGGGGGACACATTTTTTTTTCTTTCGGAGCAATTATTTCTGAATTTATTCACTTTATTAAGAAATGTTTGTTGAAGACCCCTATTAGTTTTGAAAGACCTTTCCAACGATATCCCACACTGTAGGGTTTAAGCAAAAAAAAAAATTCACCCCCACTTTACGTGTAGGGGAGGTACCCTAAAAAAATTAAATTTTTAGATTTTATTGTACGACTTTGTCGGCTTTATTGATTTATATATCCATCCAAATTTCAGCTTTCTAGCACTAACGACCACGGAGCAAAGCCTCGGACAGACAGACAGACAGACGGACATGGCGAAACTATAAGGGTTCTTAGTTGACTACGGAACCCTAAAAATGGGTGTGCGGCAAACGCATCGCGACGTTTATTGCATAAAACACCGCGCGCTTAAATTCATAAAATTAAAACACATAAGCGCATGAAAAGCCTTCACGTGTACATAGCAACAGAAAGGTGCAGTAAAATGATAGTGTGGATTAATTTAAATGTATCACTATTTTAAAGTACCTTGCTGGGCCACTTCTCCCTCTATTTGGACGCAGAAACAATTCAACAATCATTATCCAATTGTAACATTACATTCATTGTATACTCACTATAGAGCAAGATCCCAGAGCCGCCAGACCTTACTTATTTTCTGACTAAAATGTATGGGATAATGTAGTGTTAGTAAGGTCTGGCGGTTCTAGGATCTTGGACCATAAGAGTTTTAAGCAACGTTTTTAGTGTGGTACAATTCGCATACGAAGACTTGTATAAATGATTAAATATTCACGCAGACTTGCAATGCAGGCGGCCATTTTGGCGCTCGCACGAAACAAAAATAAACGCACGAGTGAGGTGTGTTAGGAATTATGCAAAATTGAACCCTATTATTTTGAAATAAAGTTAAATATGAGTTCGGAATTCTCTCTGTCTTATAACGGTTTAAGAACTCACTTTTGCCACAGATAATTATCATTTCGCTATGGCGCTTAACTGTGTAACTAACCCGTTTTAAATTCCAAAAATACCGTATTGCTCTCAGTGCAAAAACAATAGCCGAATAATAAATATCATCCATTTAGAGCTAGCACACCCCACACCTCACTGGAGCCATATATCATCGGTAAATCTTATTAATTTATTTATATTTTTAACATACATAATTGGACTTCTGCAACAGTTTCTTTTACTGCTCAATAAAAAAATGAACTTTATGTAAATACGTTAAAGTCGATATCTATTTAACGTAAAAATGCAGAACATTCTCGAATAAGTCTACTCTTTCGCGCTACTCACCGGTGCGATGAAAATATAAAAAATGTGCAAGTGTAAAAGAGATAGAGTATAGACGGTAGTTGCGATATCTGCTGTGGTGAACTTGTGTGAGGGAAGCTCGGCTACGCGCTACGCTACGCGACGTCTATACCACTATCGTCAAAAATAAAAAAACGTAGCGTAATTTCGACATTATTTCCTTAACTGTAAAGTACAAAGTATCGTAACGGGTAATGGCTCATAATCTTGGCTCATGTCTTTTTTGTTCCGTGGGCGCTCGCCATAATGGCGAGCATATGCGCGAGGCAATTTCCTTTTCGGCGCGTTTTCCTCGGCCGAGGCACGTCTACACTGGCCGTTTTGTGCGCGAGGAAATTGCCTCGCGCGTATTCTCGCTGTGTGGATCCGCCTATTGACGCTTCGCTCGTCTTCGCATAGAACCTTTGCACTCGTAACTATCTTAGGCAACTAGGTTTAGGTAGTGTTGGTTAAACTCGAGTCCTTTAAGTCCTCTGCTTTAAGACTCGACTCAGTTTTACGGATTCTTATAATTAAGACGAAACTCGAGTTCTTTTCAACTTATTAGAGACTCGAGTCTTTTGTAGAAACTTGAGTCCTTTTCGGAGAACTTGTAATTTTTATACAAATAACTTCGAAATGCCTTGTCTTTATGTAAAATTCATGGACATACATAACATAAAGCATACAATAACACCTATTTCCTTTACTTTTGTTTAGGTAAAACCTATAAAATTGTTGACAGAGTCTTTATTCGGAGACTCGAGTTCTTTTGAGTTGCGCTTAAAAATACTCAATAAGGGACTTGACTCGCGACTTAAAAGACTCGGAAGTTTTTTAAGCTCTGATGAGTCCCGTAAAACAAGTCGAGTTCTTTAACGAAGACTCGAGTTCCTACCAAGACTAGGGTTAGGTTATCAAAAAATAAGTGGTAATGGACCCTATATACTTACGCAGGCTGGCGGTGCCGGCCGCCATCTTGGCGCGCGTCATGTGCGAGTAGAGGGCGCGCGCGCGCGCACGTTGCGCCGCGGCCGCGTCCACCGCGGACACGGAGCGCGCCGCTGCTCCGCTCGGAGACCGATCTGTACACACAACACATTCAACGGCCTCTTCACGCTTATAAATAAATAAATAAATATTATAGGACATTATTACACAAATTGACTAAGTCCCACAGTAAGCTCAATAAGGCTTGTGTTGAGGGTACTTAGACAACGATATATATAATATATAAATATTTATATAAACTTAAATACATAGAAAATGACTCAGGAACAAATATCCATGCTCATCACACGAATAAATGCTCTTACCAGAATTTGAACCGTAGGTCAGCTTCGTAGGCAGGGTCACTGCACTAGGCCAAACCGGTCGTTTTATCTAGTACTATTTTTACTTCTATATATTTTTTTGTGTCTCTCCTTTTGTTTGTTACCTTCCGTGATTATTCATTGCTTGATGGTCTCATCGGAAGATCAACGCTGAAAGTCGCCAGCAACATGCTGAGATGAGGTCGTTTCGAGTCACTTTATCTTTTGACAGTTTGTGTGTATACGAATAAATGAATAAACCATTCTATTCTATAATTCGAAACATGAAATTCGACCTATATAACTCGAAAAATTAGAGGAATTATTCTATAATCTCTATATCTCGAAGTTATTTACTAATAATCTTCGATAACTGATAGATAATGGCGGGCGTTCCTGCGTGCGACGCGCGCCGACGTCGCAAGCTAGTTCTGCTTATTCCCGACACTAGCCCCCTTATTCATAAACGTGTACAAACAACAACACACCTAACTGACCATTAAAGACAGAGCAGAGAGAAAATGAAAGAGATAAATGTATGTGTATTATGTCAACTTCAAATTAAATAACATTTGCGTATGTGTGACGTGCCTTTGTCACTATAGTTGTTTGAGCATCTCTATTATACTCTGAGAAGGTATAGGATTTATTGCAACAAGACACGTGACTTTGTCAAAAATATATTTTAACTTTCGGACGGATGTGGACAGGATAAATTAAGAAAAAAGTATATTATTTTTGATTAATTGATGATTCTATAGGTGTTTAATATTTTTACTCTGTTATCTTTATTCATATATTTATAATTTAGTTTGTCACTGCATTTTAGTTCAAAAATGCAATGTCTATAAAACTATGATTGACAATAAAATGCAGAAAAGGTGAAAAAAAAAACAAACTTAAATTTTATCTCGCTTATTTATTACTATTTAAAATTAATACGGGATGTGCCCTCCTCCATTGTCTAGGACTAAATTAATCCTGGAATGCATATTCGCCACCATATTCCAACACATGTCACTTCCTCTTAAAAGTTCCCAAGTGTGAAATACCACTTGACTCAAATTTTCTTTGTTTCGGACGTCGCTTGGATCCCAATTGAGAACCATTTGACCCCAAACGTTCTCAATCGGGTTTAAATCCGGGCTTTTAGCCGGCCACCGAATCAGCTCAACGTCAGGTTGACCTGCTAGCCATTCCTGCACCAATTGGGAGCTGTGTATGGAACTATTGTCCTGTGCGTAAACGTGAATTAATCGAATCGCAATATCAATCGGAAATAAATCCATAAATTCAATATATGGCATTTAATGTCAATAATGACATTGTAAGACACAAAAGAAAAAATACTGTTTCAAAACTCTTTTGAATAATAGCCCGCATAACTTACCTATAGCGTAGAACACACACATACATACGCATTCAAGTGTGACTCTCTTTCATGCAATATTTCCCATTTCTGAAGTGTATAGCTAGCTGTGTTGTTGTTTGTACTAAAGTTACGATGCCGCTAATAATCGTTTGTCCCTTTCCGACATATCGGTATGATGGAAAGGGACAAACGATGATCAGCGGTATCGTAACTTTAGTACACGTTTATGAATAAGGGGGTAAGTTTACAGTTACATACACTACAATATCCCCCAGGACCACTATCGGTCTTCTATGTAACTGAGGCAATAATTTATTACGGTCTGCTGCTTAAAAGCTTGGCTGCGTAAAACTGATTTGTATAATAATAAGTATAGTTGGAATATTAGCCCTAAAAACACCTCGGAAAACACCTAATTTTACCTGACTGACCGCCTACAGGCGACCCATTGAGCCATCGGGATCCGGGAGGTCTATTGCCCATGGAATTGGTACATTTTACCTAACATCAAATGAGGTAGTTCTGTTTTTTTTATATGTTGGTAGTGATGAAATGGTAATAACAAATACAAGTTTTCCACCTCAAAAGCCCTTGGCATCATTGAAAAGTACATGAAAATCGATCAAATTTTGGGACTTTTGTCAGTTGTTGTAATTTTTATCCACCAATATCTGGAGTTACGGCAAGTCAGTATTCACACTTTTAAGAAGAATTAATTTGCTAAATAATAAGTAAGCCAAATAGTTCATAAGATACGGCTTCTCAAAGGTTTGTAAAATTTTGAACTAACTCAAGAAAGGTTGTACCAGCAGCTGTGGTTGCAGGAAAGCAGGACTCAAATGCTACAGCAATGTTCAATCGTGCGTGAATATACAGGACCGGAGATGTGTGCCGACATTGAAAAACCATTAATTGAAAATCCACCATCAAATGACAATTTTGACCGGCCTGATCAGGTTGACGAAGACATGCTACCACACACGCTGGCCCCAAAAGGAGTGCTGTGGATTCAGAGGACCAGCCTGATTCGTCAAAGATATACAAGAGACAAAAGAGTTATAACAGTTTCCCTCGCTGTACTGTATATTATACACACAATGATCCGAAGGGTTTCTTAAGGTCGAAAACTTGGATTTGTCATTACTATTTCATCACTACCAATATGTATAAAAAACAGCACCACCTCATTTGATATAAGGCAACAACTCTTTTTTGGTATGATGTCCATGTATTACTATAGCTCACAGTGCCACTAATTCTATGGGCCAACTATTAGCTCATCATCATCATCATCATTGGCCTTCGAGTCTATTACAGACTATACAAGCAGTGTCAGGCAGGGCGACAACGTTTTTCATGGCTGTGTAAGCCAATACGGGAGCGGCAAACACGCCCACAAGCCTGGCAGTTGTAGTTTGCCCCTGCCGAACAGGTGTCAGGCTGATGACGCTTGGCCCGCTTACTTGCGAGTGTCTTAAACCAAGCGTCGTCGTGAATTTTACGTCCGTCGAATATCAGTTTGCGCCACTTGACTCTGTCCTCGGCAAGCTCTTCCCATTTGTGAACCGGGATTACTAACTATTAGCTAGTCCTAATGTAATCAGTAATCACCTCTCATGGCGACAGGTATGTGCGACACGGGCGGGCGTTCCTGCGACGCGCGTCGCCGTCGCAAAGAATTCGTCCTGCTTATTCCCGACACTAGGTTTTCGGTCGAAGCTGATTATAAGTTAGGTACAAACCGTGTCCATGGCGGCGTGGAAAAGAAATAGTTACACAATTATGACGTCGAGTTGCCCACACCCAGTGCAGATATTGTTGGCATTTTATAAGAGGGAAGAATAACTTCTTTTTGCCCTTCCGGGGGAAAGCGTCAACTTTGCTCCCGCTGCGCTAAACGAAGTTGCAGCTTTCCGCCTCCGTCGAGCAGAAAAATAATATGCGCACCACGGGAGGAAACGTAGGACATTCCATGCCATTTACACGCGGCACGCAATTTCCTACTTTTCCTCCCTTGGGACACAAATAACTATTGAATCTAACGAAGTGACGGTACTTTTTCTATGAAATTCCATTTCGGGAGAAAACGTTTTCCACTAACTAAATCTTAACAAATCACTTTGATTTTGATGTCGATCGCTTCAGCATAATATATTCCAGGCTTATAGGTTTCGCTTTTAAAAAAAGTTTTGCATATTTTGAAAAAAAAAAGGAAAACCCATAAAACTAGTTTTCATTGTGTCAATAACATACTAAGAAATCATGGAGAATGGAAAATGTTTAGAAGTGGAAAAAACGTTTTCTCCTTTGTTATGGACGACCACGTCGTATAGGGACCGTGCGCGTTGGAGTGTCTGCCAACTTGTGGCCTGAATCGGAACCATACACATGCACATGTACACGTCACGTGTTTTCTTGTGCATAGTAGGTTCTGCCATCTTGTGGGCTACATCGGAACAATAAACATCACTTTTACGCCTCGCGCCAAAAATCTGACAGCTCCTGTGCTGCCTCCTACAGTTCATGCACGCTCCCTATTCTTCCCGCTTAACATGTCCGAATGTTACTTATGAGCACTTTCTACAATTCGGACATCTTAAACATTCTTATTTGGCAAATTGTTTGGCTCGCGTCATCTGTCAGTTAGTACGAGAGCGTCCTTTAAAAAATATATTAATCGATTACGTTCCCTTAGCACATTTAATCGAAAATCGTAAAAAATCGATTCGACTTAACATTGTCACAACCCTTTAATTGCTAAATGACATGTGTCACAAAACTCAAGCTATTTTAAAAGCATTTATGGAAGGTAGGGGCAAGGAACAGAATCTCCTTAGGCAGAACTGTTGCAAAAGTGTCCAGCTGTCAGCTATAAATAAGTTCCAAATCTCTCCAGAGTAGCGCTAGAGTAGCTAAGAACCTAGGCGTTATTGACGGAGTGAATTGCTCTGTCTATGATTTGATTTTGTTGTTCAAGTACTCTAGGTATTGTAGCGCCACCTATTTAAAGTTTTTTGATGACACTTTTTGGTACATGGAGATTTCGTTCCTTATCTCCACCTTCCGTAGTGACCAGGTGTCAGGTTTAAATAATAGTTCCTAATCTATCTCTCTGGTGGCGCTAGGTAGGCTCATGGATTACATGAACCATAGAGGTATAATAATATAGAGATGAAATAGGGGAGGGGCAACAAATAACCCGACCAAATTTACGTAGGTTGTTTTGGGTATGTTGTCAAGAATGTTAAAATGTGTTTTTAATTTTGTCGCATTGTGTATGTTCTGTCCCTCACGGGCGCACGCGTATAGCACATCTATATAAAAACTAGGTCTATGACATTTTATTTCGGTGTATTGTGGCGCCGCCTATTTTATGTTTTTTGATGGACACTTTTCATACATAGAGATGTCCCTCCTTTATTCCACACTCCATACGCAAAACACATGGCGCAGTACAGCGCTATCTGTTTGGATGTCAAACTAAGGTGTACGTTTTTTTCCTAGACTTTACATGTCTATTACAATCAATTCTCTTTGGCAATATTAACCTGTCATTTTCGTAAAATCTCACTTCTTCAAAGATTATAAAAAATAAAATAAGGCACACAACATTAATGTATAATTTTCTATATTATTAAAGTGTAAAGTTACAAGTACAAATTGTACTTGGCTTAAAAATATGTGTTTTATTTATTTCTAAAAATAACATATGTTCTAGTCGCCTAGACATCAAAAGTTGCCAAGACAAATGCAATTAAGATTTGTAAAAGAAATATTTAAAATATAATGGAATGGAATACCTTTTTAAAGGCCTCTGGGCGACTAGAGGATATAATATACATCGTGGGCTGGTAAAATTCGACAGATTTTAACCACGCATTCCTGAGGTCATAAGGAGCAAAAAAACACCTTTAAAATCTGTCGGGTATTAACAGCCCACGGTGTATATAATCCAGCGCAAATAAATCATTGTACATAAGTGCATAAGCATGTCTAAAACGCATGTATAAAATTCTTAAAAAATGTTAAATATATATTTTATATTGCACAATTTAAATCATTATTTCGTTGTCACAGTCATATTTTCACAAGAAAATTAACAATAAGGCGCCATTCATTTACTACGTAAGACGATTTAAGGAGGAAGGGGGGGTCGAACATATCTTTTTTTTTTACAAGTGGGGGAGGGGTCCATAGTTATAAGATCACAAAGATGCGAAAATTTTCAAATTTCTATGAAATAATGAGGTATATAATAATACTTCCACACTCTATCCCATCAAACACGGTGCAGAGTTAGCGTAGACGGGCTCCAGTAATTTAGTAGGAACAAATGAACGTTCCAATTTTTTTTTATAATAATAATAATAATTCAGCCTATATACGTCCCACTGCTGGGCACAGGCCTTCTCTCATTCGACAGAGCTCGGGCTATAGTCCCCACGCTAGCCTAATGCGGATTGGGGACTTCACATACACCTTTCAATTTCTTCGCAGATGTTTTTTTTTAAATAAACACTTTAAAAAAAAAACACTTAGAAAAACTGTTTCACAGTGTCCAAGTAAAGTCCTCAATAAGCTACTTGCCACTTACCTGACGAATAGCCATCGTTGGCGTTTCACAATCTTCAAATAAGCTTAACTGGTAGGTAAATAAAGTGCTAAGTTTTGCCGGAAGTTTTGTCTGGCAGTTTATTTATTTGTTAATTAGGTATCTAATACTTGGACATTGTGAAACAGGCTCTAAGTCAAACGAAACTTGTATATTTTTTTCCTTAAAATCCGTACGTAATATATGGGAGAGGGGATCGACATGTTCTTTTTTTAGGGTTCCGTAGCCAAATGGCAAAAAACGGAACCCTTATAGATTCGTCATGTCCGTCTGTCTGTCCGATTATTTACAAAGGGGTGGGAAGGAGTCAAATACTGGTAAAAATCGTCTTACGTAATCAATGAATTTACATGCGTTTTGTACTACAGGGTGTCCCAAAAATATATTTCATTAAACATTTTATTTTATTAACAATAGTTAACAGTAATAATATTAGTATACAAGACTTAGTTAATATAACTAAAAGTAGTAATGCTAGGATCTATTCTTGATTTTTCGTTTTTTCGAGGCGCTTTTGAAAATGGTTTTAACACATTTTTTTTAGATAGACTTCTTCCGTCCCACTTGATACACTGAAAAGATTTAAAACCAATATTACGTTTTTGTTTCCAATGACCTAGCTACTTCAGAAGGAATTAACTACCTAGTAGCAAAGAGAATTTGAAATAGAGGAAGAAAACTTTGTAGCGACGTAAATTTACTGTCATCTTTCTACTAGTGTTGGTTAAGACTCGAGTCCTTTGTGTCCTCTGCTTTAAGACTCGACTGAGTTTTGCAGACTCTTATAATTAAGACGAAACTCGACCTTTTCGACTTATTAGAGTCCCGAGTCGTTTGTAGAGACTTGAGTCCTTTTCGGAAAACTTGTTTTTTTTTACAAATAACTTCGAAATGCGCTGTTTTTATTTAAAATTCATGGATGTACATAACATAAATCATACAATAACGCCTATTTCCTTTACTGTAGTTTAAGTAAAACCTATAAAATTGTTGACTGAGTCTTTATTCGGAGACTAGAGTCCTTTTGATTTGCGCTTATAAAAGACTCAATAAAGGACTCGACTCGGGACTTAAAAGACTCAGAAGTGTTTTAGGTTCTGAGTCTCGTTAAAAACGAGTTTAGTTCATCAATTTAAACTCAAAAGAATTGAGTTCCAACCAACACTACTTTCGACACATGATTAAAACTTTTAGAACGCCATTTGACTTTGATCCTTATTCTTTCACTGGTATGTGTTCAATTTGTTATTTAAAAAAAAAAGTGGCGCCATCTAATAGATCAACGGTCAAACGTATAGCAGCATCGATCGAGCGATGGCGCCACTTATTGATATTCAACAAATTGAACACATATCAGTGAAAGAATAAGGATCAAAGTCAAATGGCGTTTTAAGTTTTAGTTGTGTGTCGAAAAATGGCAGTAAATTTACATCGCGACAAAGTTTTCTGTGACAATACACCTCTTTTTCAAATTCTCTTTGCTATTAGTGAAACTAAGTGAATAATCGTCTTTATGTATGTCATATGAACTCTTACATACATATATAGATCAACAAATTTCAATAAAATTAAAAATAAAAGACAGTGTAATTCGAAAATCATTAAACAAAATAGTATCTTATTCAAATTTTAATGTACCGTTTTTTTTAACTAAATTGTAATGAAAATCTTCTTTATAGTATATTATATATTATCACTATATAGTATATTATATCCACTACAAGTATGTTTATGTCGAAAATATCTACACAAATCTAACTGTCAATTTACGAGTAGCTATTTTTGGGACACCCTGTATAATACGGTCCGTGAACCGTGCGTACTCTACAAGCTACCTAACGTTTAACTCAGTCGGTTCCCAAAGGGTACGTTAGGTCTATGAAACCGTCTGAATTAAACGATTAGTGTTCATCTATGGGTACAAACCTGATACGCTGACGGATGGGCTTCGGGGACTGGTGATGGATCGTTTCTCTGGAACAAAAATATCCATCATCATCATATATGTACCTCTAATCTGCCCACCTGCTGTGGTATCTACTCCTAAAAAAACTATTATTATTATTATTTATTCGTATGGCAAAAAAATACAATCGTTCATTCATATGTATGAAATATAGGTAGGTATATTTATTACAGCAGTACGCCCAATTGCTGGATTCATTGGGTGACATTGTTGTCCAGGGTGAACAAGTCTACTGCCGGCTAAAAAAACTATTATTTTTGATGACTCGTAGAAAAAGTACTGTATACATTAGTGATACTATCAAGCTTTCAAATCTCATACCTTACTTAGGCAACACAGCAAGCTTATATGCCTACTTAAATAATAAACTATTTTTATCTTCGTTGCCTTGGTAGTCAACTGAAAAGCTCTCCATTATATAATGATTGTATAAAGTACAGTCGAGGAAATTGATTCTTTAGCAGTTTACGGTTCACTTTACATTGGACAGCTCTTAGCATAAGTATGTACAACAAAAATTACTTGAAACGCAAATAGGGTTGTTTCCAATTTTTTGAAACGCTTGTATTGCGTTCTATATCAACTAAAAGTTCCCCTAAAATTCAATTTTTATACTAAAAACGGTTTTAAATATGTTAAATTAACAAAATATATTTTGCAGATGCTTTCGCGCCCAAAACGCTCTTTGAAAATTGTGTGACGTCACAGTTTACGGTTTGACACATAACTACATACACACGTAGAAGATACGAACTGTCAACTGACATTTGTCATTTGTTGTTTATCGCCTAACTGTCAACAGTGTCAATCCGAGAGTTGTGACGTCATCAGAATCTTCAAAGGCGTTTCGAGTTTGGTCACGTGACGTGTGCCAAAAGATATTTTAAATTCAATATTTACAAAAATATGGTCATTACAGGTCCCCTAAAAGTAGTTTAACATGTTCTTATAATCCAAAAGAATTTATTGGGATACAATTCTGCCCTAAGATTTGTAGATGGAAACAACCCTATTGCTAAAGAATCAATTTCCTCGACCGTACTATTTGCATGAAGGGCATGTCATATCTTTTAATTTAAAGAAGCCAACCATCGGAGGCATGTCGATAATAGGGAATATTACGCGAAACTCTGCGTAGGGGGCGCCACTACCACAATCCATCACAATCTGAGGGTCTATCGCGAAACGAGAATATCGAAATTTCATTATCTAACCTCTCTATCATTCTTGCTTATTCGAGCGATAAAGACGCAGATAACTGAATTTCGATTTTCGCGTTTACCGATAGGCCCTTTGTAAACCGCCTTGATGCATCAATGTCATATTTTACTATCCGTGAAAACTTGTCAAAAAACAGTTTAAGGCACAGTATGTATAAGTTATTCTATGGTTTAGGATATGCTAGTGCTGCACTCTGGCGGCAGAACATTGCAGTAATACTCCGTATAGGGTACCCACCGGTGCCGACGTGCTGCAAGCTGTCCACACTGCCCACGTTCCTCTCCCGCTCGAGTTGTTTCTGCGCGGCCGCGTCCAGACGGGCGAACAGTTGCTCGGCGTCGGCGGGGAACGCTCGCTTGTACGCCCAGTATGCTCTGAAAAACACATTCACATTAAAACGTCATAGCAGATAACGATCGAAAATGACATTACCAGACATAGGAATCCGTGGGGCAAAATTGTTTGACAAGTAGGGAGTTCATGTATCGATAAACTCAACTATCGATATGCTAGTTCTATATACTAGTGATCACTCAAGGGTTTGCTTGTAAAAATACGTTACTTGTAAAAACACCCCTAGTGTTAGGGTCGGCAACGCGCATGTAACTCCTCTGGAGTTGCAGGCGTACATAGGCCACGGAGACGGCTTACCATCAGGCGGGCCGTATGCTTGTTTGCCACCGACGTTGTATAAAAAAATCTATTATGCTTTTTTTTGTTACCTGGAAGCTATTCCCACATTTTTTTTCGAGTTAACCCACTCAATTGAGGGCGTAGTGATAGGGATGTGCCCACGTATCGTCTGGGTAAGTGATATCATATACACGGTGCCTGTGAGCATTGCGAGATATGTTTGAAAATTTAAACTGAGCAGATCAAGTTACTTAATTAAAGAGGTACTAGTTTGTTTATACAATTAAATCGCGCGACAAGCTTTTATAAAAAAAAAAAAAATATTATAGGACATTATTACACAAATTGACTAAGTCCCACAGTAAGCTCAATAAGGCTTGTGTTGAGGGTACTTAGACAACGATATATATAATATATAAATATTTATAAATACTTAAATACATAGAAAACACCCATGACTCAGGAACAAATATCCATGCTCATCACAGGAATAAATGCCCTTACCAGGATTTGAACCCGGGACCATCGGCTTCGTAGTCAGGGTCACTACCCACTAGGCCAGACCGGTCGTCAAACGTCGTTTTATGAACATATAAATTGTGTATAACGAGGTTATAAGTTGATGATTAAAATTTTAAAGGAAAATTTTATTTTCTTCTTTTTAGAGCATTTAAATAAAAAAAATTATTAAAAAAAAAATTTTTACTTTTATTTTTTTAAAGACCAAAATGTCCTATAAACTTTTTTGGAAATCGCCTAATTTCAGAGTTAAAGCCACTTACAAAAAAAAAACATCGTTTATTGTTACTTAGTGCAAAACGCCTTTATGATGGCGATGTTGCCACTATGGGACCTAGTCCAAATATCCTTATTGATAGATGTCAAAAAGTGACAAGTAACACTTTGCAAAAAAAAGTTCAAATTATTTTTGACTTACAGTTTTACAAAGAGCGATTATATTTCATGTACAAATAATACATACACAAGCCGATTTTTTTTTGTGAAATCCACGTTTCAGTAAACCGCAGCCAAATAATACTAGACCCTACTCATAGCCGTGTTCCTGCCGGTGAGCAAGGTTGCCAGAGCTCAACGAGGGGAGGGAGGGGTGTTAGGGTCGGCAACGCGCATCTAACTCCTCTGGAGTTGCAAGCCGTACATAGGCTACGGAGACTGCTTACCATCAGGCGGACCGTATGCTTGTTCGCCACCGACGTTTGACCTAAACTTATATAACATTATTTCCTTCTTTTTGCCTCAGAAATGCGTGGTTAAAATGTCTCTGGTTCCTCGCGGGCACCTGTTTGTCGGACAGTACCTGCGGCCGTACGTCCTGGCGGTGCTGTCGGCGTCGATGCAGGCGCGGCGGATGGCGTCTCTCACTACGGGCAGTTGTTTCTCGATGGCTGGCTGCGACCATTTCTCCAGCATTAGCACTAGGATTTCACTGTAACAAAATATACAATTTTATCTACACGCATATCATAAACCTTCTATGGTGCCTTCAAAATCCGTAAATAATGGCCGACATTAAGATGAACTGTTTTGTTACAACAAATTTCTTATCTGTGATAATGTTGTAATTGCTTAATCACTAAAATCACTTAAAACTATAAAAAAAAAATTACCAATCACGTGCCGCCACGCTCCCATGGAAGACTAAAAGGGCGACAAATAGTCGCGCGTTTTACTTTTGTCTCCGGAGATACCAATTTCCATTAATTATTTTATAGTATAAAAAGTATTATTTTAGATAACTTGTAGAAAAAGTTTTGTATATAATAGTTAATCTAGCTTTTCAATCTCGTACTTTACTTAGGCAACTCAGCAAGCCTATGGTGTTACCTTAAAGTAGAGCGGATCTCTTTGGATTTATTCGTAGTCAAGTTGGTGGCGATGACCGGAACTAGACGCGGGCAGTGGACGTATGTTACGATGTACCGCACGCACACGGTGCCCGCTGATGATACCACCTGTGAAGAATAGGTTTTATTAGAATAGAATAGAATAATTTTTATTCGTAAACAAAAACAAGACACATTACATTACATAATATAACAAAAAAGAAAGAATGAATAAAGTGCCACGAAATGGCCTCATCTCAGCATGTTGCTGGTGGCTTCCAGCGCTGATCTTCCGATGAGACCATCAAGTGAGGAAAATCACGAAAGGTAACAGACAAGAAGAAAGACATATAATAATATACAGTGAACTAATTGAAAAATACATAAAAGATAACGACTAAATTAAGTAAGATTATTTATGTATCAAGCATCGTACACATAACACTGTATCAGTCCGGCCCAACCATACCTTGGCTGAACATATTGTATTAGTATTAGACGACCATTCTGGCCTAGTGGGTAGCCCTGCCTATGAAGCCGATGGACCTGGGTTCGAATCCCGTTAAGGGCATTTATTTGTGTGATGAGCACAGATATTTGTTCCTGAATCAGGGATGTTTTCTATGTATTTAAGTATTTGTATATTATATATATCGTTGTCTGAGTACCCACAACACAAGCCTTCTTGTGTGTGTGTGTGTGTGTGTGTGTGTGTGTGTGTGTGTGTGTGTGTGTGTGTGGATGTGTTGTGAACAGTACCTCTGTCAAGTGCTCTGTATTAATTTATATTGGAAAACATGAGAAACCGATTAAAAACTCACTAAATATCACCAAACTGTTACCCGGCATACTATGAAGATCGATACAACAATGTGGTGAGCCAAATCATGGATACTTTGCACATAAAACGAAAGTCACATCCAGTTATTATTATTTAAGCTTACGCACACGTAGAAAACATTTAAAATAACTACTTTTCAATTAAAAAAATAATAATTAAGGTGGTTCGATTAGGTTACCCAAAGCTTAAACCTCACAAGATGGCGCCACAATTGCAAATTTTGAGTTTTAATTTTTTTGTGGAGTAGTCTTGGTATTTCTATACTGTAAATTATGTTTAGCGCACTCATTAAATAAATATTGAACTATTACAACAAACATTGAACACTTCATTGTACAAAAACTACCCCTTAATGTCGACAGAATGTTTCTTGACTCTATTTCTAAGTATCACTCACACATTCAAACAGTCTTACTGGGATCCTTGTAGTAGACAATTTGGCACAGCGTGAGTAGGCTTCAATAGCGTTGCGGTATGTACGTGGAAATACATGCAAGAGGATGTGGGTTCGAGACTCATTAAATTTTTTTTTGTTATCAGTATTATCAAGTAGGTACCTATTATTAATAAATTATTTTATGAGAAATATGAGCGTTTTCCATAAAAATATTAAAAATCTGATTCTCACACATCATGATATTTTTGGGTTCTTCCAACTCAGAATCACTAGCATAATCAATCCTCGTGTTAAAAAAACCCGAAAATTTGTATTGAAATTTTAGTTTTACGTTGAAATTTCTTTCACATTAAAATGTGACGTAATGGTATGGATATTTTAGGATATCTTTTTTTAATGCTAGGGTGGAGAAGAGTCTAAGTAGAATGAACCTAAGAAAGTCCAAATTTGTAAGTCAGATTTTCCGGTATTTTTAAAAAAAAAAAACGCTGTTTTGTTCTAAAATTAAAGCAATCCCTTACTGCCTTTAAAAAAGTAGGTACTATTTTACAGTAGAATTAAAACATTTTTTTTACGATACATTTAATTAAATTACAAATTAAATATGAGATATTTACCATGTTTGTATATATTATTGATTTCCCGATATTTTGACACAACTAGAAGTTTCACACAATGCCTAGAGATAGAAAATTATTTATTTATTTTATTTATTGTCAATTTCATTCAACGGATCACATATCCAATTTATGTGTTTATGTATTGCATTGTTTTCTACCTAGTTGGTTATTAAATTCTGTTACTTAAATAATCTTTATCTACATAAAATATACCAACGAAAGTTTAATAAAGTATATATTAAAATGAAGTACACAGAATCAGGAATTACATATGACAATATCATTCAAAATCGCCTCCTCTGGCTTTGACACAGGCCCTCAAACGACGAGGCCAGTCATCAATAGCGGCACGCACGATTGTCATGTCTAATTCCGTCACTGTCTTAACTATGGCCCGCTTGAGGGAGTTAAGATTTGTGTGGGGTTTAGCACAGGCTTTCTCCTCAATAACCTGCTATATGGCATAATCCAGGGGGTTAAGGTCCGGGCTGGAGGACGGCCAGTCTTCGTGGGCAATAAAGTCAATTTTGTTCCTTCGAAACCAGGCTCGAGTTGTTTTTGCCTTATGTGCAGGAGCTGAGTCCTGTTCAAAGATCCATGGCTGGTTTTGAAATAGGGTGTGGCTTAAGGGCTTCACTATTGGTTCGAGAACGGTTTCCAGTTTCCGGTTTTCACACCTTTTTCACAGAAATGAATCTGTGTTAGCCCTGAGTATGACACACCCAAAATCATGTTTGGCGGGTGCCCACATTTGTGCAACGCAATAGGGTTGTTTCCATCTACAAATCTTAGGGCATAATTGTATCCCAATAAATTCTTTTGGATTATAAGAACATGTTAAACTACTTTTAGGGGACCTATAATGACCATATTTTTGTAAATATTTAATTTAAAATATCTTTTGGCACACGTCACGTGACCAAACTCGAAACGTCATTGAAGATTCTGATGACGTCACAACTCTCGGATTGACACTGTTGACAGTTAGGCGATTAACAACAAATGACAAATATCAGTTGACAGTTCGTATCTTCTACGTGTGTATGTAGTTATGTGTCAAACCATAAACTGTGACGTCACACAATTTTCAAAGAGCGTATTGGGCGCGAAAGCATCTGTCAAAATATATTTTGTTAATTTAACATATTTAAAGCCATTTTTAGTATAAAAGCTGAATTTTAGGGCAACTTTTAGTTAATATAGAAAGTAATACAAGCGTTTCAAAAAATTGGAATATGATTCTCTTTTAGGCCCCAATTCATTATAGATACGACGAGATAAGCGTTATGTGTGGTATATAATTATAGCTCACAAATCCACCACATTATGTAATTTTTTATTTTTTCGGTAGCATTTGTTTTAACGGAAATAAAGAGGTTGCAAATCGAGTAACAGAACTTCAGAACAGATACCATTTGATATTTACCAGTCGCTTTTCGGTGAAGGAAAACATCGTGAGGAAACTGGACTAATCCCAACAAGGCTTAGTTTTACCCTCTGGGTTGGAAGGTCAGATGGCAATGGCAGTGGCTTTCGTAAAAACTAGTGCCTACGCCAAATCTTGGGATTAGTTGTCAAAGCGGACCCCAAGCTCCATTGAGCCGTGGCAATATGCTGGGACAACGCTAGGAAGAAAGAAAGAAATCGAGTAACAGAACTTAGTAACCAACTAGGTATAATAGTTATGATGTAAATGTCCATATCATGTTGGAGTCATATATGTATTAGCCAACTAATTATTCAAGATCAATACACTTAGCTCCCTTAGGTATTCGCCTAAGTACAATCTCGGGCAAAATTGAGTTTTATAAAAGTGAACTAGTTTCTAGGTCATATTTTCTATGAATTGGTCATTTTTGTAGACTCCAATTACAGTTACACTTTTCCTGGTTTTTCGCGGACCAGAATATCGATGATTTTTGTAGCTTGATTTAGACGTTGCTATCATTTTCAATCCAAAAACACATAAAATCACAATTCAGAACATGCGGCAGCGTTGTTTTCTATCAAGTACCTCAAGCACCAGGGCGGCTACCGGGAAAATCGAAATTCGTCAATTTCGGGCATTTTTCTCTGTCACTCTAATTACGTCTTAGTGAGAGTAAAAGAGAAAGATCCCCGCAATTTGCGAATTTAGGTTTTCGCGGTAGGCCCCCAGGTCCTGTCAAGTTTCAGCAGTGTTGCCAGGTGAGCGGAAGAGAATTATCGTACTCGAGTGTCAATATTATTGTACCGTTGAAAAAAATATCGTACGCCAATCAAAAAGGCAGCCCCTAAAAATGTCTAGCAAAATAAGCTTAAATTTCCAATTAATAATAAAAAAAAGACAATTTTAGTCTAAATTGCGCAAAAAATCTGTTTATGTTTGTGTATTTTTGGGATAGACTCAAACGGTATACAGGAAGTTGTGACATTTTAAACTTTAAACTTACACCAAGGAGCCGAACACCCAAAAGAAACTAATTTTAGCCTATTTCTGAGTGAAAGTGTCATATTTTGCTTCAAATTACTAGACTTTAAGGTGGCATCATCCAAGGGCTGAAATTATAGTACTTTAGTGTACGATAATGCTCTTTGGAACATTACGTCATACCGGGGCCCAAATTATCGTACATGTACGACAATTATCGTACGCCTGGTCACACTGAGTGTCAGTGTCGACAGTCAGCTAAAAACGCGTCAAACATCGCAACGTCGCGCCGATGCATGGAGTGGCAACGCCGCAATGTATTTGTACACGACATTTGTCACACACACATGAGTAAAATTTATAAAAATATAACGTTGATTATTGCATGATTTCTGTATGAAACAAAGTTTTTCTATTAATTTAGCGCAAATGAATATTCGAAAGTAGATAGATGCGCAACTATTTATGTAATAATATTGTGTAATTAATAAATAAATAGCGATTGTTTTTTGTATGAAAATCGAACCACCTTAAGGGTCAATCAGCTGTTTTGACATATTGACGTCCAACTGTCACTGTGACACTGCGCATGCTTCGTCCAGAAACCATTACTTTGGGTGCGTTCATACGATTCAATCATTGCGTTTAAATATTGCAATATAAATATTGTCCAATTAGAAAAACAATGTGGTAAAATTCTTGCACCATGTTTGAATTAGTGTTTTTTTTATTTTTACTGGAGAAACAACAGAAGTATGCGACAGGATAATAGGTTACATTGTTAGGTACATATATTATAGAGGGGAACACTTACTTTCTTAAACGTTCTCACTAAAACATACATAAAACTTAACTAAAAGGTATGTTTACATACAAGTTTACCAAGTGTTGTAGACCATTATATGTATTATAATTTAGGTACTAAACTAAACATAAAGGTGTTTATGCTATGGTTGATGGTTGACTGATAGATAATGTCTTTAGGCATTAAGGCCGCCATTTGTTTTTTTTTAATATTCTGTGCAATAGTTTAAATAAATAAATAAACCCACCTTGGCGGCGTTCTGGATGAGGTTGATCAGCTCCTGCAGAATGTACAAGCTGAACTGCTCCAGCTTGTTCTTGAGCACTTTAGCCATGTGCGCGATGGTGATGCACGCTTCTCGGACCACCTGTGAAGATACATGTCAGCTGCTGTTCTGGGGTAATCATAGACAAAACGTACACTACACGTCCGCCTTTATTCACCGTGGGCTGGTAAAACGCAACAGATTTTATACATGCATTTCTGAGGTCATAAAGAGCAAAAATAAAACCGGGCAAGTGCGAGTCGGACTCGCACTTGCCCGACTTGCGACTTGCGACGGACGGCAAAAAAATTATGTTTGTTGTATGGGATCCCCACTTAAATATTTATTTTATTCTGTTTTTAGTATTTATTGTTGTAGCGGCAACAGAAATACATCATCTGTGAAAATTTCAACTGTCTAGCTATCACGGTTCATGAGATACAGCCTGGTGACAGACCAGGTCTGTTGCCGCTATAACAATAAATACTAAGAAGTACGGAACCCTCGGTGGACGAGTCCAACTTACACTTGTCTGGTTTTTTATTGTGGGATTTGACCGATGTATTTGGCTAACAGTTGGGACTATACTCTTGTAACATATTCGAGAAAAGCACTCCATACTTGCAAAGCTCGTCCATTTAAAATACTTACCTTACTACTGGCCTTAGCGTCTATTTCAGACGATCTATGGTGCAATGTCTAGAGACATTACACCGCCTGGGACGGAGTTAAGGAAAACGCAGGGATGCCCAGCACCTGCGCCACCCTCTCGACCTCACTGGCCGGACCCACAGGAAAGGCAAGCCAATACGTGTGGAGCCAGGTTGGCTGCAGGACTCTACCGCAGATTTCAGGTTGGACCCTACTCACGCCTAACGGGGACTCCGTCCCGGGTTTGATTTTGGAGTTTTCCTTCTCCTAGATAAGTTGCAACCCAATGCTTAGAGGCTTATCTCCCCTGTGACGAAGGGTTAGATGACGGCTTCCTTCGTGAACTTAGTCGCCTCTTACGACACCGTCGTTCTTTTAGGGTTGGTGCTATTCTTAAGCCGACCACCACACGGAGAAATACTTACCTTACAATAGGGAATATTACGCGAAACTCTGCTAAGGGGGCGCCACTATCACAATCCATCACAATCTGAGGGTCTGCCGCAAAACAAGAAAATCGAAATTTCGTCATCTAATCTCTCTATCACTTGCATATTCGAGCGATGAAGAGGCAGATAAATAAATTTCGATTCGATCGCGTTTTCCTTTCTAAACAAACCGCCTTGATGTATCAATGTCATATTTTATTATCAGTGAAAACTTGTCAAACATCAGTTTAAGGCACAGTATGTATAAGATACTCTATGGTTTACGATGGGTGCTAGTGCTGCACTCATAGTGTTGTGTTCCTGCCGGTAAGTAAGGTTGCCAGAGCTCAACGAGGGGGGGCGGGTTTAGGGTCGGCAACGCGCATGTAACTCCTCTGTAGTTGCAGGCGTAAATAGGCTACGGAGACTGCTTACCATCAGGCGGGCCGTATGCTTGTTTGCCACCGACGTAGTATAAAAAAAAAAAAACTCTGGCGGCAGAACATTGCAGTAATACTCCCTATTGCCCACTATCTCGCTCCGATTGTAACAATAGGGAGCGTGCATGAACTGTAGGAGGCAGCACAGGAGCCGTCAGATTTTTGGCGCGAGGCGTGAATTTGATGTTTATTGTTCCGATGTAGCCCGCAAGATGGCAGAACCTACAATGCACAAGAAAACACTTGACGTGTAAATGTACATGTTTATGGTTCCGATTCAGGCCACAAGATGGCAGACCCTCCAACGCGCGCGGTCCCTATAGTCTTGTATTGTATTGCGCGCTCACGCACTGCTCAACTCCCTGCTCGAGGCGCAGCCACAGTGCGATTTGTTTGTGAGTGCGATGGGGCGAGTGATAATGGAATGCAAGAGGATATTAGAAAGAGAGATGCCTGAGAGTTACCGTTATGAATTCCTACCGTAGACTATACCGTTATGAATTCCTATGTCTTAGCTGCTCATGTGTTATTGCTTTATGGGTGAATCAACTTTTTTTGTTTTGTTATCCTGTCCCGTTGTCCAAGGGACAACAGTGGCACAGTTTGTTTGAAGAGACGTTGTATGCCGTTCTATTAACATGCTTAGTAGGGGGCCCATTATGGACATTGGTTATAACGACCACAAAAACGCAAGTTTGATACATTTAAGTACCATAAAATCAGTATTTCAATGAACTTTTGTCCCCTGGACAACTAATCGTAACCATGGCAACGAGTGACGCTAAAAAGTTGAGTCTCCCTTATAATGTTAATGCCAAAGCGGCACAAATTGGAATACATTAACAACATAAAGTTGTTAATGTATTCCAATTTGTGCCGCTTTGGCATTAGCTGTAAGGTGCAATTTGTTATTTGAAATAAATAAATAATAATAATAATAATTGTACCTGACTCCTCAGGTCCTTGATGACGACTAGAAAGGGCACGGAGAGCTCCTTGAGGTGCGCCGCGAACTCCGCGGGGTACTGCGCGTGCGCGTTGGCTGTCAGTAGGGACCGGATTTTCTTCAGCTGGTAACAAAAAGTTACTATAGTGTGTAAGTAATTTTATGTAGATTATTTGCGTATAAGAATTTTTTTTGCTATGGGCCACCGGTTAAGAGTTATTTACGGAAAACTAAAAGGGACCTTTATACCTCGCAGGACATCGTGTTATAAGCCTTCTCTTATCTCTATTGTCTGGTAAACTTACAGCATCAACTCTCTCTCCCATTCTGCAGTCTTGTCCCCCAACAGAGCGGCATGTCTACACAAGTCATCTAGGCCCCTGGGCCTCGCAGAACATCGTGTAATAAGACTTCTCTTATCTATTGTCTAGTAAACTTACAGCATTAACTCTCTCTCCCATTCTGCAGCCTTGTCCCCCAACAGAGTGGCATGTCTACACAAGTCATCTAGGCCCCTGGGCCTCGCAGGACATCGGGTAATAAGACCTATCCCGTTGAAATAACGTCTATTGTCTAGTAAACTTACAGCATCAACTCTCCTCTCCCATTCTGCAGCCTTGTCCCCCAACAGAGTGGCATGTCTACACAAGTCATCTAGGCCCCTGGGCCTCGCAGAACATCGTGTAATAAGACTTCTCTTATCTATTGTCTAGTAAACTTACAGCATTAACTCTCTCTCCCATTCTGCAGCCTTGTCCCCCAACAGAGTGGCATGTCTACACAAGTCATCTAGGCCCCTGGGCCTCGCAGGACATCGGGTAATAAGACCTATCCCGTTGAAATAACGTCTATTGTCTAGTAAACTTATTCAATTCAATTCAAATATACTTTATTCATGTAGGCCTAGCAACAAGCACTTATGAATAGTAAGACAGTATTACATATAATTATCTTAATCTAATTATCAGAGCAATTTATTGATGTTGTAAATATTATTCCATATATAAATACTAATGAATATAATTCATAAATCAAATTTAATACTCAATTTAACTTTCACAAAATATAGTCATACAAAAAAAAAATGTATAAAAAATACTAGTCTAGATTGTTTCTAGAATAAATTCTAAATGTCAAACAAATATAATAAAAACAACAAAGGAAATACATGCATTGGAATATCCATTTCATCATCATTATTCAAATATAATAAATAATTAATCATTTCGAATCACAATTAATCCCACGTTGTTTTATCATTCATGTAGTCTTGTGTGGTATAATAAGCTTTAGAAATAAGTTTACGCTTTACATGATTCTTAAATTTATTAATTGGTAACTCAGTAATATGGTTTGGAAGTTTATTATAAAATCTCACACAATTACCCATGAATGATTTTTTAATTTTATGGAGCCGAGTGAAGGGCACGGCGAGCTTATGTTTATTTCTAGTATTAATATTATGAATGTCACAATTTTTCTTAAAATCGGCAATATTTTTATGCACATACAGAATATTCTCATAAATGTATTGACAGTGCACTGTCATGATGTCAATTTCCTTAAATTTATCTCTCAGTGAGTCTCTATGGTTCATTTTATATATTGCTCGAATAGCCCTCTTCTGCAGAACAAAAATGGTATTTATCTCTGAAGCACCACCCCACAGTAAAATACCATATGACATAATGCTATGGAAGTAACTAAAATATACTAATCGAGCTGTTTTGACATCAGTTAACTGACGGATTTTGCTTACTGCAAAAGCTGCAGAACTCAGTCTATTCGAAAGAGTAGCAATATGTCCCCACTGGAGTTTAGAATCTAAAGTTATACCAAGAAAAACTGTACTATCAACTAATTCCAATTCCTCATCCTTCACAATGACACTTGTTTGTACATGCCTTACATTACTAAGGCAGCCTGCCTTACAGCATCAACTCTCCTCTCCCATTCTGCAGCCTTGTCCCCCAACAGAGTGGCATGTCTACACAAGTCATCTAGGCCTCTGGGCCTCGCAGAACATCGTGTAATAAGACTTATTTTATCTCTATTGTGTAGTAAACTTACAGCATCAACTCTCCTCTCCCACTCCGCAGCCTTGTCGCCCAGCAGAGCGGCGGCGTGCCTGCACAAGTCGTCGAGGCCGCGGGCCCCGTAGATGGCGGCGGGCGCGGTGGCGGCGAAGGCGGCCTCGAAGGCCTCGCACGACACCGCGCCGGCCTCGCCGGCCGTGCCGCTCGCGCCGGATGACACTGTAAGGAAATAAGGTGTTTACATTTTTTTACAGTACAGTTTTACTTAGGAATTATTGTCTTATTTTGACTAATAATCCGTTTTGCGCCTAATTATATTGCTTACCCGCCCATGATGCCGGCGGTCAATGCTACTGTGTGAGCGGGATAGCAATATAATTATACGCGTGAGATAGAGATGGGAATAGTCGGTCAATGTACGGAATTCCTCGTGCCAAGCGTCCTTTCTCTAGGTTTATATAGAAGTTTAAAAGTGTGGTCACGCTTACAAATGTGTTCTGCATTCTTTATACTCAATTACCCATGAATTCTTCTTATAAATACAGTGTATCCTTAGCCATTGGACAAACCTGAAATCCCACATAGGGTTACTTCTCAGGAATACTCTAACATATTTTTTTTTATTAAAAAAAAAAGATTTAAAAAAAACAAACACTTCTGTATTAATCGTTGGCAGTGATTGTTGATGACAATTTGTTCGCAAATGTTCGTCAATGATGACATTTTGTCAATAGTCAGAATCTTATTAGTGTCATAAATAAAAAAGATAATCAAAAAGGACAAAGATTTCATAAAATTCTATGAGGATATATTACAGTCGAGTTCATAAATATGTATACATTTTTTCACCTTTTTGCAATGGAGTAAGGCGAAGAAATGTATACATATTTATGAACTCGACTGTACCTCGGGAGCTACTAACACATACAGCCGTGGCAACATGGTTCCCTTTTTATCACCCGTCACTATGCCCGTCACTTTCGCACTTACATATTTGTTAGAACGTGACAGGCATGGTGACAATGATAAAGAACCGACCATTTTAGCCCTACAGGCTGCTCCAAAGTATCGTAATTTATAAATTTTTCGTAAACGCTACTCCAGTTGTTCAAATATCAAACATTTATTCACAAATAGGCCACAGGGGCACTTTTACATGTACATTTTTACAAACAATAAAAATTACAAAATACAAAAATATACAATACAATACAAATATACTTTATTGCACACCTCAATACAGAAACAGTACAAATAATACAACACATAAAGAAGAGGTAAACAACAGGCGGTCTTATCGCTAAAAAGCGATAAGACCGCGAATACAATTACAAATATGAAATCGATGAAATAATATATACTTTATTAGAGATGTATACTGTCTCTACATGTCAAATTACACAAAAAAAACTATGATAAAAAAATAAAACCCACAAATACTAAAATTCTTTACAGATGCATGTGTCAGAGATAAAATATAAAAAAAATCATTAAATTATCCTTAGAGATGTAGAAGGTCTCCAAGACTTGAATTCTGATAGTTTGTATACTGGTTCTAAATACCCTGTTATTATGTATATTTTGACTTAGTCCAATGGCTAGGAACACTGTATAAAGATATCGTTTTTGCACACTTCTAATCTACTCACAATCATATATACGTACCACTGGTCGCACTATTTAGTTTCGTGGGCGGCGGCGGCTTCCTGCTCGCCGACGGCAGACTGTACAGTCCGGGGACTGTCCTCTTTGGTACTTCACACGCTATATATGTCAATACATATATGACGATGTATATGGATGGAAATATTGATTTATGTCAGTATATATGATATGGGTGAAAATATATGATTTGAATAATTGAATAGATTACATTGTTATAGAAATGAGAGTAATGTGACAAGGAATTATGATTCCGGAATGTATTGGATAGAGAAAATCATGATCAGAATTTAAAATATTGATTTCAATAAAATGTTTAATTAATGATTTTATCATGGACGTTATGTTTTTGTTTTAGATGGATTTATTATAATAATAAGGAAAGAGAGAGAAAATTATATAGATAGATGTAGTCATGATTTTTGATATTTAAACGTACATCGTAAGTTTTAAGAGATTTTTTCATCAATTTGTAAGTAATTCACATTTTTTTAAATAAGTAAACAAACATTATAAATTTTATCGGAATATGAGTAGAGTACAAGATAAGTTAATATATAAGATATAAATGGAGAGAATACGAAAGAAAAATACTGACAAATCGTAATTTGGATGTAAATTAAAATGTATGTTGAGAGATTTTTGGCATGAATTCAAAAATATGTGTAAAAAGTATGAAATAAATAAGAATACATGATAAAGTTAATATATAAGTAAGATGATGATGCACTCCCACGTTGGATGGATTAGTCGCAGTCGGTTAAACGGCGCGGCCCCGGTGAACATGTTAGGAAAAGAGAGGTTATGCGTTAGACCAGCTTGAAGTGAAGTTCAACTTGATTAAGTTTTAGAAATAGAAGTTTAATCGATGGATCTTAAATTAACAACATATCTTTTAGTCAAGGGAATAAAAAATACAATATAAAAAACAACTGTTGTAATGGAAAGCATTGAAATGTTGTCCATTGTGATGAATAATTTATGACTGCGGTCAGCAAAACGTCCCACTGTCGCTTGGGTTATTCGCGGATGGTCTAAAACGCAAAATGACTAGTGTAATATTTTGCCTATATCACTTTTAGTCTACATCGCGATCGGTCTAGAACGCAAAATGCCTACATCATTTTCGTCGTCTTATCTTTACGTTAGCGATGTCGACGGAGCCCCGCTGCCACGGGGCTCCTATTCTGGGCGGTTTGGCTTTCGGCCATTTGAAGATAACTATATAACAAACCTAACCTACCTAATTTAATTTAATTTAGATATAATTATTAATTTAATCATATATTAATTATTCTGTTTTTTTTTTATTATTTCTATTTTACTATTATTAGATATTATCATAATTTCTTACTTTTTTTTTAAATGTATTAATTGAAAATTCTAATGTTATTTTTTGTAATTTTACCGTGATGTAAGGATTAATTTTTCTGTATAGTAATTTGATGTTGACTTGTAAATTGGCTTTATAAAATAAATGACTATGACTATGACTAATGAAAGAAAAAAGTGGTCATTTTGCGTTCCAGACCGTTCGCGATGTAGACTAAAAGCGATATAGGCAAAATATTACACTAGTCATTTTGCGTTTTAGACCATCCGCGAATAATCGATAAGGGCGCCTTGTGAGGTTATTCGTATAAAGATACAAGCAAATCTCGTCCTTATGGCATACGAACAAGTGGGGGATTTTGCCGGCCGCGGTCACATATGTCTAGACTCAAAATTGTGAGTGTGGCAATGATGGCATAATAAAGTGATCGTAGCAACTGTATGATAATTTCTAGAGTTTATGATTAGGAAATGGAATATGTATAGTTAAAAATTATCACTTATAAGTCAATTCCACCGGTCGAAATGAGGAAAAAAACTCAAAATTTGCATCTAATTACTTTGTCACTTTTGTGGGTAAGATTCAATTGTCTTATCAGCAGGGCCCGTACTTTTCAAGCCGTTGACAGAAAAATGACGTCACGCTACATAGAGTATGATTCAAATTAGTATTTTCGTAATAATTAATCATTTATCAACCTCTTTAGGTAAGTTATACATATACTTGACAATCAGTATAGAAACGTCTAACTGACTTTCATCTTATTGTCACTCAAATAAATAATAGATTAATAAATAGTTTTGATTTTTAACAGCGTAACTTTTATTCTCGTAACAAGTATTTATTTTTCTACCCGTCAATAAGTAAGTTATCTAAATTTGTAGTATTGTTACTCCCTGTATGTTAAATTACGTCATTTTTGCGTCAATGGTATGAAAAGTACGGGCCTTGGAAATAAGTTTAATAATTTTGACATATCTTTTTATTCGAAAACGCTTTTTAAAAATCAGTAACTATTCATTATGACAGCAAAATAATGTAAATGACCGTGTATGATTTATAATTATTAGGTACATATTTGTCATGACTTATTTTTCAATAAAATGAACGTCAAAATCGCTTACCTTCTTTCTAATATTAAAAAAAAAGACTAGCGGGTGCGGTGAAAATAAATGAAATTGTTCAAGATGGCTGAAAAAAATATATAATAGAAAGAAATAGTTATTGCGAAGCGCTGGTGGCCTAGCGGTAAGAGCGTGCGACTTGCAATCCGGAGGTCGCGGAAACAAAACCCGGCTCGTACCAATATTTATGTACGAAATGTCATTCGATATTTACCAGTCGCTTTCCGGTGAAGGAAAACATCATGAGGAAATTGGACTAATCCCAACAAGGCCAAGTTAACCTCTGGGTTAGAAGGGTAGTCGCTTTCGTAAAAACTAGTGCCTACGCCAAATCTTGGGATTAGGCGTCAAGCGGACCCCAGGCGGCCATGAGCCGGGACAACGCGAGGAAGAAGAGAGCGCGCCTGACCTGGCGTGGAGGCCCCGGAGTCGTCGCGGGCGGCGCGGCCGGCGAACTGGCGCCGCGCCGCGGTGCGCGACACGTAGTCCGCCTCGTCCACGCCCGCGTTCGCTGCAACAATGTTAATAATAAATAATAATAATTCAGCCTATATACGTCCCACTGCTGGGCACAGGCCTCCTCTCATGTGCGAGAGGGCTCGGGCTATAGTCCCCACGCTAGCCCAATGCGGATTGGGGACTTCACATACACCTCGCAACAATGTTATTATTCATTATACTATTTTATTGGTAAAATTATCATAAAATGAATTTTTAAAAGTAATTATTACAATTAATAATGTAAACTAAAACTAAAATATTACTAAATTAAATCTAAAATAAAACTAAAATAAATCTATAATAAATCTATCTTAATGCGGTTCATAGAATACATCCACTTACTAAGTTTGAACAGTACAGCTCTTATAGTTTCGGAAAAAAGTAGCTGTGACAGAATCGGACAGACAGACGGACATGACGAATCTATAAGGGTTCCGTTTTTTGCCATTTGGCTACGGAACCCTAAAAATGGCCCCTGCGGCATGGTAACGAAGACGCTGGCAGCATTTCCTCGCTGGATCGTTAGACTGATACGTTGAACGAGGAAGCTGTGATCTCCTGTGGCGTCTCTGAGTCTCTTAGACAGATCTTTGAAAAGACTCAGAGCGCCAGGGCCCCACGGACCAAGGGTCTCGACACCGAATGGAATAAAATTGTACTCGGCGCCGATACCCCTGTATTTTCCTACCTTTTTAGGGTTCCATAGTCATGTAGGAACCCTTATAGTTTCGCCATGTCCGTCTGTCTGTCTGTCTGTCCGAGGCTTTGCTCCGTGGTCGTTAGTGCTAGAAAGCTGAAATTGGGCATGGATATATAAATCAATAAAGCCGACAAAGTCGTACAATAAAATCTAAAAATTTAATTTATTTTAGGGTACCTCCCCTACACGTAAAGTGGGGGTGAAATTTTTTTTTCGCTTCAACCCTATCGTTGGAAAGGTCATTCAAAACTAATAGGGGTTTTCAAGAAACATTTTTTGATAAAGTGAATATATTCGGAGATAATCGCTCCGAAAGAAAAACAAAATGTGTCCCCCCCCCCCTCTAACTTTTGAACCATAGGTCCAAAAAATATGAAAAAAATCGTGGAAGTAGAGCTTAAGAAAGACATTAAATGAAAACTATAGCGGACATGATCAGTTTAGCTGTTTTTGAGTTATCGCAAAAAGTTTTCCCTTCATAGTAAAAAGACTTACTTTAATTAGGTACTGATTATGCAAATTTGCCTATTTGTTTAACTCGGGTGAAAGGTACCGTTTCATCCCTTTGTTAACAATTTACTATACTTTAAGCTCCAGTTTAGCTTATTGTGACGGAAGAGTAACTACGGAACCCTACACTGAGCGTGGCCCGACATGCTCTTGGCCGATTTTTTTCATTATACTTAAGCTCATACTAACATATGTATGACACGCAAGGTGCTGGATATGTTCCCCACACAATCGCGACGAGGAAGACCCCGACTGACATGGCTGGCAACAGTGAAGAGGAATATGGAAGCCCAAATCCCACCTGACATGACCCGGGACCGCGAAGCCTGGCGAGATGCAACTAGGAAAGCCGACCCCAAATAATGGGAAAAGGACGAAGGAAGGAGAAGAAGAAGACTTAAGCTCATACTAAAACATCCTAAAATCTTAGAATTAAAAAAAAACTTAAAAAATCCCTGACACATAATTTTCAAACAGCATTCCTAATCCAAATCATCAAATTATATCTAAAAATAGTCAATAAGTTATATTAAAACAAGGAACATTACTTTGCTAATCCGGGAGAAAATAACGTGCTAATCAATCAGTGCTAACCCGTTATACTTACTTGCGTACTCCGAGACTCGAAGTTTTGTACTTTTGGTGGTGGATTGTTGTATTTATGGTGGAAACATTAATGGCATGTAAAAATACGCAAGTAAGTATAACGGGTTAGCACTAATTGACTAGCACGTTATTTTCTCGCGAATTAGCAAAGTAATATTTCTTGTTTTAATCAGCATGAATTTCCGCAAAGTAACGCCTGATTCTATTAATTAATAAGTTATATTTTCAACGAATAAATTCTAAATGGCTCATTCTGGAAACTTTCAGTATTACCCAGTATGAATTGCATACATTTATATCGACCGGGCTATTGATCGTGATCACCTACAACCGGTGCCAACGCGACCAGTAACGTTGACAGTGAACGCGCACGAATAAGGTTAGACCGAGCGCGGTCTACATAACTTTGACATCCACCCGTTATCTTCAGTCACGAATCCCTTTGTTTGACATAATTGGGTACTTGACACATGTTGAATATTATAACAAAATTTAGTTAAATGGATAGAAACAGAGCCATCCATAAAAAAGTGGAATTTAAAAAATTATATTGAGATTATAAAAAAATACAAGGCTTCGAAGTATCAATTTTTTTTATTTTATTTGTCTTTCAAAAATAGAAAAGAAAATGGTACCATTCGATTCCTTACATTTTATTAAAAAATAAATTGTGACAACTATACACATAAACGCAATTTTAGGGTCAAAATGGCAATTTCCTTGATCTTCCATACATTTAGGACAGACTTATATGATGTGACGTCACATCACATTATCATTTTGTTAGAGGCGTTTCAATCGTCGAGTGCGAGCGTCAGACTTTAACTCTCATTTCTGATCTTTGTGTTGCTTAAATGCCATGAGTCCTATATAGACATTTGATCCTCAGGAAAATCAAGATCGTTTGACATTATTTACAAAAAACAGTCAAGTAGCCAATTATTAAAAAACAACGTAATGATAGTCAGATTATCATTAGTCATAATTCTGAAACCGTTAACTTCTCAGGATTTTCGCAAGTTGGTTGGAAAGAGCAAATTATGACTAACGAAAATGCGGACACACAACATTATTAAGAATATGAGATATATTCAAGTATCATCAGTGAACATATCTATAAAATCATCAAAATTAAGTACATGCAAATACACATTATGACATAAATCTTTATGGAAAACAATAGAGACCCCTTCAGTCACCCGTGAACAAGACGCATGTAACTGCGTCCAAATATCGGCAACTCGAAAACAATACAAAAGGTAACCACGGTCAATATCCCGATCGGTATAGGAAAGTGAAAGTAACCGTCAATCATTCAAAACTATTTCATCATTATTACAATCATGATACTGTACATAATCCTGTAACGATAGTATTTTTAAACTCGATACGCTAACAGATGTCATCTCAATACAATTTTGTGAGATTTGACGTTTTTGGTTATGAATTATATGGAAAAGACACCTGTCATCCTACCCATCGATACAGTAAACAGTTTCTTGACAAGTTTTCACCGATTATTTGTTACGAATAAATATAAAATTGACGCATCAAGGCGGTTTGTTTACTGTTTGTCCTAGTGGTGCCCCCTACGCTGAGTTTTGCGTAATATTCCCTATATTACTATTCCCTATGTTATTTACCTGTAGGCAGTAATAAGCCCGCTTCCCGAACCTCGTCAAACTTCTGTTCTAGCAGCGCCAACTTCTGCGCCGGCACCAGTTCCTTCTTCTTCAGGTCAGTCCTCAGTCTTTCACCTGTGGACAGTAGAATAATGCATTTATACTTTGGCAACCACACTTTGTCAGTAGAAAAAGGCGCGAAATTCTATTTTCCAACAATCCTTCCCGCCTGCATTTTTTGATTTTGCTGCATTTTTCTACCGACGGAAATGGCTTGCAAAACTATAGATACGCAGACCACCGAATTTAAGCTTTCTTAAGAGGGTGCGTAAAGCCAGGAATTAGAAAGGAACAAAATATATGACGGGACGCGCGTAACTTGTGACGGAAGATTTTATCGTTTTACCTCAATAACTCTGAAAATATACTTCTGTTTAAACTTTTCCCAGATCTCTCGGCTATATCACAAGTCTCCTGTGTGGCATGTTAAGGTAAGGTCCTATTTTCAAGCATTGAATTGGCATTCATTCTTGAATTAGCATTTGCATTGACGGCGCATCGTAAAAAGTGTGTGAAATCGTAAAGTACAATTAAACTCGGATTATCGCAACGTCTCAGGGTAAAGAGATATAGGGCCGGATTTCTCCAGTCGACTCTGTTTTCCAAGACAAAAAAAGATTTTTTTTTTATCTCAAAAATTTTAAATAGCGTCCTCTCCCTATTTCGATTATTGGTACGTCGTACTTTAACGATTTTAAAATACTGTAAGAACTTTTATGACTTAACATAATTTTTAACCCATTTTTTCCAAGTTCTGTCAGTTTCTTCCTAATTTTGCATATCAATGTACCTTATATTGATTAAGGATCACTCACCAACATGTCTGTACATGTCGACCAGTAGTTGCATGGCTGCATCCCTGACTGCACTGCTGGGGTCCCCTAGAAGCCCGGCGAGGTTCGGTACGGCCGCTCGGAGTTGTAGTTCTTGCGCGCCGTGCCTGAAATAGACAAAATGTCATTTACTTGACGAATCAATAAAGCCCACAAAGTCGTACAATAAAATCTAAAAATTATTTTTTTTTTAGGGTACCTCCCCTACACTTAAAGTGGGGGTGAACATTTTTTTTGCTTCAACCCTACAGTGTGGGATATCGTTGGAAAGGTCTTTCAAAACTAATAGGGGTCTTCAACAAACATTTCTTGATAAAGTGAATATATTCGGAGATAATTGCTCCGAAAGAAAAAAAAATGTGTCCCCCCCCCCCCTCTAACTTTTGAACCATAGGTCCAAAAAATATGAAAAAAATCTTGGAAGTAGAGCTTAAGAAAGACATTAAATGAAAACTATAGCGGATATGATCAGTTTAGCTGTGTTTGAGTTATCGCAAAAAGTTTCCCCTTCATAGTAAAAAGACGTACACCCACAGTTCATCCCTTGGTTAACAATCTACCATACTTTAAGCTCCAGTTTAGCTTATTGTGACGGAAGAGTAACCACGGAACCCTACTCTGAGCATGGCCCGACATGCTCTTGGCCGATTTTTATTATCTATGCAATCTCGACATATATCTGAGCTCCATACATTTAAAGCACTGGTTGCGATAAGATGTGCTATTGGTATTCATGATTTATCACATTGGTAAAATTGCAGTTTGCAAATGGCAGAAGAGCTTAATTAATAAAGAAATCTTGTAGATTTTTTGGTCTTTTAGCAACACAAGATTGAACGAGAAACCTTAAGAATTCTAAAGATAAAGAGGTGAGGTATGTGGGGTGGATCGACTCTTCACGAGCGTTCGGTTTATTCACTCAGTTGCGTCATTATGTTCAGGGGTGGGTCCGACACTTACGTGCACTGTTAGTGCTTGTATAGTCCCAACAGCTTCTTCCCTAGTGTGTGGGGCCTTATGATACGTCGCAGGGGTGAGGTATGTGGGGTGGATCGACACTTAACGAGCATTCGGTTTATTCACTCAGTGGTGTCATTATGTTCAGGGATGGGTCCGACACTTATGTGCACTGTTAGTGCTTGTATAGTTCCAACAGCTTCTTCCTTAGTGTGTGGGGCCTTATGTTACGTAGCAGGGGTGGATCGACTCTTAACGAGCAATCGGTTTATTCACTCAGTGGTGTCATTATATTCAGGTGCGGGGCTCATACGTGTCTAGTATTTGTATGGTCCTAACAGCTTCTTCAACGGTATTTGGCGTCTTGTGGCTACTCTAATAAGCGTTCGGTGTATTCACTCAGTGGTGTGATTATACTCAGGGTTGGGGCGAATACTTACGTGTCTAATAGTGTCTGTATAGTTTTTACAGCTTCTTCCCTCGTGTGTGGCGCCTTGTGCTGCGTCGCGGGGATGAGGCGAGCCAGGAGCGCGCGGGGCGGGGCGGCACGACTCTCCCCTAGCGCCGCGATACACACTCGCGCCATGTGGCGGACGCCTTCCTTTGTGTCTGCCAGCCTGAAGAATAAGTTTTATAAGTATTTACGATGAAAATAAGATCAGAATAAGTGTGGAAACTGAGTTAAAGTTCGAGCGGCGTTCATGTTAAAAAAATGCAAAAGTATTCGAGCGGCCTAAGTAAATACACGCTGCATATTTAGCCGAATGCGCCCCTGACACCATACACTAACCCCCTTATTCATAACACTTACATTAGTAGTGGTAGTAGCTTTGTTACTTAGTAATTAGTAAACTTATAATTGAAACTTGTAAATAAACAAATAAACGAACACAAATGTCAAAATGACACATAAGGACGAACTGTCATGAGCTTGTCTTGACAAGTATGGAAGGTAGAGTTAAGGAACGCAAACTCCAAAGGCAGAACTTATGCAAAAGTGTCCAGTGGTCAGCTATAAATAATAGTTCCAAGTCTCTCCAGAGTAGCGCTAGAGTAGCTAAGAACCTAGGCGTTATTGACGGAGTGAAGTGCGCTGTCTATGATTTGTTTTTTTTTTTTTCAAGTATTCTAGGTATTGTAGCGCCACCTATTTAAGGTTTTTTGATGACACTTTTTGGTACATGGAGATTCCATTCCTTATCTCCAACTTCCTTATTGACAAGCGTTTATGAAGAACGCCATAAGGCAATGACGTTTCGTTCGCCGCAGCACAATCATGTCAATGAATCGCCTAAATCGCGAAAAATATCACAAATGATCACGATGGGGGAGGGCGGTCCGAGATGACATCACCGTGTAATTTTGTACACAGCGGGAAAGCCAAAAACAACGAAATTACGTAACAATTGACTTATATCAAAAGTAGCCCAAATTCTTAAAAATATCAAATTTACAACGTCCTCATCCCAATATCTTCAAAATACAGAGAAGAGCAACAAAAATGGCTCGTCTTTACACATCTACTTGAATATAAACAAAGATAAGACAGCCCTAAACATATTGTGTTGTAACTCCCCGACGGGCCGCTAACTAGGCCTCTATAATGATGTCATCGGTAAATGTTGCATGCTAAGTGGACAAGAAAGTACCGTCCACACTGTTAACAGAGGGCCTACCGCGAACCACGTTCGACGTGTTACCTCTCTGTCGCGCTTGTAAATTCGTACGTAAGTGTGACAGGGAGACAACACTTCGACCGTGGTTCGCGGTAAGCCCTCTGATAATTCGTAAACGTCAGGAGTGTTTCTGTTCATACTGACTTGAACTTATGCAAAACTAGTCTAAATAATGGCGAGACGTGCATATACTACGATTTCCATCACCTGTAGACTTATAGCGAACACTGAAGTTCGTAAATTGTGGGCATCTTTCTCTTTCACTCCAGTTAACGCGTAGGTAATTAGAATGATAGAGAAAGAAGTGGGTAGAAAACGATCCAATGGGCATATATGGGTAGTGTTCCTGTCTGGTGGTGTAACACAGACTACACAGACGAGACGAGGTCACCACAGGTGCATATTACAAGTAAATGCTATAATTCGAGCAGCACAAATGAGTTGTCTACACCATTTTATACTATAACAGCCCAGATACACCTCTAAAGCTTAGTTTTTGTTAATATTTGAATGTATTGAATTTATACGAGTACTGGCCGTAATTGTGGGCGCAACTGAAACAAGCGGTCGCGCTCCCATTTATTTATTTATTTTTTATTTAATATTTAATATATATATATACAGCATTACAGTCGAGACCAAAGCACTGTACAATTCAGATTATATGATAGGATTACATACTAGGAAAAACAGATCACAATCAACTTTCGTCCATCACCTCGCAATACCGCAGACACATCTGATACACAGCCGTCCATCGACTTGCAAACATATCACAATCTGGTGCCCATGACAGAAAGGAGTTCAGCAGCCTTAGAGCCCGCACAGTCCCATATCTACTATACATACCTATTTGTACACGAGCGCTGGTATAGTGACCCCGATTATCTTAGGTGCTTGCTGAGGTAGTGTGTGTGGTGTGATAAAAATGAAATGTTACCTGTCGATGATGTGCGACAGTACCGAGGGGTGTCTGTGAACCTAGCATATCAAGTGTTAGCATCTCAAGTTTTCTTGAGAGTTCTAGTAGCATCCCTAATAGTTCTATAGTTCTAGGTAGTTTTTTTTAATAGTTCTATAGTTCTAGGTAGTTTTTTTTAATAGTTCTACTTATTTACGCGAAAAAAATGAAAATTGAAAATGAGATGCTAACTTCCCATTTTGACACACTAGCATCCCAGCCGTTATCCACTCCACAGCCTCAAAATAGCATTTAAATGGAAGCTAGTAACATTTCTAGGCGATCTATAATGAGTTCTAGTCAAAACTGTAAAAAAAATTTTTTTCATATATGTATGGGATACGAACATCAAAAAAAATTGTAGGTTTCTTCTAACTAAAACTAAGTTCGAGCTGAAATCCAAGGTTTGACAGCCATCATCTCAGGAGTTCTGGATAGCCAGCTCCCTAGTGCATTAGAATACATACAGTTCTATCTTCTAGAATGAAATTTGACAGAGTTTTGATAGAAATTGTCCGAAAATAGTCTTGAAATCCAGTAAATGCTAAGTGCTGAGCATCGCATCCCAGCCGATGCAGATGTGATACCCAGCATCTCAGCAGTTCTAGATAGCCCGCTCCCTAGTGCATTAGAAAACACACAGTTTTATCTTCTAGAATGAAAATTGAAAAAGTTCCGAAGGATTTTTGTTCGAAATAGTCTAAAAATCGAGTAAATGTTAAGTTTTGAGCTAGCATCCCAGCCCATCCAGGTCTGATACCTGGCATCTAACCAGTTATAGATAGCCAGCTCCTTAGTGCATTAGAATACATATAGTTCTATCTTCTAGAACGAAATTTGACGGAGTTTTGATGGAAATTGTCTGAAAATAGTCTTTAAGTCACCCGATGCAAATCTGATAACCAGCATCTCAGCAGTTCTGGATAGCCCGCTCCCTAGTGCATTAGAAGACATACAGGTTTATCTTCTAGAATGAAAATTGAAAAAGTTCCGAAGGATTTTTGTTCGAAATAGTCTAAAAATCGAGTAAATATTAACTTTTGAGGTAGCATCCCAGCGAAAGCTGGTCTGATACATAGCATCTCAGGAGTTCTAGATAGACAGCTTCCTAGTGCACTAGAATATACAGAGTTTTATCTTCTAGAACGAAATTTCACCGTTTTTTGACAGACTTAGTCCGATACTACTCTGAAATTCGTGAAATTGCTAAGTTCTGGGCTTAGCATCCCAGCGAATGCAAGTCTAATACCCAGGATCTCAGCAGTTTTGGATAGCTAGCTTCCCAGTTCATTAGGATCCACACAGTTCTATCTTCTAGAACGAAATTTAGCAGAGTTTTGATAGACTATGTCCGAAAATAGTATCGATATCGAGATATTGCAAAGTTCTGAGCTTAGCATCCCAGCCAATGCAGGTCTGGTACCTGGCATCTCAGCAGTTCTGGATCGCCAGCTCCCTATTGAACTAAAATACACACAGTTCTATCTTCTAGAACTAAATTTGGTAGAGTTTTGAAAGACTATAACTGAAAATGGTATAGAAATCGAGGTAATGCTAAGTTCTGAGCTTAGCATCCCAGCGAAAGCTGTTCTGATACCTAGCATCTCAGAAGTTCTAGATAGCCAGCTTCCTAAAGCACTTGAATACTCACAGTTCTGTCTTCTAGAACGAAATTTGGCTGAGTTTTGATAGACTATGTCCGAAAATAGTTTCGATATCGAGATATTGCTATGTTCTGAGCTTAGCATCCCAGCCAATACAGGTTTCATACCCGGCATCTCAGCAGTACTGGATACCCATCACTCTAGTGCACTAGGACACACACAGTTTTATCTTCTAGAATGAAATTTGACCGAGTTTTGATAGACTTAGTCTGAAACTACTTGGAAAATCGTGAAATTACTAAGTTCTGAGCTTAGCATCCCAGCCAATGCAAGTCTGATGCCTAAAATCTTAGCAGTTATCAATAGCCAGCTCTCTAATGCACTAGAATCCAAAAAGTTCTATCTTCTAGAACGAAATTTGCAGAGTTTTGATCGACTAGGTCCGAAAATAGTATTGTTATCGAGATATTACTAAGTTCTGATCTTAGCGTCCCAGCGAAAGCTGGTCTGATACCTAGCATTTCAGCAGTTCTAGATAGCGATATTCCCGGTGTACTAGAACACACACAGTTTTATTTTCTAGAACGAAAGGACCAAGGGCAACTTTGTATGGAACTTCGCCCCAAAACCAACACAGCTAAGAGTTAGGTCGTTAAATACTTAGACAACGATATATGTAATATATAAATATTTATAAATACTTAAATACATAGAAAACACCCATGACTCAGGAACAAATATCCATGCTCATCACATGAATAAATGCCCTTACCAGGATTTGAACTCGAGACCATTAGCTTCATAGGCAGGGTCACTTCACTACCCACTAGGCCAAACCAGTCGTCTCAGTCTGTTAGCCTGTTATCTCAGCTGTTTGCCAACATCGAGGACATGTGGCTTGAATATTATTAAATGCAACCTATAAATAAAACAATAAAAACTCAGTAGTAATAAAACAATATAAGTCAATATCGTAATGCATAGTAGAATGTGTATTTCCCTCAATATGAGCATGTTCGTGTAGGTATTCTGCATTTCGAGGTTGTGCTTATGGTAATCTGTCTTCTAAAATATATCGACGCACTCGCAAAACCGAACGAGGACATAATACACAATAGCGTCCTTCTAATGCCATAGTTATATATTATTAAACGGCAGGTGACATAGCTATTATAATTGAACACTTGAACATAGAACATAGGTACTCACATGTACCTAGAGTAGATAAAAGAGTTTTTGAACGGTTTTATATAGTAATAAAACATGATATTCCAGAAAAAAATACAAGTTAACCTAACGAATGTAGTATACGCCATATTCGGTAAGAATACCTTCGATATTCATATATTTTGTTTTAACTACCCACCAGAATTATTATATCTACAGAATTTTCATAGCTCGTATTCACGCTGACAAACATATGAATATCTCAGTTCTGCAATGGAATTCCATTATAGTGCCTATAGAAAGAAATAAAGTAGATTTACAGTACATATGGTGCTAATTTACTGCACTAGTGCGAAAATTAGCATATTACGTTACTATGTCAAACATTTAAAGAGCCATATGTACTGTAAAACGCTGTACGATACATGTGCGAATAGGTAATTCGCAACTCGTGTCGATTTAAAACACTCCCTTGGGTCGTGTTTTAATTTATCGCCAAATTTGTGAGGATACAAAAATTTGAGCTAGCATCCAAGCCAATGCAGATCTGATACCCAGCGTCTCGAGAGTTCTGATAAGCCCACTTCCTAGTGCATTAGAAAACTTACAGTTTCATCTTTTAAAGAGAAAATTGAGAAAGTTCTGAACGATTTTTATTCGAGTTAGTCTAAAAATCAAGTAAACGCTAAAGTTCTGAGCTAGCATCCCAGCCAATGCTGGTCTGATACCTAGCGTCTCAGCAGTTCTGGATAGCCAGCTCACTACATAGTGCAATAGAAATCTCTTTTGTACACTAGACTCCACACAGTTCTATCTTCAAGAACGAAATTTGGCAGAGTTTTGATAGACAAATTAGACAATGTCCGAAAATACTATCGATATCGAGATATTGCTAAGTTCTGAGCTTAGCATCCCAACCAATGCAGGTCGGATACCTAACATCTCAGCAGTTCTAGATAGCCAGCTTCCTAGTGCACTAGAATACTTACAGTTTTACCTTCTAGAACGAAATTTCACCGTGTTTTGACAGATTTAGTCCAAAACTACTCGGAAAATCGTGAAATTGCTAAGTTTTGAGCTAGCATTCCATCCAAAGCTGGTCTGATACCCAGTATCTCAGCAGTTCTAGATCGCCAACTTTCTAGTGTATTAGAACACACATAGTTTTATCTTCTAGAACGAAATTTCATCGAGTTTTGACAGACTAAGTTCGAAACTACTCTGAAATTCGTGAATTTGTTAAGTGATACCTAACATCCATAATGATAATAGCCAGCTCTCTAGTACAATAGAATCCGTAAAGTTCTATTTTCTAGAATGAAATTTCGCAGAGTTTCGACATACTATGTCCGAAAATAGTATCGTTTTGGAGATATTGCTAAGTTCTGAGCTTAGCATCCCAGGCAGTGAAGGTCTGATACCCAGCTTCTCAGCAGTTCTGGATAGCCAGCTCCCTAGTGAACTAAAAACACACAGTTCTACCTTCTAGAACTAAATTTGGCAAAGTTTTGAAAGACTATGTCCGAAAATTGTATCGAAATCCAGGAATGACTAAGTTCTGAGCTAGCATCCCAGCCAATGCCGGTCTGATACTTAGTATCACAGCAGTTCTGGATAGATAGCTTCCACGTGAAGAAAATTTCACCGAGTTTTGATAGACTTAGTCCGAAACTACTCTGAAAATCGTGAAATTGCTAAGTTTTGAGCTAGCATCCAAGCCAATGCAGGTCTGATACCTAGCATCCTAACACCTACGTATAGCCAGCTCCTTAGTAAACTAGATTACTAACAGTTTTATTTTCTAGACTGAAATTTGATACAGTTTTGATAGACTATGTCCGTAACTACACTGAAAATCCAGCATCCGAAAATAGTATGGAAATCGAAATATTACTTATTTCTGAACTTAGCATCCTAGCCACTGCAGGTCTGATACCTAGCATCTCAGCAGTTACAGATAGCCAAATCTCTTGTGCACTATAATATATACAGTTCTAACTTCCAGAACAAAATTTGACAGAGTTTTGATAGAGTGTGTCCGAAAATAGTATCGATATCGAGATATTGTTAAGTTCTGAGCTTAGCATCCCAGCCAATGCAAGTCTGATACCTAGAGCATCTCAGCAATTCTGGATAGCCAGCTTCCTAGTGCATATATATCATTTGAAAACAAAAATACTTTTATTTACGTAAAAAGAGTTAAAACTAAATCTCTTAAAAGAATATTTGTGTGTATTGTGTGAAATATTTAAAAACCTATTCTTTCTCGTTTGCGCTTTATTCTTGCAAATAATGTCCTAGACTTTGAAGAATGTCTGAAAATAAGTTTTTCATTTTAAATTCAAATATATATTTTAATATATGATGAAAAACGCTCCAAAATTGGTTAAGCAGTTTTTAAGATACAAGTTTCAGAAGTTGGCTTACTTTTATTTGTATGGAAGTTTTTGTCTTTATAAGTCCATAGAGCGTGTAATTAGTAAATTTTATAATAATTTGTTTTTTGTTCACTTGTTAGAATAGAATAGAATAGATTTTGAACTAACGCTACGGATTTCACTCACGTGTTCTTAGTCACTCGCGCGACATGTTTCGGACTTCGGCGAGTGACTAAAAACACATGAGTGAAATCCGTAGAATTAGTTTAATGTTAGTATAACTCACGACAGTTAATTTCGAAAATAGATTTTATTTGTATGATAGTACACTGTCATATTACCTAAAACGAATGATTTACACATAACAATGAGCAAAACCAGAAAATACATTACTATGCAAGTCAATATAAGTCAATGTAAGTTACGCGTTACATGTTACACGTTTTGGTATTTGTAAGTAGTCACTAATTAAAAATCTTCATGTCAATAAAACTAGGCCAACTTCTGGAACATAAATTTTAATAAAAAGCGGCCAAGTGCGAGTCTGACTCGCCCATGAAGGGTTCCGTACCATTTATGACGTATTAAAAAAAACTACTTACTAGATCTCGTTCAAACCAATTTTCCGTGGAAGTTTGCATGGTAATGTATATCATATATTTTTTTTCTATTCGGTTTAGAAAAAAAATCTATTAGAAACCTCAATATCATTTTTAAAGACCTATCCATAGATACCCCACACGTATGGGTTTGATAAAATAAGATTTTTTGAGTTTCAGTTCTAAGTATGGGGAACCCCCAAAATATTGTATTTTTTTTCTATTTTTATGTAAAAAATATTAATGCGGTTCATAGAATACATCTACATACCAAGTTTGAACAGTATAGCTCTTATAGTTTCGGAAAAAAGTGGCTGTGACATAATCGGACAGACAGACGGACAAGACGAATCTATAAGGGTTCCGTTTTTTGCCATTTGGCTACGGAACCCTAAAAAGTACTTAAATGATTTTGATGCGGTTTTCAGTTTTCAATAAGAGATATGTTTGACTTTATAATAAAGTACTTATTGGTAGATATTTTCCATCGTGGAAGACACTTTTTGAAAAATAAAGCGTCGAAAAGTTTTGTTTTTATTTGAATACTTTAATACTAAATTTCTTTGAAAATATTTTGTGTATATTTTTTTACATAAAACAAAGCTATTTTCTTTCGATTGACACAAAATGTATCTTAATCGAATGATTTGTGAAGCTTGTAGATTTTTTTTTCTTTTTTTGAACAGACCTCACTTTACCTTGGCCCCCAAGGGACGAAATTACGGGTGCTTCCAAAAAAAAAATCGTTTATTAGGTCTCCACTATCATCGTGTAAAGTGGATTGCTTCCATCTCAAAATGTAGCTTTTTGACAAAAAAGCTCGATAGCCAGTAAGATTATAAGTTCCGAGTTCTATAATTATAAGCATAGATGGAATTACTAATTTTGTTATTTCGCACGTCATGTACATTACGCAGTTTCTACCTGTGGAAACTTGTAATTACATAACTTAATGCTTCTATTTCGAAACCTTTTTTGTTACTCTAACTGTAAATTTTCATATGAAATAAAATAAAAATCGAGTAAATGCTAAGTTTTGGGCTTATAACGTTCAGAACTGCTGAAGTGCTGGGTATCAGACTTGCATTAGCTGGGATGCCAAGCTCTAAACTTTCAATAGGGAGTATTACTGCAATGTTCTGCCGCCAGAATGCAGCACTAGCACCTTTCGCCAACCATAGAGTAACTACATAGAGTACTATGCCTTAAGCTGTGTAATGACAAGTATTCACAGATAATAAAATATGACATTGACGTATCACCGGGAAACGCGAAAATCCAAATTTAGCTATCTGCCTATTCATCGCTCGAATATGCAAGAGTTATAGATAGGTTAGATGACGAAATTTCGGTTTTTCTTGTTTTGCGGTAGATCCTCAGATCGTGATGGATTGTGGTAGTGGCGCCTCCTACGCAGAGTTTCGCGTAATATTCCCTATAGACTGCTAAATTTCGTTGTAGAAGATAAAACTGTGTGTATTCCAGTTCACTATCGATAACTTTTGACATGCTGAGTATTAGACCTGCATTGGCTGGGATGTTAGCTATAAACTTAGCATATAATCATTTCCTAGATTTTCAGAATAGTTTCGGACATAGACTATCAATATATTGTTAAATTTCGTTCTAATCGATAGAACTGTATGTATTCTAGTGCAATAGGGAGCTGGCTATCCGGAAATACTGAGACGCAGGGTGTCACACCTGAATTGGCTGGAATGCTAAGGTTATGCTAAGCTCGATTTTCAGAGTAGTTTCGGACATAATCAAAACTCTATCAAATTTCGGTCTAGACGATAAAGCTGTGTGGATTCTAGTGCACTAGTAAGGTGGCTATCTAGAACTTTTGAGATGTACTGCTGGGTATCAGACTAGCATTGGCTGGGATGCTAAGAGCAGAACTTAGTAATATCTCGATTTCGATACTATTTTCAGACATAGTCTTTCAAAACTCTGCCAAATTTCAGTCAAGAAGATAGAACTGTGTAGCTTCTAGTGCACTAGGGAGCTGGATATCTATAACTGCTGAGATCCTGGGTATCACACCTGCATTGGTTGAGATACTAGCTCAGAACTTAGCATTCACTCGATTTTTAAACTATTTCGAACAAAAATCCTTCAGAACATCTTTAATTTTCGTTCTAGAAGAAAAGACTGTGTGTTTTCTAAAGGACTAGTGAGCGGGCTATCCAGAACTCTTGAGGTGCTGGGTATAAGACCTGCATTGGCTTGGATATTAGCTCAAAGGCATATACTGGATTTTTAGAGTTTCGGACATAGTCTATCAAAATTTTGTCAAATTTCGTTTTACAAGGTAGACCTGTGTGTATTCTAGTGCACTAGAGAGCTAGCTATCCAGAACTGCTGAGATCCTGGAGATCACATCTGCATTGGCTGGGATGCTAGCTCAGAACTTAGCATTTACTCGATTTCTAGACTATTCCGAAAAAAATCCTTCAGAACTTTTTCAATTTTCGTTCTGGAAGATAAAACTGTAAGTTTTCTAATGCACTAGGGAGCGAACTATCCAGAACTCTTGAGATGCTGGGTATCAGACCTGCATTAGCTTGGATGCTAGCCCAAAACTTAGCATTTACTGGATTTATGTATGTATGTATGTATATGACGACCGGTTTAGCCTAGTGGGTAGTGACCCTGCCTACGAAGCTGATGGTCCCGGGTTCAAATCCTGGTAAGGGCATGTATTCGTGTGATGAGCATGGATAATTGTTCCTGAGTCATGGGTGTTTTCTATGTATTTAAGTATTTATAAATATTTATATATTATATATATCGTTGTCTAAGTACCCTCAACACAAGCCTTATTGAGCTTACTGTGGGACTTAGTCAATTTGTGTTATAATGTCCTATAATATTTATTTATTATTATTATTTATTTATATATACTTTATTGTACATAGAAATAAAAACACGAAAAACACAGTTACAGAGTAAATTAAATACAACTAAGGCGATCTGTATGAGATCTCTTCCAGTTAACCTTTGAGGAAATGAGTAAAACAGAAGTAACGGTGAATTAATGACAAACACAAACAAAAGTGTACAATCACTGAAATTAATGAAATGCACGTTTTACAGTGTAGTTTCGGACTTAGTCTATCAAAACTCGGTCAAATTTAGTTCTAGAAGATAAAACGGTGTGAATTCTAGTGCAATAGGAAGCTGACTATCTAGAACTGTTGAGATGCTAGGTATCAGACTAGCATTGGTCGAAATGCTAGCTCAGAACTTAGCAATTCCTCGATTTCGATAGTATTTTCGGACATAGTCTTACAAAACTATAAAACTATGCGATTTCTATTGCACTATGTAGTGAGCTGGCTATCCATAACTGCTGAGATGCTAGGTATCAGACCTGCTTTGGCTGGGATGCTAATTTCATAATTTTGTGGTTTAAGACATTTATTCTCATAAGAATATACATTATTCACTTAATATGAGAATTTAAATTTACCTTAATGCTATACAATAACTTGGTGTGTATGTTTTGGCATCCCAAGGATACACGAGTACCTAAATTCGAATAGTTACTTATTTGAATAGTAGTAAGGTCGGTATTCGTAGCGCACCCGCGGCCGTGCGATGAAAAAACTACAATATTAATTAATTAAGAGCCCGGTAACGATTTTAGAGCAAAAATGTAAAATTGATAGATTTAGTTGTTGAAATTGTAATTGTACACCTTTTATTACGTAATATCTAAATAACACGTATTGGTTACTACGAGTATTAGCACGTTTTATCATCTAGCCTTTTAATAATGAGGTCGCTTGTTGTGTAATATGTAACGAAAAGGGACAGTTTTTAAAAATTCATCAAAAAATATGGTAGTATATTATACAAAATGATGTATATGGACAGTTTCAGCAAATGTTGTGGATTGTTTAAGTATCGAAAGTACGTTGAAATTAAGTCGATTTTCAGAGAAATTATCACTTGTTATGAAGTAATTTGTGGAAAAAATTTATTTCGTCAACTTTCATTTACACTGCTTCAAATTTATAACTATGCTTAGATATATTTAAAAATATGCTTTACGCACGTTGACCTAAACGTCCATCAAAAAATAATCATTACTAATTAAGCGACTCTGTTTTCAAAAAAATGATTTGTTATAATGAAAGATAACAAGACGTGCTAATAGAAACCAGTACTTATTATATATAATATTTAACAAAAGGTGTACAATTTCATACGCTAAATCTATCGATTTGACTTTTTTGTGACTAAATTCGAAAACGGCGTCTTAGTATGCGAGTGCAGTATTTAAGAATTAATAGATTTAGATCGAAATATATCATGGTTCGAATGTAAAAGTATTTTAGGGGCAGTTATTTTTTTTATGTTAGTTAACATGGTATAGCGGGTTTGTATTTGAAAACATTCGTTCAAGCTAATGGGCTGATTTTGTTTTTACATATTAGCAATTGTTATATTTAACTATTTAAGCGAAATGTTTTCACTTTTAATAACATATCGTTTAAGTTTATTTTTGAATATTTAGATCGAAAGACTATATTTAATACCCGGCGTTAGTTTGTTGCACAATTTTGCACCTTCGTTTAACTTATTTCGTTTTCCGTATAATTTGTTCTATGAAAGTGTAAATTTAAACTATGTTTATATCGAAGATTATATTTATTCTGCTTATATATAAATAAAAGTTTCGTATGCAGTTTTTTATGTAAAATTTTATAGACCAAGATACAGGTTTTAAAAACGTAATTTTGTTTTCTCCAATATACTCGGAAATGTTCACCTTATTGTATCAAAAATAGTACGAAAAGTTCTTCGTTATAGTCAAACACAAATTAAAAAAATTCAAACCATTATTGTTGTGTTTTAGCCGACGGGAAAGTTATTACTGTATTGTTTTTTACTTTTTAAAAACATGTCTCCACTAAGAAAAACGCATACAGCCAATTAATATAGCTGCGGGCCGCGTCTACACGACCCGGTCAGCATCATTACAAGATATAGGACAGAGTCGTGTAAAACCGACGTGTATGATCGTGTGAATACTGCTTAATAAAATCAAAGACTATATATAACTTTTATACTTTTTTAAGGATTTCATTCGTGCAAATACAGCTTATATTGCACAATTATATTGAATGAGCGAATATTGAATGGTACTGAATGGCAGAATAGTTGTGCCTTTAACTATTCAAAACTGCTGAGATGCCAGGTATCAGACCTGCATTGGCTGGGATGCTAAGCTCTGAAGTTTGCAAAATCTCGATATCGATACTATTTTCGGACATAGTCTATCAAAACTCTGCCAAATTTAGTTCTAGAAGATAGAACTGTGAGGATGCTAATGTACTAGGGAGCTGGCTATACAGTACTGCTGAGGTGCCGGGTATCAGACCTGCATTGGCTGGGATGCTAAGCCCAGAACAGCAATTTCACAATTTTCCGAGTAGTTTCAGACGTAGTCTATCAAAACTCGGTCCAATTTCGTTCTAGAAGATAAAACTGTGTGTTCTAATACACCAGGAAGCTGGCTATCTAGAACTGCTGAGATCCTGGGTATTAGACTTGCATTCGCTGGGATGCTAAGGCCAGAACTTAGCATTACCTCGATTTCGATACCATTAATGGACATTGTCTTTCAAAACTCTGCCCAATTTAGTTCTAGAAGATAGAAATGTGTGTATTTTAGTTCACTAGGGAGCTGGCTATCCAGGACTGCTAAGATATTGAGTATCAAACTTACATTGGCCGGGATGCTAGCTCCAAACTTAGCATTCACTGGATTTTCAGTGTAGTTTCGGACATAGTCAATCAGAACTATATCAAATCTCGTTCAAGAAGACAGAACTATGTGTACTTTAGTTAACTAGAGTGCTAGCTTTCCAGAACTGCTGAGATGCCAGGTATCAGACCTGCATTGGCTGGGATGCTAAGCTCATAACTTAGCAATATCTCGATATCGATATTATTTTCGGACATAGTCTATAAAACTTTGCCATATTTCGTTCTTGAAGACAGAACTGTGTGGATTCTAGTAAACTAGGGAGCTGGCTATCTAGAACTGCTGAGATCCTGGGTATTAGATTTGCATTCGCTGGGATGCTAAGCCCAGAACTTAGCAATTTTACGAATTTCAGAGTAGTATTGGACTAAGTCTGTCAAAAAACGGTAAAATTTCGTTCTAGAAGATAAAACTATGTATTCTAGTGCACTAGGAAGCTGGCTATCTAGAACTCCTGAGATGCTAGGTATCAGACTAGCTTTCACTGGGATGCTAAGCTCAGAACTTAGCATTACCTCGATTTCTATACCATTTTCAGACATAGTCTTTCAAAACTCTACCAAATTTAGTTCTAGAAGATAGAACTGTGTGTATTTTAGTTCACTAGGGAGCTGGCTATCCAGAACTGCTGAGATGCCGGGTACCAGACCTGCATTGGCTGGGATGCTAAGCTCAGAACTATGCAATATCTCGATATCGTTACTATTTTCGGACATAGTCTATCAAAACTCTGCCAAATTTCGTTCTAGAAGACTGAACTGTGTGTATTCAAGTGATTTAGAAAGCTGGCTATCTAGAACTTCTGAGATGCTAGGTATCAGACCAGCTTTCGGTGGGATGCTAAGCTCAGAACTTAGCATTAGGTACCTCGATTTCAATACCATTTCAGATATAGTCTTTCAACACTCTACCAAATTTAGTTCTAGAAGAGAGAACTGTGTGTATTTTAGTTCACTAGGGAGCTGGCTATCCAGAACTGCTGAGATGCCGGGTACCAGACCTGCATTGGCTGGGATGCTAAGCTCAGAACTTTGCAATATCTCGATATCGATACTATTTTCGGACATAGTCTATCAAAACTCTGCCAAATTTCATTCTAGAAGACAGAACTGTGTGGATAGTAATGTACTAGGGAGCTGGCTATCTAGAACTGCTGAGATCCTGGGTATTAGACTTGCATTCGCTGGGATGCTAAGCTCAGAACTTAGCATTACCTCGATTTCTATACCATTTTCAGACATAGTCTTTCAAAACTCTACCAAATTTAGTTCTAGAAGATAGAACTGTGTGGATGCTAATATACTAGTAAGTTGACTATCTAGAACTGCTGAGGTCCTGTGTATTAGACTTGCATTCGCTGGGATGCTAAGCCCAGAACTTAGCAATTTCACGAATTTCAGAGTAGTATCGGACTAAGTCTGTCAAAACTCGGCCAAATTTAGTTCTAGAAGATAGAACTGTGTGTATTTTAGTTCACTAGGGAGCTGGCTATCCAGAACTGCTGAGATGCCGGGTACCAGAACTGCATTGGCTGGGATGCTAAGCTCAGAACTTTGCAATATCTCGATATCGATACAATTTTCGGCCATAGTCTTTTAAAACTCTACCAAATTTAGTTCTAGAAGATAGAACTGTGTGTATTTTATTACCCTAGGAAGCTGACTATCTAGAACTGCTGGGATGCTGGGTATCAGACCAGCACTGGCTGGGATGCTTGCTCAAAAACTAAGCAATTTCATTATTTTCCGAGTAATTTCGGACTAAGTCTGTCAAAACACAGTGAAATTTTGTTCTAGAAGATAAAACTGTGTGTATTCTAGTGCATTAGGAAGCTGGCTATATAGAACTCCTGATATGCTAGGTATCAGACTAGCTTTCACTGGGATGCTAAGCTCCGAACTTAGTATTACCTCGATTTCGATACCTATATCGGACAGTCCTCCAAAACTCGGCCAAAGTTAGTTCTACAAGATAGAACTGTGTGTATTTTAGTTCACTAGGGAGCTGGCTATCCAGAACTGCTGAGATGCCGGGTACTAGACCTGCATTGGCTGGGTTGCTAAGCTCAGAACTTAGCATTACCTCGATATCGATACTATTTTGGGACATAGTCTATCAAAACTCTGCCAAATTTCGTTCTAGAAGACAGAACTGTGTGTATTCAAGTGCTTTAGGAAGCTGGCTATCTAGAACTTCTGAGATGCTAGGTATCAGACCAGCTTTCGCTGGGATGCTAAGCTCAGAACTTAGCATTACCTCGATTTCTATACCATTTTCAGATATAGTCTTCCAAAACTCGGCCAAATTTAGTTCTAGAAGATAGAACTGTGTGTATTTTAGTTCACTAGGGAGCTATCTATCTAGAACTGCTGAGATTTTGGGTATTAGACTTGCATTCGCTGGGATGCTAAGCTCAGAACTTAGCATTACCTCGATTTCTATACCATTTTCGTACATAGTCTATCAAAACTCTGCCAAATTTCGTTCTAGAAGACAGAACTGTGTGGATGCTAATGTACTAGGGAGTTGACTATCTAGAACTGCTGAGATCCTGTGTATTAGACTTGCATTCGCTGGGATGCTAAGCCCAGAACTTAGCAATTTCACGAATTTCAGAGTAGTATCGGACTAAGTCTGTCAAAACACGGTGAAATTTCGTTCTAGAAGATAAAACTGTGTGTATTCTATTGCACTAGGAAGCTGGCTATCTAGAACTCTTGAGATGCTAGGTATCAGACCAGCTTTCGCTGGGATGCTAAGCTCAGAACTTAGCATTACCTCGATTTCTATACCATTTTCAGACAGTCTTTCAAAACTCTACCAAATTTAGTTCTAGAAGATAGAACTGTGTGTATTTTAGTTCACTAGGGAGCTGGCTATCCAGAACTGCTGAGATGCCGGGTACCAGACCTGCATTGGCTGGGATGCTAAGCTCAGAACTTTGCAATATCTCGATATCGATACAATTTTCGGACTTAGTCTTACAAAACTCTACCAAATTTAGTTCTAGAAGATAGAACTGTGGGTATTTTAGTTCACTAGGAAGCTGGCTATCTAGAACTGCTGGGATGCTGGGTATCAGACCAGCACTGGCTGGGATGCTAGCTCAAAAACTAAGCAATTTCATTATTTTCCGAGTAATTTCGGACTAAGTCTGTCAAAACACGGTGAAATTTTGTTCTAGAAGATAAAACTGTGTGTATTCTAATGCATTAGGAAACTGGCTATATAGAACTCCTGAGATGCTAGGTATCAGACTAGCTTTCACTGGGATGCTAAGCTTCGAACTTAGTATTACCTCGATTTCGATACCTATATCGGACAATCTTCCAAAACTAGGCCAAATTTAGTTCTAGAAGATGGAACTGTGTGTATTTTAGTTCACTAGGGAGCTGGCTATCCAGAACTGCTGAGATGCCAGGTACCAGACCTGCATTGGCTGGGATGCTAAGCTCAGAACTTTGCAATATCTTGATATCGATACTATTTTCGGACATAGTCTATCAAAACTCTGCCAAATTTCGTTCTAGAAGACAGAACTGTGTGGATGCTAATGTACTAGGGAGTTGACTATCTAGAACTGCTGAGGTCCTGGGTATTTGACTTGCATTCGCTGGGTTGCTAAGCCCAGAACTTAGCTATTTCACGAATTTCAGAGTCGTATCGGACTATGTCTGTCAAAACACGGTGAAATTTCGTTCTAGAAGATAGAAATGTATGTATTCAAGTGCACTAGGAAGCTGGCTATCTAGAACTCTTGAGATGCTAGGTTTCAGACCAGCTTTCGCTGGGATGCTAAGCTCAGAACTTAGCATTACATCGATTTCGATACCATTATCGGACATAGTCTTTCAAAACTCTGCCAAAGTTAGTTCTAGAAGATAGAACTGTGTGTATTTTAGTTCACTAGGGAGTTGGCTATCCAGAACTGCTGAGATGCCGCGTACCAGACCTGCATTGGCTGGGATGCTAAGCTCAGAACTTTGCAATATCCTGATATCGATACTATTTTCGGACATAGTTTATCAAAACTCTGCCAAATTTCGTTCTAGAAGACAGAACTGTGTGGATAGTAATGTACTAGGGAGCTGGCTATCTAGAACTGCTAAGATCCTGGGTATTAGATATGCATTCTCTGGGATGCTAAGCCCAGAACTTAGCAATTTCACGAATTTCAGAGTAGTATCGGACTTAGTCTGTCAAAACACGGTGAAATTTCGTTCTAGAACATAAAACTGTGTGTATTCTAGTGCACTAGGAAGCTGGCTATTTAGAACTTCTGAGATGCTAGGTATCAGACCAGCTTTCGCTGGGATGCTAAGCTCAGAACTTTGCAATATCTCGATATCGATACTATTTTCGGACATAGTCTATCAAAACTCTGCCAAAATTAGTTCTAGAAGATAGAACTGTGTGTATTTTGGTTCACTAAGGAGCTGGCTATCCAGAACTCCTGAGATGCCGGGTACCAGACCTGCATTGGCTGGGATGCTAAGCTCAAAACTTTGCAATATCTCGATATCGATACTATTTTCGGACATAATCCATCAAAACTCTGCCAAATTTCGTTCTAGAAGATAAAACTGTGTGTATTCTAGTGCACTAGGAAGCTGTATATCTAGAACTTCTGAGATGCTAGGTATCAGACCAGCTTTCGTTGGGATACTAAGCTCAGAACTTAGCATTACATCGATTTCGATACCATTATCGGACATAGTCTTTCAAAACTCTGCCAAACTTAGTTCTAGAAGATAGAACTGTGTGTATTTTAGTTTACTAGGGAGTTGGCTATCCAGAACTGCTGAGATGCCGGGTACCAGACCTGCATTGGCTGGGATGCTAAGCTCAGAACTTTGCAATATCTCGATATCGATACTATTTTCGGACATAGTCTATCAAAACTCTGCTAAATTTCCTTCTAGAAGATAGAACTGTGTGGATGCTAATGAACTGGGAAGCTAGCTATCCAAAACTGCTGAGATCCTGGGTATTAGACTTGCATTGGCTGGGATGCTAAGCCCAGAACTTAGCAATTTCACTAATTTCAGATAAGTATCGGACTAAGTCTGTCAAAAAACGGTGAAATTTCGTTCTAGAAGATAAAACTCTGTATATTCTAGTGCACTAGTAAGCTGTCTATCTAGAACTCCTGAGATGCTATGTATCAGACCAGCTTTCGCTGGGATGCTACCTCAAAAGTTAATATTTACTCGATTTTTAGACTATTTCGAACAAAAATCCTTCGGAACATTTTCAATTTTCATTCTAGAAGATAAACCTGTATGTCTTCTAATGCACTAGGGAGCGGGCTATCCAGAACTGCTGAGATGCTGGTTATCAGATTTGCATCGGGTGGGATGCGATGCTCGGAACTTAGCATTTACTGGATTTCAAGACTATTTTCAGACAATTTCCATCAAAACTCCGTCAAATTTCGTTCTAGAAGATAGAACTGTATGTATTCTAATGCACTAAGGAGCTGGCTATCTATAACTGGTTAGATGCCAGGTATCAGACCTGGATGGGCTGGGATGCTAGCTCAAAACTTAACATTTACTCGATTTTTAGACTATTTCGAACAAAAATCCTTCGGAACTTTTTCAATTTTCATTTTAGAAGATAAAACTGTGTGTTTTCTAATGCACTAGGGAGCGGGCTATCTAGAACTGCTGAGATGCTGGGTATCAGATCTGCATCGGCTGGGATGCGATGCTCAGCACTTAGCATTTACTGGATTTCAAGACTATTTTCGGACAATTTCTATCAAAACTCTGTCAAATTTCGTTCTAGAAGATAGAACTGTATGTATTCTAATGCACTAGGGAGCTGGCTATCCAGAACTCCTGAGATGATGGCTATCAAACCTTGGATTTCAGCTCGAACTTAGTTTTAGTTAGAAGAAACCTACAATTTTTTTTGATGTTCGTATCCCATACATATATGAAAAAAAAATATTTTACAGTTTTGACTAGAACTCATTATAGATCGCCTAGAAATGTTACTAGCTTCCATTTAAATGCTATTTTGAGGCTGTGGAGTGGATAACGGCTGGGATGCTAGTGTGTCAAAATGGGAAGTTAGCATCTCATTTTCAATTTTCATTTTTTTCGCGTAAATAAGTAGAACTATTAAAAAAAACTACCTAGAACTATAGAACTATTAGGGATGCTACTAGAACTCTCAAGAAAACTTGAGATGCTAGCACTTGATATGCTAGGTTCACAGACACTACCGAGGGCACGTAGCATGCGAGCCGCTCGGCGAGCGCCGCGATCGTATCCAGCCCGTTTTGGGGGAGAGTCCCCTGACAATACAATACTTATTTAGATTCGGGAGATATGTCCGTAAAGTAAATGTTACCTGTCGATGATGTGCGGCAGTACCGAGGGCATGTAGCAGGAGAAATCCGATCCGAGCCGCTCGGCGAGCGCCGCGATCGTCTCCAGCCCGTTTTGGGGGCTTGTTCCCTCACAATAATAAATTTCGATTCGGGAATTGTGTCCGTAAAGTAAATGTTACCTGTCGATGATGTGCGGCAGTACCGAGGGCACGTAGCAGGAGAAATCCGATCCGAGCCGCTCGGCGAGCGCCGCGATCGTCTCCAGCCCGTTTTGGGCCACCTGCAAAATCAAACGCATTAATAATCTTTACAAAATAAGACTTCATAAAAAGGTTAAAACGCCGGGAAAAGCATTATTATTTTCTAATTTGTTTATTCTTATTCTTCGTCGCGTTGTCACGGTATTTTTGCCACGGCTCATGAGAGCCTGAGGTCCGCTTGGAAACAAATCCCAAGAACTGGCGTAGGCGCTAGTTTTTATGAAAGCGACTGCCATCTGACCTTCCAACGCAGAGGGTAAACTAGGCCTTATTGGGATGTTAGTCCTTAGTCCGGTGTCCTCACGATGTTTTCTTTAACCGAAAAGGTAAATATCAAATTTCGTTCACAAGTTCCGAAAGACTCTAGATTTGTATGAAATTGGGCTGGTTTGAAAAGCTCCTCATTCTGGGCGGAACAAATACGAAACCACATCTTATCACGAAAAATGTATGTATGTAATTTTCAGTTGGGTTGCGTAAATACCATACGTTTTCGTACCACAGAGGAAGAACTTTTTAAGACTTAATTATTCTTTTTAGCTTTTAAGTTGGTTAAAAACCTTAGATTTATCTTCTCTAAATCTATAGCATATAATAAAATAGTTAAATTACTGTTGTGTTGTAGTTTGTATTGTACCATGTTGTCGTAAACATGACATTTTTGGATATTACAAACCAAAAGGTTAAATTATGTGTTAGGTTATTAAGTCGGTTAAAAACATAAAAATGTGGCTTTCCATCACAGAAGAACATGCAAACTGGAAGTTGGTTTGAACGAGATCTAGTAAGTAGTTTTTTTTTAATACGTCATAAAATAAAATAAATTTTTTTTTTTCATAAAACCCATACGTGTGGGGTATCTATGGATGGGTCTTCAAAAATGATATTTAGGTTTCTAATATCACTTTTTTCTAAACTGTTTGCGCGAGAGACACATTCGAAGTGAAAAAATTTGTGTCCCCTCCCCTGTAACTTCTAGAATAACAGAATGAAAAATCTAAAATCTAAATCTAAAAATAGTTTGTGCGAGAGACACTTCCAAAGTGGTAAAATGTGTGTCCAAAGTGGTAAAATGTTGAACGAGATCTAGTAAGTAGTTTTTTTAATACGTCATAAATGGTACGGAACCCTTCATGGGCGAGTCCGACTCGCACTTGGCCGCTTTTCTGAAATTCCAACAGAAATTCTGATAAATACGTTCTTATTGCACATGAAGAATTTTTGTTATGCGATTCAAACTCGGTATCCGTGTCCCCGCTGTAGGCAAGCCTGTATCGCGGAGGCCAGTATTTGGTGTGGTACAGATAATGGAAGATAGGTTGACACAACAGTCAAGTGAAAATTGTATTTTGGATAATAATTAAATGTGACCTGCGAAAAAGTTACTGCAAAATGTTAACTTTTAATTTTAATAGTAACATATTTTCTTTATATGGACCTCTCTTTTTTTTATACAACGTCGGTGGCAAACAAGCATACGGCCCGCCTGATGGTAAGCAGTCTCCGTAGCCCATGTACGCCTACAACTCCAGAGGAGTTACATGCGCGTTGCCGACCCTAAACCCGCCCCCCCTAGTTGAGCTCTGGCAACCTTACTCACCGGCAGGAACACATCACTATGAGTAGGGTCTAGTGTTATTTGGCTGCTGTTTTCTGTAAGGTGGAGGTACCTACTTCCCCACTTGGGCTCTGCTCTAGATCTGGAATGACATCCACTGACTGTGCCTACAATGCCCATACCTCTCTTTTGGACGTAGTTTAAGGACATACCCGGGTCCAAATTTGGTAGGAAGTTTGAGTCACTCATAATCCTGTCATGTTAGGGACCTGGGCCTAATGGAACGCCACAAATACTCACTTATAAATCTGTATTATACTGGTGGATGTTATAATATACTAAGTATAGCTCGTGTCATTCACGAAGACGCGAGCCTTGACTCATATTGTCATGTTGTTAAAGATTAGATTTGACTAATCCGCGCGTCATCGTGGATGACACGAACTATATACAAGGTTGTATTGTACCTACGTTGCCGTAAACATTGAATATAACAAATCAAAATACTAATAATGTCTGCCGGTAATTATAAACATTATCAACATAAACATAATATTTACTTTCATTATCATTAAACATGTTTTGTAATAGTATTATCTGTTATGGAGTTCTATATTTAAGGAAGGAAAGATCCAAGAATAGAATAGAATAGAATATTTTTTTATTGTATAACTGTGTACACACAAAGGTGTTTTTTTTTTTACATTATAAGTTTCAACAGTTGCCTGATAGGGCGTACAATTTTATTATGGTAGGTAACCTACCTATCCTAATACTAAGCTTAAACTTAAGTACATAGGTACAGCCGGTCAAACCACTCTGCCAGTAGAAAAAGGCGCGAAATTCAAATATTATTCAAGTGGTTTTAAGAAGGTCACTGTAGCCGATAGGTCTCGCAACGAAAAGAACGGATGATGAATTAATCAACAATCAACATACACACGCAAGAAAAAAGTAAGTATAGAAATAAAAAAAATAAAATGACTATATAAGACGCGCTCAATCCCTTACTGTTTTCAAATCCCATCTTAAGGACTATTATCTGTCCCTTCCTTAGTGTTTCTGTCCGCGTTACTGGTTATCACTTTTGGCAAGAATTATATAGTATTGTATATACGTAGGTACATAATTATGTAAATAGTGTGTATGTATATGTATTGTCTTACTGTTGTAGACTTAAATTTTAAGGGTATTTTAGTTTTAATTTAGTTTGCTATTTAGTTTTTTTGCACCTCCTAATTAGTTAATTTAAGTTTCATTTCTCCACTACCTAAATGTTGTCTGGAAGAGATCGCTCTGTAGCGATAAGGCCGCCTGTTGTTTACCTCTATCTTCATGTTTTTTATGTGTTCCCATGTACATTTTTTTTCAGAGGTTGTGCAATAAAGAGGATTTGTATTGTATTGTATTAGTGTTGTGTACGTGATGCGTGGAATGTCTTTACGGAACGCCTATAATATGCCTATTACACTTAGATGGTTAGCAGTCCTCAACTGTGCGTTTCTACAGAAACTTCCTGCCTCGCACTGCTAAACTGTGGAATGAACTGTGGCCTGCGGTATTTCCGGACCGATACGACCTTCAAACCTTCAAGAAAAGAGCGTACACCATCTCAAAGGCCGGCAACGCACTTAGAATCCCTCTGGTGTTGCAACGGCAATCGCTTACTGTGGCAACACTGAATACTTCCTGTATATAGCTATATATATATTTAGTCAATGGCTCATTTTGACAGATAAAAAATGTCCCCCTTCTTAGCGATGTGCGCTGTGTTGCGATAATAAAGTGTTGGTGTTTTTCATTGAGAGTATTAATTAATTACCCATCTCATTTAACCAACAAGCATAAATGCAACACTTACCATCGATTCGTCTGCTCGTTTGCCTCCTATATAATAATAAAAAGAACTATATATCTTACCTGTTACATATTCCAAATCGTCAAATCCATATAGTCACTAGTAACTCACATAACAATGGTCCGTTAAGCCGGCCCAATGTGTACTGATCGACTGTAAGACGTAATAACGGCACTATTCTGATCGAGATAATTATAATGTTATCGATTTTGTCGATGAACTCATGGTTTTGTTAAATGGTGCGTTAAGAAAGCGTATTGTGTGACCAATGTGATCATTATAATATTATTGTATTTAACTATATTTTTATGAAATGGCATATCTCTTTATGGCGTGACGCCTAATTGGTAAACTATCACTATTAATATTATAAGTGGCGCCTTATTGGAAAACAATAAAATATCATAACAGACGCCTTATGGGATAACTATTAATATTCCAAGTGACGCCTTATTGGAAAACTATCCCTATTAATAAAATAGGTGACGCCTTATTGGAAAACTATCCCTTTTAATATTATAAGTGACACCTTATGCGTATGGAAAACTATCCCTATTAATATCATAAATGCGAAAGTAACTTTGTCTAGATAGACACAGATACTCAGTCGAGATAAGTAACAGATGTTGCGTCTTACGCTTAAACTGTTGAAACGATTTAGTTGAAATTTGGTATGGATGGAGATAGTTTGAGGCCCGGGGAAGGACACAGGATAGTATTTATAAATCACCATCATTCACGCAGACGAAGTGGCGGGCAGAAGCTAGTATATAATCGACAGAGCGTTAGCGATGGTCTTCATTTCAGACTGAGCAAAAACGCTTCTGTATGTCCGGATGTTCTCTGTAGGTCGCATTTCTCACCCGATTCTAGAGAAAATTTGTGAGCAGGTTCGAACCTGCCAATCTATCTAACTATCGACAGTTAGGTAGATTTTATCTGTCGTTTCGTTTTATTTGAAATATTCAAAATGGCGGAAATTGGCATAGAGGACTATGAGTTCACTGTGATAATGACTCGATAAAGTATTTTTTTTTTTAAGCGCATTGCGAGGTCTATAGCTTACAGAGTCACTAGTTACTTACTTACTGCTTACTGCTAGCCTTTCTCCGCAGACGTTTTGTCTGGTTGCCCTTGGCATAGGCCTCTCCCATATTCCTCCACGTGTCTCTGTCTAGAGCCTGTATAAATATAAAAGTAACTTTGTCTCTCTGCCTGTTATCTCTTCGTGCTTAAGCATCTGAACCGATTTAAGTGCAATTTGGTATAAACAAACTTCCGTCTCAGGAACGGACATATGATAGTTTTTGTTGCGAAAATCGTGACTATAAAGTATTTACGGCGCTTATGGCGACCTTCACATAGGGTGCGTGCGAGCGGGACATCTCTATATCCGTGCATAACGCTGTCTCGCTCTCACATCCGAAGCGTTCCCGAAGTAGTGTGATATTGAGAAGCACGTAAGACGCCTACATCAGAATAGGCGCGCGCAATGGTCCATGACAAGCAATCAGAGTGTGCATGATGCATTGACGTTTACAGCAAAGAGATCATTTTCTTAGTAGATTCCAGCGGATATGATATTGGTTAGATTAGAACGCGTTACTTTGCGGAAATCCAGACTAATCAAAACAAATTGAATTGTTACTCAGCTGTCGGACGTCAGACCGTCCACATCTCCAGCATCTCCTGAGGATGCCTCGTCGATTGATCCGAAACACGTGTCGAGTTTTGTACTTTCGGTGGTGGGTATGTTTATTTTTGCGGTGGGAGGGTAGGAACAATAATTGCATGTAAATATACGCAAGTAAATATAACGGGTTAGCACTTATTGACTAGCACGTTATCTTTTCGCGGATTAGCAAAGTGTTTTTTGTTTTAATTAGAATGGTGACAACACCTACTGATATCATTGACGTTTGTATTTATTTACGTGACATCAAGGTTAAGTATATAATTAAATGAATATAACGAGATAATCTAATACAAATCGACCTGACCTTGTCCCACAGTACGCTCAGTAAGTCTAGTGATGTGAGGACTAGACAAACGATCTAATATGTATAAATACTTAAATACATAGAAAATGTATGTAACTCACGAAAACAATATATTGAGTAACTGCACAAATCCAGTAGTTAGACAGCATATGTCCTGTTCAATCTCCGGCTCCCGCGCTGTTTTACCCCTAGTTACTCTGCTTGACGGTATTAAACAAGTGTATCTTAAAGTTGTCCCCTTTAAACCAGTGCATGAGACCAGTAGTTGAACAGCTGTTTTGTTCAATATCCGGAACATTAAACAGTACCTTAAAGTTACCCCAATGAACCAAATCAGTCCAGTAGTTGAACAGTTGTTGAGTAGTTGAACTGCTATGTAACTAAACTAGAGAGTACCTTAAAGTTGCCCCCATTGAGCCAATGCACCAGCGCATCCAGTAGTTGAGCAGCTATGTCGTGTTCAATCTCTGGTTCCCGTCGCACTAGGGCGGGTAGTTGTTCGCCCAGTTGCTGCCGCAGACGGAGGTCCGGCTTTACCATAAGCGGTAGCGCCGCCTCTAGTGATGTTGGTTGGGGGAAGTGGGCCATCTGTGGACAATTAATTAGGTTTAGGCATAAAGTAAGAATATATATAGTATGTCCTTAAAATACGTCCAAAAGGCACTGTGAATGTCATCTCGCTTTGTGTGGTAGCGCACAGCACAGCGGATCTCATTCCAGATCTAGAGCAGAACCCAAATGAGGAAGTATCTCCACCTTATAACACTAGACCCTACTCATAGTGTTGTGTCTGCCGGTGAGTAAGGTTGCCAGAGCTCAACGAGGGTGTGGAGTGTTAGGGTCGGCAACGCGCATGTAACGCCTGTGGAGTTGCAGGCGTCCATAGGCTACGGAGGCTGCATAGCACCAGGCGGGCCGTATGCTTGTTTGCCACCACGTAGTAAAAAAAAAAAAGAAGCCTAATGCTCTAAGCGAGACCCCATACTATATCAATCAATCGTTTATTGATAACAAGTGTTACACGTCATTTAACATTTTCTGTTAACAATTACTTATATCATTATTCATTCAAGAATCAACTTACATTATCAAATTAAATTATTGAGCATCATTAAATTGTAAAATATAGAATTATGTCACAGGCATTGGGAATATTATATTAATCTATTCTATTTACAAATTCATCTACCGAGTAAAACGCTTTTTCTAATAAGTACTCCTTGAGCTTGGTTATGAATATGGTGTCAGACATTTCAACTAGTTTCAAATCATTGGGCAACCGGTTGTAAATTTTGGGACCTATATACCACACACATGGCTCTGATTTTTTCAGTCGCTTCGCACAATTCCTACGCACAACTTTTGCCACTTCTAATATATAAAGACCTGGAATGGTTATTACTCTTAATGTCCGAAAAAGGTTGCGGGCAGGCGTATCCCACGGCACCCTATAGTCTGTATCTTTTATTATTATTATAAGCCTTTTTGACAGATGCCGTTCAATACTCGTAAATTTCGTTCTTATTCCACTGTTGCTCATCTGGTTGCCAATTGGCAAAGGCCTCCTCCAGTCTTCTCCATTCTTGTCTGTCTGTGGCTACTCTGCACCAAGTTAAACCTGCCACCTCTCTTATGTCGTCAACCCATCTTTTTTGGGGCCTGCATTGCTTTCTGTTTCCTATTCGTGGATACCATAGGCTGACTATTTTGCTCCACTTGTCTTTTCCTCGGACTATGTGACCTGCCCATTTCCGCTTCTGCCTTTTGATCTTTCTGGTTATGTCCTGCACTTTTGTTTTCTTTCTGATGATGGTGTTTTTAACTTTGTCTGCTCGCCTTAGTCCTATCATACTCCTTTCCATCGCTCGTTGGCAAGTGGCCAGTTTTTCAGTGTTTTCTGTTGTTAAGCTCCAAGTTTCGCTTCCATATACTAGAACTGGCAAAATGCAGATGTTAAGCAGTTTCGATTTTGTTGCGATGTGGAGACTTTTGTCTTTCATCACTTCTTTCAGGTTCCTAGCACAGGACTCATAGTCTATAGCATCTCCTGAGCGTCGGCGTCTAGTCAAGTCTAAGGCTGCTCCTCAACGCAACTGTGGCGCAACATCGAAGCGACTCATTTCCCCAGCGCTTCAAAAGTAATGGCAACCATTTCCTCCAATATTAAGTTTGAGTAACTATGCATTGAATTATATTTATTATTATTTAGATTTAAATATATATTTAATAACATTAAATTTGAATCCAATTGCTATGATTTTGTTTGATACTTTACAGTTAGTATAGGTAAAAAACTTAAGTAAGTCACCTGTTGTATGTAGTTGTGACGTGTTCTAATAGACACTTGTTTTGTTTGTGTGTCTTTTAAACATGTATTATCTATTCGAACACGTCACAACTACATACAACAGGTGACTTACTTAAGTTTTTTACCTATATTTTCCTTGTGTTGGTGTGGTGAAAAATTTTGTGTTTCACTCAGTGGCAATATTCGTTTAACCCGTCTTAAACACCTTAAATACCGTGCCTTAAATAAACGCATGCTCAAGATTCCACTTCTCGCACCACTCGCTACGCTCGAGGTTCAATTTCGGAATCTTTCGCTTGCTCAGATATAAATATTAGCGCGAGGGGTTAACAATAACTTTGCACCCTTGTTAAACAAATAAAATATAAATACCTTGTTGTGCTAATCAATCGTCGGCGACCTTTGTCGTAACGCAAACTGTCCAAGTCTCTTCAGCTCTCATCTCACTCACACACTCTGCTGCTCACACTTTGCTAGCACTTTTACAGTTTAACACTTTAACATTAACTGAGCACTTCACACTGGCAGTGCTAAGGCACTTTTCACATGGTTTTGTTACCTGTAAACAAAGAGAAAAAACATTTTTAATAATTTTAATAACAAATCTTCCGTGAGAAACAGACATATTAAATATATTAAAACGGGTCAGTGACCCAAAAATCAAAATCAAATCAAAATCTTATTAATGTTTACCAGTAACAATTTTTTCATATAAGAAATATCTGGTGGAACTCAAACTAGGCTAAACCTGTATCTTGGGGCCCTGGAGCGCAAAGCAAGTTTAACATTAAGATTAATATGCTATACTCATACTTGACAAAATAATTCAGTTCTAATAATCCACCTGATAAGCGATTTTTTGCTAATATTATCCTCATTCCATAGTCAGTAGATTAGGAAAGTTATTTAAATAAATTTCCTGTTCTAATCATACAAGGAACTATAATTTAATATTCTTTATTTAAACACCTTAATATTACTTTATTTAAGCTGTTGTTGTTATTGGTATCCTTACTAATATTCTAAAACTAGCGACCCGCCCCGGCTTTGCACGGGTTACACAAAACCTTATCAAATTATACACCTAAACGTCCCTCAAGAATCACTCTATTGATAGGTGAAAACTGCATGAAAATCCGTTCAGTAATTTTTAAGTTTATTGCGTAGATACAGACAGACAGATGCGGCGGGAGATTTTATTTTATAAGGTGTAGTGATAACTGTCTGTCTGTTACTGTTATAGCTAAACTTCTTAACACAATTTTGAAGAAATTTGGCATGCACACTCATATTTCTTCCCAACAAATTCTCCAGGTTAAATTTAATCTGACAGCAGAGTTTTGAGATCTTGTGGCGCTTTTTTAGATCATACTATGGTTTCCAAATATTAAATTCAATTGTGAGCCCTCCTCTTGTAACTCAATTGATTCGAATCCTGATTTCTTGACTTTCGCTCTATAGAAAAAAATCACGAACATAGGTCTTAGACGCACCATTTCACAATTTTATGCACCAAAGCTAAGAATATAAAAAATTGCTTCTAAAAATGCGCAATTTTTTTTTGATTGAACTCATCAATTACTACTATCAACTAAAAATAACAATTCAAACAAAGATATTCGCGATCCCAGGCACGCACAGCCGTCCTGCTCACGCTCAAGCCCAGTGAGAGTGAGAAAAAACTGAACTCATGGCGCTGTGTTTAGTAATTGACTACCTAATTAACCCTAGCTGAACCACTTTTAAGAAACCATTTGGTTTAAAACATCAAAGGAATGTATAAATAACCATATGTTATTGCCCCTATAAATTATGACATATTTATCTGATAAGATTAAAATCTTCCTGATATAGACTAGTAAATAACATAAACATTAAGTGTTACCAACTTGGATACATTTTGAAATATAATTACTTATTTTATTGCTATAGATAGATATAATCAAGAATATTCAATTCAATGGATGTCATCATCTCCTGTTGCGTGATATAACCTTGAATGATGTCACATTGGAATTGCTGCCTCTTTTTTATGATGGAGGCAAACAAGCAGACAAATCGCCTGATGGTAAGCAAGGACCGTTGCCCATGGACACCTGCAATACCAGAGGAGTTGCAAGTGTGTTGCCGGACTTTAAGATGAAATTGTTCGGGCATTGTAATCTTTTAATATGAGGGTAAGTCGTCCTGGAGCAAATTTGGGGGTAGACAAGAAGCGTTATGGGTTACTTACCGACTAATTCCCACTATGCCTGCCTTACAAGGTGGTTATAATTATTATTATTATTAAAGCTTTATTTGTTCTACAGTCAGTTATTTTTATTTTTTTATCTTTGTTTTGGGGCTGACTGCAGATCCCATCTGCTGGGTGAAAGCCTCCTCACTTTTTCTCCACTCATCCCTGTCTTTGGCTTTTTGGAGCCAGTCTTTTCCTGCGACGGAGTAGATGTCGTCTATCCACTTCTTTTTGGGCCTTCTTCGGAGCCTCCGTCCTGCCGGTCCGGTCCATTTTGTTGTTACTAATGTCCATCTTTTGTCCTTATATCTGGCTACATGACCTGCCCATTGCCATTTTAGATGAAGAGCTTGTTGAAGAGCGTCTGTAAGTTTGGTCTTTTGACGTATTATTTCGCTTCTAATTTTCTGTATTTTCCTTATATTCAATATACTTCTCTCCATAGATCGTTGACAGGTCGTTATAGCTTTACGTACTTTCTTTGTGTATGTCCAAGTTTGGCTTCCGTAAGTTAGATGGTTATAAAGCAAACGTTTAAAAGTTAACTTGCTTGGAGCCTGTCTGATCGTCAGAGGGAGCGAATTCCAGAGACGAATTGCTTGTATGGTGAAGGAAGAAGAGAAAAAACCACTATGGTGAGGTATTACCGAGAGTTTAAGAGTGCGAGAGGAACGTAGTTCACAACCCGGGCGAGGGGTTACAAAGCTAAATCTACATTTTAGGTAACTGGGAGCAGAAGGCTCGAACAGTATTGAAAAAAGCAAACAAAGAATTCTGAGAGTCCTACGCTGACGAAAAGGGAGCTAGTTAAGCTGGCGACGGTAATGAGATATGTGGTCGTACTTGCGCAGACCGAAGATAAAACGTATGCCATTATTGAGCAAGCGATCGAGCCTGTTAAGTGAATTCTGAGAAGTTTTAATATTGTATCAGCTTGAGATACTTTGAAGAGATTTGCCTGTAGAAAACCCTGCAAGAGATCCATTTAGCTATCCTCGCTCAGTACAGCTCTAGTGAACAATATTCTACTGGTTCTACACATCTTTGCACATCTCTGGTTTAAACACAGCCTTATTGGTATTGTAATGAAAGAATGCTCAAATAAAGAAAGCTGTCAACATTTAAATGTGTATAAGTTAATTAGTTTAATTCCCATAACTTTCATACAAACAATGAATGTTCTGTGAGAAAATACATGTGATATTATTTAAATTAAATACCATTGATGAAATATTTCCCTTTTTCTTTAATTGTGTTTAAGTTGTTCTTTAGTTGTGTGTACCATTTGTTGCAGTAGGGGCAACCCCTTCCTAGAGCCAAGCAAAATAAACTGGTAACCAATTCAAAGGGAAAGCAAATCTTGGGGCTGTTTGATAAATAAATGAGCCAGTTAAAGGCTTTTATCTGGGAAGGGATGGTCCGGTCCCTGTTTGCTTTAATTGATGGGCTCTTTTTATGTACATAATTTAAACCATCACTTCCCTATTTAAACAACTATATATAACTATATATATTGAAGATAGGAAGGCGTGGCGCGAGCTTGTGAAGGCCCTTTGCACCTCTGGGGTGCTTTAGGACAACAACATATAACTATATTATTACTTCATGTATAGTAATATGAAACATTAAGGTTTCCCTGGCTGGATTATGAATTCATAGATTAACCATAGACAGTACATCTACATCTAAATGAGATTATCAGAAGCCATACTTTTTTAATATTAGGTACGATATTTTACTCATTAACAACAGAACTATGAAAATGATTGATTGTTTCAATTCATACCAATAAGTAGTGCATATTGTTTACTTATACGTCTGATTGTACGTAGGCACGATATCCGTAGTGATGTCATCGTACCAACGACCAATTGAAGCTAGTTGGAGAAAAATTAACTCGTTTGTTACTGCCGACCGTCGACAATCAGCCTTGTATGACACTACAACACCCATACGAATTAAATGCAAATTTATGCACTATTCCCATGACCTAAATAAAAATATCGTGTAGTTTTGTTTTCTAAATGAGGAGAGCGTTATTTTTAAGGTCACTGTTACTTAAAAACCTTGAATTCATCAACGAAATATGCGGAGATGTCTCGACAAAAGATGTCAAATCAAACAGCAGTGAGATTGGCAAACCGCAACTGCGACCGTTATAAAGCGATTTAACCGATGTAAATACGTAAATAACTCCCCATCCCCAACAGCGATATAATGAGAAAATGAGTCACGAGCAAAACAAAGAATTTGTCAAGTTATCCACCGCAAAAATACCATTTGGAGGAGACATTACCTTTTTCAGAATCTGACCTTTGCGAAGTAACACTTCCTTGCACAAATCAATTTGGAACACAAACACTTGAGACACACGAATATTTATGCACTGTAATCGAAATTTAGGTTCGTATTAGAGTATTTTATAACAATTTTCTCCGCGAAAAAGTCCATCGTTTCAAAATCACTTGTAAAATTCGTGATGTCGCGCATGCCCGACAAAAATTTACATCACGTGACCTGTCATGGCGTCATGAAAGTACATTTTTTTTTCATTCATAAAGTGACATTGGAATAATCTCATACAGCCAGCGCGTTTAAGTAGTGGTTTAACTAAAAATAAAATAAAAATAGTTTATTTACCAAAAATTTTACAAGATTTCCTTAACCTATGACTGCCACACTAGGCTAAGCCTGTGTTGTGGAGTCAGATTGGAAACAATACTAATTTGAATTACATTAACTTAACACGCAAATCGTTAAAAATTTCAAATTACTACTACTACTACTACAATTCTTCACCCCATCTGATTAAATTCTCTACTCAAATCAGGTGATGTGGACTTGATGTGGACGCAAAAATGAAATTGAAAATGAGGTGCGGACGCAAGAATGCCATTTTTAGACGCTAGTAAGCGCGCTTAGGGACATTATTAAAAAATTCGAGCTCTTCAATATCACCATAATCTAAATGTGGACGCTTGATTAGATTGACGCCGATTTAATTTCTTATTAAATTGTCTCGTCTGGGCGTCCATAAATAATCGTCACCCGTCGGCTAAGTATAAATATGTAGAAGCCACAAACCTAGAGAATAAGCCGGATAGTGTGCATTGATCAAAAAAGTGTGTCCACATGAGCAGTCAAAGTGGGCCGTTGCATCTCTTTCAAATAAATTAAATTTATATATAACAGGTATGAGTGTGTGTGTGTGTGTGTGTGTGTGTGTGTGTGAGAGAGAGAGAGAGGGAGAGAGAGAGAGGGAGATATGCTGACAGGACCAGGGTCGCGGTCCACTGCACCCGTTTATTATAGTTTTTAACTAGGGCGCTTGTCGTTGGAGCATGGACATTAGAGGTAAACATATAATCTTGTAATTACAATAGTATTATGGAGCTTGTTGGAGTCGAGCTTACCGTGGAAGCCGAAGTTCGCATATTGCGAGCATCTTTCTTTATTTCTCTCTCTCTCTCTTCTCTTTTACTCCTATAAAGGAGTTAAGAGTGACAGAGAAAGATGCTCGCAATTTGCCAACTGTGATTGCAACTAAAAATTTGCCACCTTTTTCTACTGAAGGAAATGAGTATCCAACATATATAGAATCGATTATATATTAAATAGTTTATGTTTAAGGAATTTTTGTAATGATTTAATCTGTAATAGCTCTCATTCCACCAACTTAAATATGGCGAATAAAGGCATACCTATTTAGATAAGCTTACTTTGAAGTACGTAATTATAGTTGTTTGACCCTTTTTTTTTAATATTTCGCAATTAAATGCTGAGCGCCGCCATTCACGTATTTTGAATATTTCTCGAAAATATGTTATCAAGTTGGGGCTGCCAATTAATATTCAAAGTTACTTCAATATTCAAATTATATTTTTTTATTATTTGTAAATTACTTATAAGATACCACCACCACCGAACGTACGTAGTATAAAAAAAAAAAGATGTCAGAGCCGCACTCTGAATATAGCACAATATTTAACAATAGTAGGTATTTAATTTCAGTAGTATATTGATATAAATACTACAACATTGGTATCTTTTTAACATTGGCAACATGTGCGAGTGAGACACTGTGCCCCACTTTTGCTATCTAAAGTGGACCGTTTTCTCTAATATAGTACGAACACCTTTCTGGCTCAGTGGTAAGGTTCAATTTAGTATGGCAAAAAAAGGTAAAGCGTCCTCCACCTTTACATCTCCATGGTAGGAGGAATGTAGGAGGAACTTGGGAGCAACGATTCAGTCGATCGATCCAACACCGCAATGTATCGCAAATTGCAACCGATTATCGATGACATTTATGGAGACTATTATGCTCTGGCAATTTCCACTTTTGTCAGTAGAAAAAGGAAAAAGGGGATAACTCTTCGCATTCGCACCAACATATTTTTTTTGAATTTGCCTCCTTTTTCTACTGACGGAAAGGGCTTGCCAAACTGTACAATCATTCTGGTGAATTTTTGCGAAAATAATTAGTATATTTGCGTGTTTTGTTTTTGATACTATAAAAAATAATCTATTTTTTAGTGTTTGTTGTATATTTTCTGTGCCTAATAAAGTAAAATGTTTTTATGATAATAGAAAAACAAATATTTTTATTTATTTAGCATTAAACATCTCAGAAATACATGTAATCCATACGTGGAGGATACGGCATATAGTAAGCACAATCATCGTCTCTATCACATGTTTCACAATATTCTTGCCCGGCAAGACGGTTCTCTCCACCTCGCCATTCTTCCGGACATTCTGGCGAAGAGCGTGGCCCATTCCAGGTTCTAACTCTTGCTCCTGTATTTTCAGATAGAATTTGTTGCTCAACAATTGGTTCTCGTTCATGAAACGATTGCTCAGCAAACTCTCTAACAGAATTCTGTTGATTTTCTGGTGCTCTGTAAAATTTTTGGGGTCCCCGAACTGGCGACTGGTAAACGTGTGAGTCATTTGTCAGATCGAGCTCGGGAGGCAAAGGAAACTGTCGTATGTCAAGAGCAGAAGCCCGGTATAAAACTGGAAGTTCTTGCGAAAGAGGTGGCGGAAATGCTTCTGATGTCAAAGGTAGACTTCGTCGGAAATCAGGAGGTCTTTGATGCCTTGGAGCTGAGAGAGATGTAGATAAAGGGGCTCTTTGAGGATATGACGATGGTCCTGGAATTGGCATATTAAGCTGTTCATGTGGGATAACATTTTGAGATTTCACAAATCTTGGATTGGAATTTTGTAACGGGGGTAGAGAATGTCGTCTTAATACGGGAGCTGAAGGCAAATTGTTAATAGCAATGGGGTTTGGTTCCGAATATCGCCTCTGTTTAGCTGATTGAGCAGGAAATTCCACTTTTGACAATTCACAAATTAGGCGATTGGCTGTTAATAACGGATCTACATCTTCGTTTAATGCATTATTTAGTGTATTGTTTATCTTTAATTTGTAGAGCTCTTGGTTTTCAAAATCTCCTTTATGATTATTATATTGTATGAAATCATCTAAAATAGCCATTTGTGTGTTTTCGTTTAATTCTACCCCTGAATGCTGTGCCATCGATTCATGGAAACTTGATATAGTGTGTTTTAGCTTTTCTTTATAAAGTTCTCGATCTTTTACCTCTTGTACTAAAGGTCTTATTGCTTTAAGTGCATTTATGAGCTGGTATTTCCTCTCGTTTCTACTACGTTGCTCTTCCCAGTAGGCCCGATCATTTGCCAGCTGTGTAAGAATACGTTCTATCTCTAGATTCAAATGGTATTCATATAATCCTTCATTGTTTAACGTATTCGGTCGATAGTTCAACTCGCTTACAAATCGGAATAATCTTTGTGAAATGAGCCCTTTCGTGCTTTGTACTACATTATGTTCACCACAAACTCCGTATCGTAATGGCAATTGAGCACACCAGTTAACTATAGCTTTATTCATTAGAAATGCAAGTTGTTCTAACGATGCACCGCATCCACCACAGCCACCACAAGATTTGTGATTGCTAGGTCCCGCGATTTGACTTGTATTTCCCATATTTGTTTTAGATAATACTGCATCGTCAGATTTTAAGTTGATCAAAGTTTCTTCTACAACTGTGAGGTTTTTTGGTTCGGGTTGTCTTTGGCATTTCCTTGAGTCTGCAGTGGCTTTTAGAAAACACATTAGTAATTCAGCGTATTTGGTTACATTAATCTTCTCTCCGGATATTAGGGGTAGTTTTTGTGTCCATTTAATTATTTCCAATCGCATTTTGTCGCCTGCATCACATTCTTCTCTTTTTACAATATCAAACAACAGTTTGCTCAATATAGTCAGTATCTGATCACGTTCCAATACTTTGTTATAATTTGAAGCCTCCTTTAATGGCAATTCGTTTGCCCATATCTCAATTTCACATCTAAGTTTTATATTTTCAATTTCATCAACTATTGCATCTTCATTAGGGGGATTGGCCGTATAAAATGCGCTCATTATATCATTCATCATCTCATCTTTGTCTGCTGGCATAAGATTTCTATTTTGAACCTCTTCGGATAGCGTACGTACTTCCTTCGAAAGCATTTTTTTGTATTTCATGGAGTGATAATCAACAGCATAGTCATAATTTTCTAGAAGCCAAAGCATAACCATCCTCTTTTTGAATAGTTCATAACTGGGGTCATACTTAGTAGATCGGTGATGAGGATTAGGCAATGAAGCATCTATAGTATTTTCAAGAGTCTGAACATAATCATCACCAGCAGTTATATCTCTAATCATGGTCTTTATTTCCATTATTTTATTAACTAAATCACCTTTTAATTTTTCTTTGTTCTTGTTGATACCTTTATGCTGTGACAAATTCTCTAACTGTGCTTCAATTTCGTTATCCAATATATTTTTAAGCTTTTTATTATCATAAGCAAGTCGAGAGTCATCATTAAGCGATCCTAATATTTGAAATATATTTATGGCAACTTGTTCCTTCTTAGCTTTCGTAGCTTCATTACTTTCTTCTTTTATTGGCAAATTGTTACACCAGTTTTCGATAGCTTCTACCATTTGCTCTCCTGGATCTTTTTGTTTGGGGCTACAAATGTTTGAGTGCTGTCTGCTCCTGAAATAAGATTTTTGTTTTAACATACGTAGGTTAATGCACCGACCGTATGAATTCATCTCATAATATAATACCAAAAGATAAAAATATATCATGACATAGGCTTTAAAACTATATCTTACCTACTTTACTTAAGCATAACTTACATATAAACATAAATTGACCTGGTAAGTCCATGCTCCGAAGTTTGCTTTGGCTGTATTTCAGACCATTTGATATACTCCAACCCACTCCTCAATTGTGAAATCATTACAGGGATGTTTATGTCAGCATCTTCCTCAAACTGCAACTGGGATATCCAAGAAGCTATGTAGTTATCTAAGTCATCATCAGCTCGTGTTTCGTCAGGATGGTCAGCTTTTCTTTCATCTGTTTCTATTATTTTTTGTAATAGTTCTTGAATCTTATTTTTCCTTATATGTTCTTCTTCGTTATCTTTTGGTGGTACTAATGGGAAAGCGTGTAGCCAGTCATGAATAGTTATATTATATTTAATTTCCATCTTATATTTGAATACAGAATCGTCGCGTGGTAAAGTTGTCATTGCTAGTGCCTTCTCTACTTCAGCACGGGAAGCTGCAGGGTTTTCGAGCAACAATTTCTTCACATTATCAGCTAACCGACGACGCCATAATATTTTCTTCAGATAATCTTTTGCTAATAAAGTATCATACTTCTTCATATGCTCTGTAATTATTTTACATAATTCATCTGTATTTTCTTCATCTTTCCGTAGATTTATAATACGCATATATAGCTGTCCTGCGTAGTGATCTATTTTAAGCTTGTCTTCATCATTTGCAATTGCCGCTTCTTTCTGCAGCATATACGTTGCTATCTGAGTATATAACCAAGAATTGTAATTCATTTTATTTGGATACTTAATTCGCTCAAATTCTATGTTAGCAATATTTCTAGCAAGAATGTGAACGAATTCTATAGTTTCACGTCCCGGTTTGAGTAAAGGATAGTAAAAAGGTATGTTCTTCAGCCAGTCATTTATTTCAATAGATATTTCTAGTTCCTTGCGAAACTCATCAGTATTAAAATCGTCATTACTGCTGTTAATGTATAGCTCTTCTCTTGTTGTTGGACTCATTTTGTATAACTCTCTGTATAACATTAATTTTAAAACGCCATTTACAACATCATCATTTATATTATATCGGCGTATATATTTGTCAACAAACTCGGTTAGTTTATCCTCAGCCTCAATATCTTCATTCTGTTTATCAATCCTTTTCTGATGAACTCTGTTCAGAGTCTCATCTTGAGGCAGCTTAACAATCCTGTCTTTCAGATTTTCTGCTAATCCATCAACATAGTGATGGGTAGGACATCAATTTAAAATGAGTTTGTATGAGTACCTCATTCTCTAAAATGAGGTGTTACAATGTCTTACTTCAAATGAGGAGAGGTACTAGCACTTTTGCAGCATCGACTATTCCATCAACTCCAACGGCAGCAAACCATATTTAATGTAAATACATATTTAGGCATTGCTAAACTTCTACTTGGAGTGCAATTCTGGAGGTTTAAAACAGAACTTTAACAACAGAAGACATACATTTAAGAATCAAACTAAGGAGTTAAAGTACATACATCCTATTGCAACTTAATTTGATGCTTTTATGAAACTTGTTCTAATTTAGCAGTTTATTATTTTTATTGTTAGATTGTTCAATATCAATCCTTGCTACTTGATATCATTTTAAGTTTAACATTCATATATTGAAATAAATACTAACCATAAACTACCAAACAAACAATTAACAAACTAAGGAGAACAAATCCAATATTTTTTGTACCATTATTATATAGAAATTACTAACTTACCACCTCATAATTTATCAGTAATAATAGCATTGTAATATGATAACAAACGAAAGCCTCAATAACGTTCGCGCGGTAATGCCACCGGCGTGTAATATACACTTGATTTTTGTATGCAAAAGACACAAAGAAAGACCCACAGGTATATTTTATCGCGTAAACAATGTTAATATATTGTTATTTTGGTATAATTATAAGAATGGTCACTGATCACTATTTATAAAACACAACTAAAGATTACGAACAACTTTTTCGAGTTTCTCGTACTATAAATATGTCAAAATCATAAATGATCGAAATACTATACGAAGCACGTTAACAAAAAGTATTACAAATTCAAATCGTTAAAATGTACATGTTTATTTCACCTATACAAATTATATTTACTTTTTTATTAATAAACTAATGTAAAATATCATATTTTGTGTACGCCACTATATTATATTTCAATAATTTAAATAATATTTTGGTCTCTTAAACGATAACTGTTTCTAAGCTAGCTTCGTAAATGCCCAGTGAGACTTGGTTGGCATTTCAATCGCTTATCAAGTAACCATTTCACTGTCCAGTCTAATTGATTCAGATTATACATGACACCAGCAATATGAGTCTTGAGGTCAGGTTATACTGGTATGCGCGTTAGTACAATAATAGCTAACAAATATGGAGGCCTACCGCGAACCACGAAGTTTTGCTTTGCTGTCGCACTTACGTATGAAATTACAAGTGCGACAGAGAGAAAAAACTTTCTTCGGTAGGTTCTTTGATGACTTAGATTTTTCGCTTTTGACAAGTAACTTAGCAATGCTAGGATCAAAATGGCGTAATATGTATGTAAGATTGCGGACGCTTACGCTTGTTTTCTTTCGTGTTTCATTTTTAACGTATTTCCGATGAGGTGTTATTGAAGCACGGCGCGTGTCTGTCTCACTCCCTCTTTCGGTAAATCTAATTCATTGTTTCATTTTGAAAGGATTTTTGAGGGGATGTCACAGTGAGGCGAGTGAATGGTACAAACACAACGCATTTCTCGGTGGACCTTTTGTCCTTGCAATAAGGTTTGTAGTTGGGCAGTTGATAGTGTGAGCGACGAATGCGATGACGTCAATGACTCATTTCTTCATTTGAATGTCGGCGAGCACCGAGCGCCTCGCGACTCTCTTGCGAGTTGTGAGGAACGCGAGTGAGTTTGAAAGGCTGAGAGTTTTTTTTCAAATTTGAAGTGTTTGAATGGTTTGAGTGGTAAGAGCTGTGTGTGATGCGCGCGAGTAAATGAGTAAAATTAATTGAGGAGTGATGTATGACATTTATGCGGTGTGAAGTTCTGCGACAATTTAACTAAATGAGTGGTACAAATGAGGTGCCTCACGAGTGAGCAACTCAACACTACATCAACATTTCTTAGCATTTGTGGTTTTACTATTTTATTTAACCATTGCTTTAATTCATTTTTTATGTCACTGTCAGAACTTTTATTTATAATTTTTTCTTGTATGTTAGTAGCAACTTCTCGCATTAATTTGTGCTTAGTTGAGTTGTCACAAGGCTTATACACATCAGACGGTTGTTCATTCATCCAAACAGATATATTATCTTCAAGTATATCTAATGTATTAGGTCGGTAAATGGGATCTGGGTCATTTCTCATGTCATTAGCATTTCTGAACTTTATATTTTCCATAGCTTGTCTGTTGCCGTGCTGCGGTTCCAAAAATTCAGATTTATCTAATAAATCATCAGTATCTAGAGCCATGATACGTTGTCTAAGATCTACGACTTGCGCTGACTCCCCAGTCATAGGTCGTGTAAATAGGTCATATTTCCTTATTCCTTTTAGTATTATCTTATTCAATGCTGTTTCATTTATTCTCGGACCACCAGGTACTTGTAATTGGACAATTTGTTTTACGAGGCTATGAACGTCATTCGCCATATCGTCAACCACAGTTTCTTTAAACGTCTGTTCTTCCATTGTCTCAAAAGATACGTCTGTAGTATCAAGCCAGGTTCTGATGATTGCTGATACTTTTTCAATGATTTTTTTTTCTGCTTTGTTGAGTCTCGGAATTTCTTTATTTCGTACATGGTTTTTAGGAGTTGAGTGAAATGGAGGATCACTCTTTTCTGTTAGATCTTGCTCTGATGTTAATACCAGAACTGAGTTGGAATGGCTGTATCCACCGTTTTTTGTATAATCTTTTTGTATATCTTCATCAAAACAGCCTCTTACATTTGTAATCAAAGTTTTGGCCAAACTTGATGTTTCAGAATCTGAAAATCCTCCTGATAATTTGAGAATTCGTCGTATTTCTCTAACAACATTACGTCTATTGCTAAGCATGTCTATATCGTCATAGGCGAACATAATATTAGTGATTTCACTGATAATTTCATCTTCCGCTTTTTCTCCTAATTGATAATCATTTGAAACATTGTCTTTTGTATATTTGTATTCATCGCCAAATTCATATTTTTCTTCTGAATCACTTAAAAGTTTTGTTAAATCACCAGCTAATACATTAACATCTTTGTCACGAGGCAATTGCAAGTAAGGTGATAGTTCTTCTAAGATATTGACAATTTCTTCTCTCATAGCATGTTTTTCGTTGATCCCGGATTCTAGTATTGGATTTATTTTCTTTATTAGTTTTTTCCTTAGGACGCCCTTTTCAGTAGTACTTTTGAGATAATTCTGTGCAAAATTAATTATTTCTTTTTCAATATTCTCTTTCCTCTTAATTTTAAAACCATGCCATTTTTTATTAAATGTCTTTATTATTGTGAACAATCTGTCTTCTAGATAGTTTTTAAATTCAAGTTTGTCCTGCTTAGATTTTGGTTCCCACATAGGCAGAACTTGTAAACATTCTTCAATTTTACGTTCCAGTTTATCATAGTAATCTTCATCATTAATAAATATAAATAGATCAGCAATTCTATCTACAAAATCAACAATAATGTGCAATCGTTTTTGCTTAACCTCTTCACTTGTATTTGGAAACACTGGAATATCATGAAAGAATTCATGAATTACTGCGTTCAGTTGAACACTATATTCATGTCTTCTTATTTTGTTTTCACGAGTTTCACTTTGTTCCATAGGAAGGAATTTGCTTATATCTTCGTGACTTTCATCAAGTACAGTTTCAGTTTTTTGATCTCTGTATTCACTTTTTCTTGATTGATCTTCATAAGTTTCATTTTGTTTTTTAGGATTGCTTAAGGCTTTGTGAGTTTCATTGACTTCAATTTCAGTTTTTCTATTACTATATTCATTTCTTCGTGGTGGGTCTTCACGGGTTTTATTTCGTTTTATGGGATCGCTTATACCTTCGCGAGTGTCATTCAGTTTGATAGATGTTCCGTATTGTTTGCGATCGTTTTCTTTCTCAGTCTGATTAGCTTCATTATTAGCGGTATTCTTAATATAAGTCAAGTCAGTTTGAGCGGATTGTATTTCAGTATCTTTTTTAAAGGAAGGAATGAGATCGTTAAAGGTAAAACTAGTTTGCACAGAATTGATTCTGGGCTTTTTCTTCTGGGGATTCATTCGGCGAGTAGATACTCCTATCGATGTATTTCTTGCAGTAGACGATGCTTGGTCAATTGTGTGTTTTCCTGAAGGAAAGATAAAAACAAAGCTTTCTATTAATTATTAAATCCACCGAGTCCCAGGACATTGCGTCCAAAATTCAATTATTAATTTGAAACTTATTGTCTTTTTTTGTCTAGCAAATTTTGACCCCTGGGACTCCAGAGGTGTTGTACAGTTCCCATCTGATATATCGGAGTGGCCGAGGTTCTCTAAATTATCTGAACACGCACTCTATAACGCCTTGACAATAGAGGCGTGTTTAGATATTTCTGAGGGTCTTGGCTGATGATGACTGTAGGATGGGTGTCGAACATTTAAAATTAATTTTGTATCCTGTTAGTATCACGGTGACCATACACTTGTTTGCCACCGTCGTCATATAAAAAAGTAATTCAGAAGCTTACCTTGAGGCCTGGCGGTCACTGTCTGAAAATAAGATAAAACAAGTAAATAGGTTTTTTTTTTATCCAACTAACTGCAAAACTATCCAACTATATAGCAGTAGGTACAGTCGCCATCAGATATATCGGAGCGGCCGAGGTGCTCACAAATATCTGAACACGCACTCTAACACCTTCACAATAGAGGCGTGTTCAGATATTTGTGAGCACCAACTATACAAGGTGTAACTAAAATATCGGGGATCCGTTTAAAGGCATATAGTTCGTGCCATTCACGATGTCGCGCAGATTAGGCTGTCAATACCTAAAGCGCGCACACTGTCTATTTCTATCGGAGTAAATGAGATAGCACTGTCGCATGTTACTGGGCCTGGGCAAGGGAATAATAAGAAAAATATTTAAATAAAAAAAAGTGGATTATTAGTGTAATATTTTACTCAACCACGGTTTAGATATAAATGTTTTGAAATTGTGATTTTAATTGCAGACCCATAAATCAAAACAATAAAGACATAGAACCGTTTAATTGTGATTTTAAGACCAATCTTTGCAATTATTTTCTATCGTGCCGATTTCGTTCAATCATGTATCGAGTACAACCACGGTCTTTGAAATATAATTAATATGAACATATATTTTTCTTACTTGACTAAAACAAATAGTCTTTCATAAAAAACTGTTTAAGTAACATCAATTTCAAGGACATTGGGTGTTGACAGCCTCTTAATAATCTGAGTACCCACAACACAACACAACACAGGTCTTCTTTGCTTACCGCGGGACTTAGTCAATTTGTGTAAAAATGTCCCTATAATATTTATTACCGTGTACTGCTAGTTTATGAGACTGCTAGTTTAACAGTCCAGACGCGGTTTATTTATTTAGTATAAATTTTATTTTGACACTTGGAGAGACTTTACACCTCTAAATCTTATTAGTATTAGTACTCTGACATTGGGGACCTTTTACATCTCCAGATTTAATGTATTTTTAACCATAGAGACTATACATCGCTATTGTATTGTAGTAATTATTTATTTTAAGATTATTATAATGTAATGTTTACCCAGGTATTGGCTGTTGTATTTATAAATGTTGTTATGTGTTTTTCATGTCACTATATGATGTTACTATAATGTTTTACTGACTTGTAAAAAAGCCCCTGTGGCCTACTTGCAGAATATTTTTTTTAATTTTAAATTTTTGAATTATTATTTATTTATTTAATGGCGTTCTAAAAGTTTTAATCATGTGTCGAAAGATGACAGTAAATTTACTGTGGCTACAAAGTTTTCTTCGACAATCCACCTCTATTTCAAATTCTCTTTGATGGATATATATTCGAGTTAATTATGTACAGTCAAGGTATTAAATATCGATACGGATAAAGTGTCAAAAATATGTACACACTACCATAATATACAGGCAATAACCCCTTATTGCCAAATATATGTATGCACCCCCGTGCATACATATATTTGGCACTTTGTCTAAATACGAGCTTGTGGACGGTAGCTGGTTGGTGTCGCGGTATTCGCGGTAACTCAAGGACATTTATTATAGAAAGCGCCCCTCAGTTTGAAGACAGGTTTCATCAATAGGATAGGAGCAGTGGGAACCCTCTCATTCGTACTTTTGGAGACGTCTTAGAATGAGATTATTCTTCCATTTCAGTTAAATTATAAACATGTAAATAAATAAAACAATCCTCGTGTACACTTATTCCCCTGGTTAACGAAAAAAAAAAAAAAAAAAAAAAGATAGATTATAGATAATAAATAGTTGGGTATCCCACCCAAAGCAAGCAGTAAAATATATGACAAGTGAAAGAAAGATACTGTATGAAGTGTGTATGAAGAATGAAAGTGCTAGAGGCATAATAAGCGAGAACTAGTATGGAAGCGTTACTCAGCAAACATAGGCTCCGATAAAGTTAGAGGCGGAGCATTAAAAAAAAAAAATAAGAACTCAAACTTCATCGGAAACCTGGAAGTGGGTCAAATTTAACTTGCAAGATTTGACCCGTACAAAAATAGTTACATAGGTACATTGCACGTTAAATAAAAGCTAATAATAATAAAAAAATAATCTTCTGTATATATTCATTATGTATATTGTTATTGTAAATAAAATAAAAGCTTGTAAAAGTCCACTACACGGTCATATCTGGTGGCGCGCAATTTTTTAGGGTTCCGTAGTCAACTAGGAACCCTTATAGTTTTTAGGGTTCCGTAGTCAACTAGGAACCCTTATAGTTTCGCCATGTCCGTCTGTCTGTCTGTCTGTCTGTCTGTCCGAGGCTTTGCTCCGTGGTCGTTAGTGCTAGAATGCTGAAATTTGGCATGGATATATAAATCAATAAAGCCGACAAAGTCGTACAATAAAATCTAAAAATTTAATTTTTTTTAGGGTACCTCCCCTACTCGTAAAGTGGGGGTTAAATTTTTTTTTCGCTTCAGCCCTAGAGTGTGGGGTATCGTTGGAAAGGTCTTTCAAAACTAATAGGGGTCTTCAAGAAACATTTTTTGATAAAGTGAATATATTCGGAGATAATCGCTCCGAAAGAAAAAAATATGTGTCCCCCCCCTCTAACTTTTGAACCGTAGGTCCAAAAAATAAGAAAAAAATCGTGGAAGTAGAGCTTAAGAAATACATTAAATGAAAACTATAGCGGACATGATCAGTTTAGCTGTTTTTGAGTTATCGCAAAAAGTTTTCCCTTCATAGTAAAAAGACTTTAATTAGGTACTGATTATGCAAATTTGCCTATTTGTTTAACTCGGGTGAAAGGTACCGTTTCATCCCTTGGTTAACAATTTACTATACTTTAAGCTCCAGTTTAGCTTATTGTGACGGAAGAGTAACTACGGAACCCTACACTGAGCGTGGCCCGACATGCTCTTGGCCGGTTATTTTGTTTACATCTAATTTCGTGGCTTTTAGTTTTTTTGCTGATTAAATTGTCAAATTAATCATCGCGTCTGGATGGTCCTTTAAGCTTACCTGTCTACTGTCAGCCCGGAACGCAGGGCAGCTCATCCGATGATGGTCCAGCCTCTCTTTCATCTTGGAACACAGGTGCATCTTGCAGTGCTGACAAAACACAATAAGTATTTGTATAAAACTAAATCGCTTCTACTATCTAATATGTACAGTTGTACACACACCGCCTTTATCAATTAGGGTTGGCAAAACGATTTACCGCGGGGAACCGTAACTTCATCGTTGGTGTCCAACTGCGCCCAAGTAAAATATTATAATAATAATTGTACCAAGATATAGAAGATATTCTTTTTATTCTACATTTGCTGTTGAATTAATAAACGCCCTAGAAGTTACAGTGGACTTATGAATCTTAAGATTTAATGTTAGTTAAGGCGGAGTTATATATCTAGTAAGTTATGTACTTACTTACCAAACCGCTTATTATTTTCGTAGTCGACATCTAGCGTCAAGTAGCGGATTTATCGGTAACGCTACTTGACACTAGATGTCACGAGTGTCGCGACTGACGAAAAGTGTATTGCTCAACAATTTACAACTAATATTACAAGCAGGAGTTGAAAAAGTTCCGGTTAATCCGGTTATAATACCTATTATCTGAAAATTGTTGAGGATTAGACTTTTCGTTCGTCGCGACATCTATTGTCAAGTAGCAGTACTGATAAATCCGCTACTTGACACTAGATGTCGTCTGCGAAACAACCCGCATTTTGGTAAGAAAACTGATCTACTTATGGAGTTAGCACTCTATGTTTACTTATTTCTCTATGGTATAGTCTGTATCTTTAGGTAGGTATTTAAAAAAAGGTAAACAAACAATTTGTACATTTTCGGGTAGTTTTAATATTTATTGGTTAACCAACCAAATACAAAACCGCCTGGATCTGTCACTGAACGACCTGACTTTAAACCTACATTATTTGATCATGTAATGTTTTCATCTACCCTCAGCTGCCTTAATGAGCCATTTGAGGGTAGATTTTGTTTACCTTTTTTTAAATACCTAAAGATACAGACTTATAGTGAATAGTGAACTAGTGACCTCGATTGTCTCAGGAGTTGCAGGCGTACATTACGTACATAGGCTACGGAGACTGCTTACCATCACGCCGTATGCTTGTCTGCCACCGATGTAGTTTAAAATAAGTTTTTGGCAAAAATTTCATTTTTGGTACAAGCTTTTATCGCTGACTGTACTTTTTTTCCACAGGCAACTAATACTCATCGAGACAATTATAAAAATCCCAAACACAATTAGGTTGCGTTGTTTTATCACAGTGTTCCTATGGCTACGTCTTCATCATCAGATCAGCTTGATGGTACCATAATATTCCATTGTCACCCGACTTACATATATGTATGCAAATTTTTAGCTTAATCGGAAACCGGGAAGTGGGTCAAATTTAACTTGCAAGATTCCAGGACATACAAAACAAAGATACATACACGTGAAGTTAAATAAAAACTTGTAACAAGTAACCGTCAAAAATATTTTTGACACACACTTTTATTGCCGACTGCACTTTATCTTTTTTGTATGTCTATCAAGTACTTCTCGAGACCTTTTAAATGAGCCTAAACTCAATGTATTTAAGTTTTCCGATCATAGAATAGAGTTCCTTTGGCTACCTTCCGACTGCATCATCAGATCAGCTCCATGTTAGCATACTATTGCATTGTCATCGGAAATACGAAAGTAGGTATACCAAATTTCAGCTCAAACAGACACCAGGAAGTGGTTCAAAAAGTTACAAGATTTGAAGCACATATATATATGTAGATGTATACAAAGAAGATACGCGGTGAAGCTAAATAAAAGTGTGTAAAAAAAAATGTGCTCCGTCTAATGGTTGAGATGGTCTGTGGGTGAAAATAATATTATTGTCATGTTACCGCTATGTGCCCAAACTCCAAGAGTTCCCTGTACACTTTGTAGCTCCATCTCTCTCCCTTGTCCTCACAACGACGACACGAATGCGTCGTTCTGTTGCGCTTGGAGGCCATCTTGCTTGTCTGAAACATGAACATAATAGCATTGACATATATCTACGGGCCTTACGGTAGGGGGTGGAAACTAGAGCGTTCGGGAGTTCTCGGCTCCGTTCGGCCCGGCATTGCTCCGAGCAATTATTATGGCCCCTCCAGACTATGCATACCGCGACGTTGACGTAGACTCCACACTCGCACAATTTCACGGCGATTTTGCAGTTTGGTTCGCGGCAAGATGGCGCCGAGGCGTCAGCTGATCGGATTTAGTTTGCGGCAAGGCACTGATTCAAACTGGGAACTGTCAAATTGATTTTTGGTTGATCAAGTTTGCACCTATTCGCATCGAATATAACCAAGTAGCCGCCATAGAAGGTTATGACAGTTAGATTAACCGACTCGTGAGTGAATCGCGGCGCGAAGCGATTGAGAGTGTGGAGTCTTGCAAGTTCGCGCTTCGCGTCTCCTTTGACGCGGGCCAAATACCGACAAAAAACGGGGAACAAGACGCGAAGGCGTGAACTATCTGCGAAATCGACGCGAGGGCCCTACACACTCGCGTTCGCGGCTTCGCGCCTCTATTCGCGCACGAGTGTGGAGGGCCCTTTAGGGTTGGCAAAACTTGACGTTCCTATACGTGCACGACCACAGATAAGATAATCACATGAATGTTGACAACCCTAAATGGCCGAAAGGGATAGTGCGATACATTAGAAAGGGACAGCATAATTAGTCCCCGAATCGCTGTCAAACTTCGGTTTTGTAGGAAGTTTCCTTTATATCCGTACGATTTTTCTTACGGGCTATAAGAATGGGGCCAGTACACTAAAACGTAGTGATTATATGCCCTTTGGTACACTGAATTAGCACCATTATTAGTGCCCGTAAGGCCCGTCCTATGCATATAAGACTTTTCCATATTATGCTTTTGGTTTCAACTCAATTTTAATGTAGAAAATCCTGCAATGAGTATTGGTGTAACTTCGGAAATTAATTTAAATACTTAATAACAAATATCTACAGCCACCTATGTAGTTTACTGTTTTACACACATTTTCTTTAGTAAGTATATCTATGACATCTATTTCAGTTTACTATTTATTATACAGTTTATAGAGTTAGACAGACCTAGATAACTCTGCAGCGATTTTGATAGCACAGACAGCACAGACTGTGCAAGTGTTATTATAAGCGTTAAATTACTATGAAATTATTAGCTGCAGAGTTATCTTGATCTAACTCTAGTAGAGTGACTACTTAAAAAACACAAATAAAAATAGAGCCCTAGAGCTCAATTTTTACATACAATGTATGCCCCTCTGCGGCGTCTGCCTCCCCCCCTAGGCCTCTGGCGATATCAACTTGCCCCCCCCCTGGCTGGCTAAGTGGCTACGCCCTTGCTATCTTACCTGTGGGTATGACTGCCCTGCCATGTATGCCCTTACCATTCCTTCAGTCTCACATTGCACTATTTGAGGTCTGTGTGTTACTTTGTGGACTGCAATCTTGGTTCCTTACTCTTACACCAGATGGGACACACAACGGCTGATGAAGCTACTAGCATTATACCTGTAAAAGTTTGAATATGTACCAATTAATAAGTTTTTCCCAAAAATATCACTTTTAGGGTTTCGTAGTCACCTTTATAGTTTCGTCATGTCCGTCTGTCCGTCCGCCCGCGGCTTTGCTCCGTGATCGTTAGTGCTAGAAAAGAAAGCTGCAATTTGGCGGGAATACATTAATCATGCATGGCAACAGGATGGTAAAATAAGAAGTTTAGTGTAGTTTATAGTTTTTTTCTTAATTGTCGCTTTAACCCAATGGTGTGGGATATCGTTGGATAGATCTTTTAAAAGGAATAAGGGTCTCCAGAAACATTTTTTGATAAAGTTAATATTTTCGGAAATAATCACTCCGAAAGAAAAATAGATGCCCCCCCTCTAACTTTTGAATTTTGGGTCCAAAATATATGAAAAAAATCGTGAAGCAAAAGCTAATTAAATACTTTTAATTAAAACTATAGCGAACATGATCGGTGTCCATCGGTTTTTGAGTTATTGCGAAAAATCTTCTCTTCTTAGTAAAAGGATAAGAAGGTACAAAGCTTGTAATGTACATGATACTTAATAATAGCCCCCGTTTGGCCTGTTCTGACAGAATGGTAACTACGAAACCCTAAATTGGCCTTAGCCGATTTTTGGTACAAGCTTTTATCGTTGACTGTACTTTACCACAGGCAACGAATACTCATCAATTCTAAACACCCCAAACACAATTAGGCTGCGTTGTTTCATCACAGGGTTCCTATGGCCACCTCCTGTCTAGACTGCCTAAAGTAGTGTTTTACTCTGAGCTAGCTGCAGGTAAACGCAAGGCTGGTGGGCAGTACCTACGCTACAAGGATGTCTTAAAACGCCACCTTTCGGCCACCGGCGTATCATGCGAGTCGTGGGAGGAGCTTGCATCTCGGAGATCGGACTGGCGAACTGCTGTCAACACAGGTCTTAGTAACTTCGAGCACACCCGACTTGAAGATCTTGACGCCAAACGCCAGCTCCGAAAAACTCAGCCCAAGCCCTCCTACCATTACACATACAACGCATCTGGGCAGCTCTACTGTGATTCGTGTTGCCGGACTTTTAAAACAAAATTTGGATTCGCAAGCCACGTCCGCGCCCATGCACGTAATAGTTAAGACCCTTTTATTTGTCAGGATGTCGCCGTCGACGGATACGTCTGGGAGGACATCATTGCATTGTCAACCCGTTTCTGCCCTATATATGCCCTATTCATCGTATTCTGATCAGAAAAAGTAGAAGAATAATTTTTTGGCTCGAAAAAAACCTTTTTATTTATATGGAGCAGGTCGTTCAAGTCGGACATCCCTCCATTTTTTTTTTATACTACGTCGGTGGTAAACAAGCATACGGCCCGCCTGATGGTAGGCAGTCTCCATACCAAAGCCAAAATGTTTTCTTGTCAAAAACTTTATTTCTTCGACTTTTTCATAATAAGAACACAATGCCGAATATACCCTTAAACAGATCCCCACTATTTAGACCTTGTATATATGCAAATTTTCAGCTTCAATCGGAAATCAGAAAGTGGGTTAAATTTAGCTTCCAAGATTTGACCCACGCTAACTAACAAACCAACTCACGTACAACATAATAACAAGGCAAGTTAAATAAAATTTTGCAAAAACAATACATTGCACACAAACACTCCTGCGGCGGTCACATGACGTGTGATGCTAGAAGCTTTTGTTTCAGTGCATTTCTATTTAAAGTTGAACTTCTAACTTTTGTGTTACAAGTGGGTAATCTGTGGGTAATCTTCATATTATTTCTATTAAGAATTATAACGACCAGATTTCCACCGCTTTAGAGACTTTCCACCGCGACACAACTGGCTGATGATGTTTTATTCAAAGTATTGGGTATTGGGTATAGGGATACGGTGGCAATTTTTTTGTTACGGGTTTTGGTGTTTCTTCAATCCACCAACGCAGCGGTAACCGACGTCCACGAGGGTTCATTACACGTCGCTCGTACCGCTTTATGAATCAACGCCCGGGACGCTATTGGTCATGGAAATCTGGCTCGCCGGCTGTTGGTGCATATATTTATTAGCTACATATATACATACTACATACTATACCGTCTATACCTATAGTGGTAGCCGCGTATAGTAACATATCATTGGCCTTGAAATTTGGTGTCGGTTTTGAAAAGTTTTGTGTTTTTTGTACATTTTAAAAATAGGGTGAAATACGGGCCGAAAACATGTTTTGTTGATATTTTTTGACTGATCTCGCGACAACTTTTGACAGCTGATTGTGAAAGTCAAAGAGAATATAATTACTTACTTCGTAGAGTTTATCTTAAAATGGAATCTCATCAAAAACATTTTCATGTAAAATGTTGCCAAGACGAAACCATAAGGCTCGCACTGGCAAAAAGTTATCAGTACCCCTAGTGTAAATTTTATCGACATCATAACGTGACGAACGCGTTTGCGTTAAGTCTCATTTTGTATAGGATTTTGAGTTTCCAAAACGTCCCGCTTGGCGCGATCTTTCTAAATCCAATACAAAATGAGACTAAACGCAAACGCGTACGTCAAGTTTCAAAATCAAATTTATTTACACTAGGGGTACTGATCTCTTGTAGAGCCAAGCTTCTAACTCTGCAAGCCCTAACTTCACAAACTCTACATCTTAGTCAAAATTTATGGCTTGGCCGTTGCGCTACCGTCACATGGGCGTAAGGTGAAAGATTTACACTATTCATATTTTTTTATTACACAATACTTCTTGTAGTAACTAAACGGCCAAGTCACATATTTTACTAAGGTAGAGTTTGTGAAGTTGGGGCGTGTAGAGTTAGAAGCTTGGCTCTACAAGAGACCTGATAGGGACCGTGCGCATTGGAGGGTCTGCCATCTTGTGGCCTGAATCAGAACCATAAACATGTACATTTACACGTCAGAGCGCTTCGAGAAAAGGTAGGTAGTGCCTTCGCTTTGCTCGTCTTGGCGAGGGCACTACCGTGCCCCCAGATGAATATTAAAGAATGTATGTAGGTTAATCTGGTTTAATTTGATGCTTTGCTTTTTTTCCTAGTAAGTATTCCTTGCGTTAGGTTAGCCTACTGTGTTTATATATCATTATTTTTGGGCGTTACAGCAAAAACCAATATTATACAGCAAAGGTCATAGACCATAAAAACACGCTACTCACCTTCAACAAATAAATATGTTTCTGATTTTTATGTAAATTGAGAAAAAGGAGAAAATAATATTCTGTCAAATCATGTCAAATTTTACTGTCATGAATTAGCGTCATAATGTCCTAAAATTCTAAATTTGCTATGTAATTATTAGTTTTTTCAATACATTTTGAAATTCCTTTGTATTTTTCCGAAATTATAAACACGGTGTGTTTTTAACACATTACAGGCCATGTGAGTTATTTACCTATCATCGCATTTTATTGACAGTATGTGTCTTCCTAAGGCAAATATAACTGCTATCCTTGGTACAGTCAGCATCAAATACTTTGTAGCAGTCAGAGTGGCCAAATAGTTCGGTACACCATACTAAATATATGGTGTACCGAACTATTTGGCTACTTTGGTTGCTACTAAGTATTTGACGCTGACTGTACAATGCCTCAAGGGCCTATTTTAGATATAAGCTAGTTATAGTAATCATCTGTACAGTTTATATCCATTATGTATATTGTTATTGTAAATAAAGATTTTTTTACTGCTAGTTACGTAGTTGATTTCTTATGACTGATATGTACTTAGTTTAAGCGGCAAGACCATGAATAGGTTGATACACAACACAACATAAAGTTGATAAATCTGAGAAATAGATATACGGCCGCTAAGATCAAATCGTTACTTCATAACAAGCCGTTTTACCACGCACACATACTCAACTTACCGGGTTTGGGCCAATCACCGCGGAGAGCGGTGCACCGTTCAATTTTCGAGTTGTGATTGTGTGCGCTTCATTTTATTCACGTGTAGTTTTGTTTTTTAACTTGATCTTCGTGCCGCCCAACGGTCACATCTGAAAATATCGATACGTAAAAAAGTGCCAAAAATATGTATACACGACTTGATTGCCCATATATTTAGGCAGTGTATACATATTTTTGGCACATTTTTCGTATCGATAATTTCAGACGTGACTGTGCCCTCTGTTTCGATGTAGTTTCAACTTTCATACAAACAAACAAACAAAATTATATGAGATAAAAGAAGCATTTCTTTTATCTCATATAATTTTAGACCAAATGAAATTCATTCCAATTAAAAATACAACTAGATTCATACTTCCCTAGCTCTAATTTTGTATTGTGGTATATGTATTGGCGACTCCTCACATCCTCAGTTAATGATTTCGTTTTGTAGGCTTGAAGAAAGCGAAACTCAGGGCTGTTACCGACCCGATTTGTTTAATTACGTCTCAAAGTGGCTTAAATTAATGGTAATTATGACTTTAATTAAAGTAATTTACTTACTATCCGACTCTTCGAGCAACACCGGCTTCCGACACGTCGGAAGGGAGGAGCCTAGGCGATATCTTACCGTACAAATCTTTCTGCCATTTTTTGCGTGGGGAAACCAAAGAGCATATAATCACTACGTTTTAGGGGAAACGTGCACACAGTCACACTTCTCACTCACTACATACAAAATCCAATCTATAATGACGACACAAATACATAGAAAATGACACACATCAAAGACAAATCTTGCACACCTCGATCTCTTTTTGTGTACGGACGAGTCACAACATGCACCGCCATAGGCACAGTTGTGCCAGTACTTTGGCAGAGGGGAAATAGTATGAATGCCGTCTCCCTTCCCTGTGTTGCTCGAAGATCCGACTATTAGTCTTGCCGTAGTCGTAGTATCTACGGTCGGCTGAACTTAACTAGGTTGCCGAACGTTTGACAATCCAGCCCGCGTAGCCCCCGTGCCAATCATTAACGCTCCGTAGCGAACGAAACGCAACTGTCACTGTCGCACTAATAGGGAAGAGTGAGAGAGAGAGAGACGAATACGCTACGCTACGGTTCGTTAACGATTGGCACGTTGGCTACGCGGGCTGGATTGTCAAACGTTCGGCAACCTAGTTAAGTTCAGCCGTCAAATATAATAATTTGCTCTTACCTATACTCGTCTCCTCGACTCCATGCTCGCGGCATCACCGCATTTGACCGCACGTGTGATGTGTTATTTTTTTAATACTCGTCAATGGCAAACTAGCATACGGCCCAAGCAAGCAAGCAAGCGGCAAGCAGTCACCGTAGCCTATGTACCTACAATCATGATCAAATTTGTATGGACAATATGATTGATTTCATTCATAAAAGTCAAATGCGCGTTGCCGACCCTAACACTCTGCACCCTCGTTGAGCTCTGGCAACCTTACTCACCGGCAGAAACACAACATTATGAGTATAAGTAGTAATAAAAAAAAATTATGACATTTCTACAAATGTGGTACACAGATCTAACATCACTAATATAAATGACCGGCCCCACGCTCTTTATTATTTATGTAAATGATGACGCAAATTTGGTTTTTAGTAAGTGGGTCGCTGTAAGCGAAACATGGCCAAATGGGTACTGCTTCCTAGCATACAAACTCCGCAAACCACGGCACATCTACTTGCGTGCCCCGCATGCCCGCATCACTGCTCGGAGCTCTGAAAGGACGCGATAGCCAGGGCTCGTATGAAAAAGGAACCTCGACACGAAAATAAGAAGAACGTTTTACTTACCGATGCTAATACTTAGCGTATGGAAAATACAATGTGGATTGTACCATTCATTGTCGAGGCACGCTGTCCTTTCGCACATCAGGATATTTTCTGCTATCTTACTGCTAAGAGCGTCAGGGAATTAACATACTCCTTTCTTCTCCTCGCATCAGAAAGACGAAGACCGGTTATACACTAAAATAACCCATTTTACTTACAGAACAGCGTAATACCAGAGGTCTAATATGGAAACTGACCGATTGATGCAGGCTGTGCTGCAGAGCTTCCTTGATGCTGATTTACGGGTACGTGAATAAGAGGCCTTTACATCTGTGTGAGATGTTGCAGCATCCTGGTAACGACACTTGCGTTCGTGGCTATATAGCCCTATGCGAGAGAGGATCCCACGTCCACACACGCGGCAGGTGTATGCTTCGCCAGGTGGACGGGGGGTTAGAGGCCTGCTCGTGGCGCCTGATGCGTTTTTCTTTCAAAGAGGTAGACCAAGCATCGTCGTGTTTGGATTGACCATCATGAATAACAAACACGACGCCACATAGGTACCCCGACCCATGTGACGGGTACGTGATATCTTAAACTATAATATAACCTCTTTAACCTTAAACTAATAACACGTAACCTTTGCCTTGTAAACTCGCCATTAAAATATATCGGAGCTGCTGTGAAAGAATATCTAAATACGCACTCTAACGCCTTGACAATAGAGGCGTGTTCAGATATTTGTGAGCACCTTGGCCGCTCCGATATATCTGGTGGCAACTCTACTATTATAGGGACCGTGCGCGTTGGAGGGTCTGCCATCTTGTGGCCTGAATCGGAACCACAAACATGCACATGTACACGTCACGTGTTTTCTTGTGCATAGTAGGTTCTGCCATCTTAGGGGCTACATCGGAACAAAAAACATCACATTTACGCCTCGCGCCAAAAATCTGACGGCTCCTGTGCTGCCTCCTACAGTTCATGCACGCTCCCTATACTTACTTATTGGCCGCATGGCAAGGAAGCGTAGGGATGTAGGTTTACGCGGTGGCCGGACAGCTTTACGTCAGAGACTGAAGCCATTTTACAAGCTATACACGGAGAGAGCAGCTTGAGACCGCTGGTGAAAAGTGTCCACAGTCGTTACGTCCATCAGTCATGAGGATACGATAATGAAGAAGGAAGTAGATGATGCTATGAGTAGTCTACCTGCGATGTCGTTTGCGTAGAGGTTATAACTTTCAACCCCACTTTCACCCATTTAGGGGTAGAATTAAAAATAAAACTTCGGGTAGAATGCGTTCAATCATTTAGATCCTAGTGATCTACATAATAGTGATCTTATACATTCCAAGTGAAATCACCTAGTCTCAAAATCAGACAAGTGCCTGGGTAGGGCAGGGCGGCAGACATAGGCACAGAGCCGAGGCCGTAGACACTAGAAACTTTAGTTTTCTCTACCATAAAGATGATTTGAATTTCAGGTAGAACTAGTGCCAAAGTCAGAAAAGTTTCAAGGTAGGACGGCGGACACCGGGACAGGGCCGAGCTACGATGCCAGCACTCAGGTCGCCGCACGGAACGCCAACAACTACAAGGTACCCAAACCATAACATAGGGTGTCTCAATACGAATGCGCGATTTAAATCTTGTTTATTGGAACGAAGTTCCTTATCGGTGGGGTTGTCACAATTATTCGGAACTGATACGGGATAATCCGGTTGTAACGGCGTTACTTGGGTTGCAAATACGTATTCACATAATAGCTTTAACTCTCAGTCATAGGTGAGGAAACAAGGTGGTCAGTTAAACAGAGATGATTGTGGCCATTCATATAGGTATCCTGTGTATTCTGCGGCGGGACAAAAATCTTACAAAATTCAGATGTCAACTGGCCACCAAGATCATGTGATTTCACGCCGTGCGATTTCTTTCTTTTGGGTCTAGTGAAATCTCGGGTTTATGCGAATAAACAACAATTCCTGAGCTCAAAGCCGAGATCCAACCCGTTGTCATAGCACCGTGTGTTATTTGTTTTCACAGCACCCTGAGCCAGCCCGTATGAAAGGCCATTCGGGTCACATGGGCCAGCGCGACAGCACCACACAGGCCATCGACGGACAGTATGCCACCATCTACAGGGTAATTATATATATCTACAGATGTAATGCATAATCCTTTGCCATAGTATTTTCTCGGAAACGTTCGTATTTGTCATGCTACTTCAGTCAACGTGAGTACTTTTTGTTCTGAGACTGACTGAAATAGCATAGCACGTTCGTGCATTTCCGTGAAAATACGATGGTACAAGATTATGTACTACATCTATGCTTTACTCTAGCCTTTCTTATTATACTTAGCTGACTTTAATGTGTATGGCAATGATCGTGACCGAATATTTAGTCGTCTTTATGCATATTTTTCGTGGACTACTACTACGACTACGTATTAAAGTATCTACAGATTACCACACCGGACCGCAACCTTGGTGCGGTGCGGCGCACGTATAGATAGTGTAAGATAGTCGCCGTAGGACGGCGGCGACGCAGCTATAAGTTACATTGGGAAAGAGATATACCGACGGCACCAATGTCACTGTCCGGTACGGTAGTCTGTTACGTACGGCTATTAGTCTCCAACCCAAGAAACAGTTTGTAGCAACTCGATTCTTTAATTGCTTCTATTTTAGTTCCATGATTTGACCCCCACAACACACGGCAAGTTAAATACAAGCTTGCAATGATGCTAAGCTGCCTGAAGGAGCTAGGCCCGTACACAGTAGACCCTGTAGTTTCCTTTAAGGGTGATGATGATGATTAGTGTAAAGCGCTGGTGGCCTAGCGGTAAGAGCGTGCGACTTGCAATCCGGAGGTCGCGGGTTCAAACCCTTGCTCGTACCAATGAGTTTTTAGGAACTTATGTACGAAATATCATTTGATATTTACCTGTCGCTTTTCGGTGAAGGAAAACATCGTGAGGAAACCGGACTAATCCCAACAAGGCCTAGTTTACCTTCTGGGTTGGAAGGACAGATGGCAGTCGCATTCGTAAAAACTAGTGCCTACGCAACTCTGGGAATTAGTTGTCAAGCGGACCCCAGGCTCTCATGAGCCGTGGCAAAAATGCCGGGTCGACGCGAGGAAGAAGAGGATGATGATTAGTGACAATAATTCCAGGTACAGCACTGCAAGATGACCCCGACATCGCCTCCACCGATGACCTCAGAGTTCCCGCCGCAGCGCCCTGATGTCGCCTACGGTTTGTATCACTTACCGCCGTTCGTGTTTAGAAACAACTGGTTTTCAGATCATGATGTAATACACTGATATAGATGTCGTATATTAATGAAAAAGTGACCAGCGCTCCAGTGGCCGCTTTTAATTTTGGTGGCTAAGCTGAAGACACCGAGTCGAATGGTGGTTCGGGCCTTCTTCTTAATTCATATCCACGATCAACTTAAAACTTTAAGTTAAAACAGAGAACTATACTGTACAGGATTTAATTATATATAGGACATTCTTACTCAAATTGACTATGCCCCACAATAAGCTCAAGAAGGCTTGTGATGTGGGTAATCTGACAACGATATATATATATACAAATTCTTAAATACATAAGAAACACCCATGACTTAGGAACAAATATCTGTACTCATCACACAAATAAATGCCCTTACCCAGGACTATCGGCTTCATAGGCTGGGTCACTACCCACTAGGCCAGACCGGTCGTCAAATTTATTTTGAATCCTCTGTAACTAAGCTTTGTGTTCTCAGGGTGTGACAACTTCCAAGTCGGTGGCAGGGGCAGCGGGGAGACAGGCAGCGTGCCGATCAAGACCACTAGCTACCGAGGGGGAATGAACTGGCCGAACAGAGGTACGTCAAGCAGCCTTCTTGTATTTATCAGCTCCAGTTTATCGTCACAAAACGGAAACGTGAAAAAATTAGACATGTTTATGTAAGAGAAACCTAAATTAATTAATAATTTTAATGTAAACCAAGGCATTGATCACTTCTACTTAGAGCGTCTTCGAAAGACGTATTTTATCGATATTTTCTCTTTTACCGGTTCTCATACAACGCACATTCTCATGAAGAGTTGCTTGATCATAAATTGCTGGGCTTGAGGAATGAAGACTATAAAATATGCTAAGGATGGTCCCAGCTTCTCTCGTTTATCGTGACTCCAAGGTCTCTCAGAAGGTTTAGGTATTCTGACGTCTTGAGTTGCCTTGATTTGTGTTTTGTGGAAAGGCAGTTTGAGTCTTCATAGTAGAAAAACTCACTATCTCCGGCGAGTCCCGCCCGAGACAGTGACTGTTTCCCCTTTTCCTTTATTTCTAAGTATTGTGATATCGTTTGTAGAAGTGATACAAAATTAGTCTTCACATGTAGCATGTAGTTCAGCATCGTTCGTCCACAGTCCTTTCATCTCCTGTCTCTTACTCTCTCTCTCTCTCTCTCTCTCTGTCTCTGTCTTGTCTCTTGCCTGTTAGCATCAGCTTCTTGATATTGTTATATGGTTGTCATGCTGTGTATAGTTTAGTAATGAAGGATGGTCAACTTGCTTGTACCAGAAGGCAAATAACCTAAGTTTTTAAGATGGTTTGATGGCCGTTCGAATACTTCTTCTTCCTAGCTTCACTTTGACACGGCTAACTTGGGGATTCTGAAGTCGCTGCTCCGCAATCCATTCCCAAGAATAGGCACAGGTTCTCATATTAACGAAAGCAGCTGCCATCTGATAGGCCGGTGTCTACGCGATGTTTTCTTAGGGATTGGTTATGCGAGGATATTTGGGATATTTGGTAGATACTTTTTAAGAATCCTAGTGGTACGAGTCGGCATTCGAACCCGCGACCTTCGGGCCGAATACCCGTTTGAATTCATGACCTCTTTTATCCATTGCAAATAAATACTGACAGGAGTGAATGCTCCACTTAACGAAACATGCTGGGTTTCCCCTCCTTTGATGACGCCGATTATACTGCCATTGAGCACCAACGGCCCCCCAGAGTCCCCTTGAAGAGTAATTTGCTTTTTGTTCGAGCACTTCGCTGCAACACATACCACTGGTCCAATATTTTCAATGTTATAACAAGGCACTACAATACCCTCACCCATTTGTAGAGGCTTCCCGGCAAGCTCAACTGTTTTATTCAAAGAAAACTGTTCAGTTAAAGTACCTCCCGTTTTTCCAAAACCTGCGAATTTCACAGGCAGACCGAATAAAGTCTTATAGTCTAACGCTAATAGTTTCGCATGCTTCTTTGGGATTTTTTCAACTAAAACCAATCCTAAGTCATTCATTGGTCCCATCTCTAATCCTTCCTGAGTCATCGTCGGAAAACTAGACGTCGGTGGCGCGAATGTTTTTATTATATTCGAATTTAAAGATGTCTCCGTTGGTGGTAAAGTAAAATCTCCATATCTTATAGCCAGTTCGAGTTCCGTGACCAAGCAGTGCGCGGCTGTGAGCACCCAGTTCTCGGCAATCAGGCTTCCAGTACACATTCTAAAAGTAAACTGTGGAATTATTTTTAGGTAAAATAGCACGATAAAAGGGAATTCGTTTTCTGGGACGTGTTTCCCTTTATAGATACGCAGATGGTCTGCACCTAATGTAACACTTATAAACACTAACACTATAGCTAGTTTCATCATTTTGCTGGAAGAATTTATGGTTATGCTTCTTGAAAATTTTTATGTGCGAATTTATAACATTTTTCCAATAAATGAATTCCAGTTTTTTACATATTTAACCGGTTTGAGTCCAGGCAACAATATTATTATTATCTTTGAATGCAGTTTTTCTTATGAATATCTCCGAAGAAAAGGCCTCTTGGTTTCTGATTTATTTTCGACCGCCAATATACTTTATTGCACTATAATGTTGAACAAAATAGCGATAAGCACTGAACACGTGAAATAACAATAACAGGAGTTACTTTTCTCAATTTATTATTTTACGTACACTTATGTATGGTAGCGAAAGTTGGGTATGGCAGAAGAAACATCAGAGTCAAGTGAATGCAGTGGAAATGAGAGCGTTGAGAAGTGTGTGTGGTGTAAAATTACAAGATAGAATTAGGAACAGTGTGATAAGGGAAAAGTGTGGACTGAACGAAGATGTAGTGACAAAAATTGAGAAAGGTATGTTGAGATGGTTTGGACACGTGGAAAGAATGAGTGAAAGAAGGTTAACAAAGAGAGTGTATAAGGGAGAAGTAGAAGAGGGAGCTGGAAGGGGTAGACCTCGGCGGACTTTCTCTGATCAAATCGGGGAAATCCTGAAGAAAGGCCAGGTCAAGAGCACCCTAAACCGACGAGCGTGTATGAGGAATGTCATGAAAGTGAAGGAAGCGAAAGAGGTATGTCAGGATCGTAGCAAGTGGAAATCCGTGGTCTCTGCCTACCCCTTCGGGAAATAGGCGTGATTATATGTATGTATGTATGTATTATTTTACGAGTATGTAATTTCATTACAAAAGAGAATAAGGATAATCGAGGAAACTTTAAGAATATGCAAGTTTGCATGATCCCCCTCTCCTTCTGGATCCGCCCTTGTTCCTGGAATATATATGCAGATGTTACGTCGGAACTTTCTAAAATTGAGAAATTTTCACATCTAAAATTTCGCAAGCTTCTCATATGGGAAATGAAATTTTCCTGAATCTTGAAAATTTACGTGAACTTTTCGTACATCTTTGGAAATTTTACGCAACTTGCATGCACTTCTTAGGCTTATTTGTTATTTATGTATTTTGAAAGGCGAAATTAAAGGATCTTGATTATAAAATTTAAATAACTAATTAAACGAACGAATTTTTGACGACCGGTTTGGCCTAGTAGGTAGTGACCCTGCCTACGAAGCTGATGGTCCCGGGTTCAAATCCTGGTAAGGGCATTTATTCGTGTGATGAGCATGGATATTTGTTCCTGAGTCATGGGTGTTTTCTTTGTATTTAAGTATTTATAAATATTTATATATTATATATATCGTTGTCTAAGTACCCTCAACACAAGCCTTATTGAGCTTACTGTGGGACTTAGTCAATTTGTGTAATAATGTCCTATAATATTTATTTATTTTTTATTTATTTATTTTAAATATTTAAGAGTAGATATGAGTTGAATTTTATTGCTAATGTCGACTCCATAGCTCGGTGTTAGTCTTACTTACCATGCGATAAAAATTTCGATGCCTACGACATCTGTAAATATAAATATATCAGCATCCTGAAATTGTTTTTTTTTTGTATTATGATATAAGTGGCAAACTAGCAGACGAGTCGCCTGTTTGTAAGCGAGTACCGTCGCCCATGGACAACACCATTTTTAGGGTTCCGTACTCAAACGGTAAAACGGGACCCTATTACAAAGACTCAGCTGTTCGTCCGTCTGTCACCAGGCTGTATCTCATGAACCGTGATAGTTAGACAGTTGCAATTTTCACAGATGATGTATTTCTGTTGCCGCTATAACAACAAATACTAAAAAGTACGGAACCCTCGGTGGGCGAGTCCGGTTTTTATAGTCAATTAATGTATGTGTGTTTTAGGCGACGTGTACACTCCTCGCATGTCCCGCTGCTCCGACTCCGACACGTTCGAGAGGTCGCTCCGAAAGTATCCGTCCGTCTCTCCCGAACGCTCGGCCGAAGTGTTTGAGCGGTTGGTTACTTACGCCATGCCGAGGGCCTGTAAGTATGTTGTAGTTTATTTAAGGGGTCACTCCGAAAGTACCCGTCCGTCTCTTCTAAACGCTCGGGTGAAGTGTTGAAGCCCCTGTCCGCGTAGCAAAACCTGCTCCCTAGCGTAGCGTAGTCATCTCTCTCTCTATCACTCTTCCATTTTTTTATACTACGTTTGTGGCAATCAAGCATACGGCCCGCCTGATGGTAAGCAGTGTCCGTATAGCCTATGTACGCCTGCAACTCCAGAGGAGTTACATGCGCGTTGCCGTCAGGGTCGGCAACCCGCCCCCCTTCGTTGAGCTCTGGCAACCTTCCATACTAGTGCGACAGTAAGTCAGTGACAGTTGCGTTTCGTTCGCTACGGAGCTTTAACGATTCGATTGGCATGTTGGCTACGGCAAAGGGTAAAACGGGACCCTATAACTAAGACTCCGCTGTCCGTCTGTCTGTCACCAGGCTGTATCTCATGAACCGTGATAGTTAGACAATTGAAATTTTCACAGATGTATTTCTGATGCCGCTATAACAACAAATACTAAAAAACGGAATAAATTAAATATTGAGCCCCACACAACAAACGTGATTTTTATGCCGTTTTGTATATAATGGTACGGAACCCGTGGTGTGCGAGTCCGACTCGCACGCGGCTGGTTTTATTATCATTATCAGGGGGCCTAGTCAAAATGACAATCGTGCATCGACAAGGCACGTGACTATTTCCATACACTTTTTACAAGCTTTTATTTAACTTGCAATGTACTTAGTACTTATGTAACTGTTTGTTTATACGGGCTAATTTTACAAGTTAAATTTGACCCACTTCCTGGTTTCCGAAGAAGCTGAAAATTTGCATACATATGCAAGTCGGGAGACAATGCTATATTATGGTACCATCAAGCTGATCTGATGATGGAGACAGGAGGTAGCCATAGGAACTCTGTGATAAAATAACACAACTTAATTGTGTTTGGGGTTTTTAGAATTATCTCGATGAGTATTAGTTGTCTATGGAAAGAAAAGTACAGTCTGCAATAAAAGCTAGTACCAAAAATGAGGTTTTTGCCAAAAACTTATTGAGTTTCAAATGGCTTTATCTATCAACGATTATGATTGGCTAGGCCTCCAGTTATCCCATTTTTAGCCCGTTCCCCCCGCCACTCCCCGCAGCGAGAGCCCGTCCGCCCCAAGACCTATGAAGAGACCTACAAATACAGACCTAGGGCTCCCGAGGAAGACCCTACTAGAGACAGGAGGAATGATTTCAACCATTTGAGGTAATCTTTAAATGTTACCTGCCTGCAAAGAGAATTTGCAATAGAGGTGGATTGTCAAAGAAAATTTTATAGAGACAGTAAATTTACTGCCATCTCTCAACTAGTCTCGACACATGATTAAAACTTTTGGAACGCCATTTGACTTTGATCCTTATTCTTTCACTGATATGTGTTAAATTTGTTAAATATAAAAAAGTGGCGCCATCTAATATATCAAATGCCAAAGGTATGGCGCCAAAACTTTTAGTCGATGCCCGGTAAGACATAGTACAAAGAGTGGGGAAGTAGGTTATCTTCATACAACGCACCGCGCGCGCGCGGCTTGTATGTGTGCGCCATAGTATCTATGCGCACACATGCGTCGCCGCACGCACACTCAAACAAAATCTCAACCCGTTCCCGTTTCTCAGTGCGGCAGTCGGAGCTTTTGTTTGAGTGTGCGTGCAACACATGCATATACAAGCCGCGCTCGGTGCGTTTGTATGAAGATAACCTACTTCCCCACTCTTTGTACTACGGGTAAGAATGGCGCTCTTTGGTATAATAATCACACATCAACGAAGATATTCGAGTAATTTTGGATTGTTGAGAGTTTTTGGACTACAGTTTCGTGGTTTTACGTTTACTGAAATTTGTCTTGCAGAGAAGCCAGCAAGCAAGCGTACGCGAAGCACAGCGACATCAGGCAGATTCGGGAGATGACCCGAAGACTCCGTAAGAGTCTGAAAAGTATATCTTCCTATGTAAGTCTACGGTAGTTGGGGCATTCCAGAAGTGTCGGGTACAGGTCGAATCACACGAGCTGGCACGAATGTAAGGAATGACTTGAATGAACGAATGAAAATCATTGACATATATCTAAGGACGGGCTTTTAGGGGAATATAAGAATGGGGCCAGTACAGCGGTGTCACGCACACGAATTCGAGCCGATCGTGCAGTCGCCACAACGCGATTGGTTAACGAGTTCGCATCACGCGCGCGATGGGTCGCAACTAGTTGCGTTAGACTGCCTGATTGGCTCGAATTCGTGAGTACTACCATTGACCTTGCACCATTCTTAGTGCCCGTTCTTAGGCCTATCCTTAGATATAACTCAATTATGAAAATATCTATGTGTGTATCGCAATCGCATTCATCACTAAAATGGTTGCTCTGACTGTATATTACAGCTGTCACTCATGCAGTGAAAGTTTCGTTCATTCCATTCGTGCCAGCTTTCGTGAATCAACCTGTACGTGACGCTATTTTTCTTATCAGTTCTATGATAAAAGCTAACAAAAAAAAAAACTAAAAAAAAAAAAGCTAAAAAGCTGATATTTTGCATGATAATGTTTGTTACTTTATCTTTTAATTCAATGGTACATAGGTATTACAGACTTCTTCAGTTTATTAAGGTAGCTACCACACGCCACACGGCCAACAGATCGCCGATAAGGTAGACTTTTGTGGAATGCCCCTGCTCTATTCCCAAAAAGTTTGTTTATAACCAAAACTTTCGTGTCGCAGACGCACACCCATACGCTATCAACGTACCTGGACGGCATCGACCATGAATGCGACACACCGATTCTGGAGACCTCGGAGACCGAACATGAAGACTCGCAGCCTGCCCAGGAGTTTGTGAGTTGAACGGAAACTCTAAGGGCGTCGCCAGGATGGGGGGAGGGCACAGGGGGCAGCTGCCCCCCGGAGAATATAATTTGTAACTATATGTATTGCCCCCCCCCCCCCCCCCCAGCCTATCGCCTATACTCTGTATCTTTAGGTATTTAAATAAAAGTAAACAAACGATTTGTAAATTTTCGGGTAGTTATAACATTTATTGGTTAACCAACCAAATACAAAACCGCCTGGATCTGTCACTAAACGACCTGACTTTAAACCTACATTATTTGATCATGTAATATTTTCATCTACCCTCAACTGGCTTAAGGAGCCATGTGAGGGTAGATTTTGTTAACCTTTTTTTAAATACCTAAAGATACAGAGTTATAGGTGAGCTAGGGACGCCTTTGGGAGACTCCTTTTTATACCAGAAACTCGAAGGGCCAAAGGTATGGAGGCTGTATGGGGGGCATTCCGTACACCACGACGACAAAAAATCTCCTATAGTTGCAGATCTTCTGAAAATTCGCGTTTGTATTACTCGCGTTCTATTTGCAAGTACGAGTATATTGGGAACCAATAACGGATTTTTTATTTATTTTTTAGTATGTAAGTGCATACCCACTTTATAAATGGGATCTATTTATAAGGTCGTTGCGCTTCTCAATTCCTCTATGTGTACTGTAAGTATTCAGGAAAAAAGACCTTATGTAGGTAGTGTTTTCAGGGATTCATTTCGGTTTTCAAAAATCTAGCACATGGCGGAATTTGCAAGTGCCATGCACTTTTGCAGCTCGCTGTGCCAACACTGTGGATTAATTGATGTCCAGCCGTTGTTTCTTAGTCAGGATTAATTGATGTTTCTTTTTATTGATTACTTCTGAAAAACTCATCAGGAGTTCGGATGCAATCCACGAACTTTGGCTTTACTTTACTGTGGCTCTTTGGACCTGGACACCCAAACTATTAACACTTAGAGGTTTTAGAGGATAGGTATAGATATCTTTCTATTCTAAAATAAAACTGATGATTATTATTGTAGTTATCTCTTATCTTAGAAAGTTTGCGCTAGGCTTCTCTTTTTTTATATAAGAGTCTTGCTAGGTGTTGTGATACCTACAATTTTGTTTTAACTCATCCTTAATGTATGGCGTTCATGTTTCAGAGCTACCCAGTGAATACCACAGTACAAGGTAAATATGAATTACATCGTAATACATATAAGCGCACCTAAATGTACGCCACTCATGGCACTCATACAAACAAAGAATTTAATTTCAGTACCATTTAGTACCTTGTCATATTGACGATCAATATGAAAGTCGCTAGGGACCACACTCAGTCACACCCCAGTACTAGCTTCTCCCCTGGACCGCATCCAACGAAGAGCGACTCGAATTGTCGACTGATGCCAGCGTATTTTGAATCGGCTTGACTCCTTGGCGCTGCGTAGAGGTGTTGCCTCGCTCTGCATTTTCTATCGCATATATAACAAGAGTGCTCCGAGGAATTGTTCGGATTAGTCCCTGCCGCTTCTTTTCGCCATCGCCCTACGCGACAACATTTCCATCCTTACCACTTAGATGGTTGGCAGTCCTCAACTGTGTCGTTCTCCAGAAACTTTCTGCCTCGCACAGCTAAACTGTGGAATGAACTGTTGTCTGCGGTATTTCCGGACCGATACGACCTTCAAGAGCGGCACCGCACTTATAACTCTTCTGGTGTTGCAGGTGTCCATGGGCGGCGGTAATCGCTTACCATCAGGTGGTCCGTCTGCTCGGTTGCCTCCTGTATCATAAAAAAATATTGTCTCTGTGACAAGATACGAAATGGTACTGAAATTATAGTATGACCGTACTTTACCTACTCGTATTAACCCATTCGAATGTTTTCAGCCGCCGTCCCCACCACCTCACTAGGGGTGGAAGCCAAACTAACCTCTACCAAACGAACAGTAAGCATTATTTTGTTTATTCTACTTTTAGCATATATCTCATTCTCTCTTTGGGGTCGTTCCCTCATATCTGAAGATCGTGGTCCTGATCGTAGAGAGACTAAGTTTAGTTCCAAAATAAATAAATGTCGTTATAACAATGTTGAACTTTATATTAACATAACATTTCAGGTCATTGACATAGACTAAGAATAGAAATGGACCTAAAATAGATCCTAGAGGTACTCCCAAACTCCACTAATGTTTTGGACGACGTTACTCAATTAATTATTAATATATTTTGATGAAAGCCTGTGCCCAGTATAGCAGGGAACATAGGATGAATTATTAATATATAACCTTTTGATTTCTCTCTTTGAATAAATACTGTGATCTACACAATCAAAAGCTTTAGAAAGGTCAAAGAACACTGCAACACTGCTCCTGCTAGAGTTGCCTTTATCCTCACTTTTTGCAGATAGCTGTCCCTCTCTCCCCTACACCCTCGTCAAGACTTACACCAGGACACAGCTCGCCTGTCGCAACCACTTCGCTAGGAGTAGACACCAAACCATTATCTATAAGCAGACGTACTGTAAGCACAATTCTATTGTTATTATATTACTACATCCTACATTAACTAAATAAGAATAAAAATTAATAATCATTAATTTTCAATTAAGTTAATTCAAATGTACTTATGTCAAAAACTACCACTGTTTCTACTTAACACCAATCATATGATAAGATATCAACTCAAGAAACTTGGTGGGATGCAACAAATCTTAAAAATATATGATAGGTAATATTACTTATAGTGACAGAACTATCGGGTCATGCATCAGGCTCGATTGTTTTCTGAGATTTTGTGTTCTCTAAGACGTGATGACTTAACTGTTAATTTACTTATTGGTTAGTCCATCACTGTAAACGAACGGCAAAGCTTAAAATTGGATTCTTATTTTTTAACCTTTTCGCCGCCACGTCAAAGAAGTAATAAAGTGTCATCAACGCTATGGCAAAAAATGCACGTAGACAACCCGTATAGCATATCAAGTCGTAGCGTGTGGGGCACGAAATGTATACCTATATTTTTCGCCGTAATTGACTTTATATCAAGTCAATGGCGGTGAAAAGATTAACCTCTTGTTAATCTTGCAATTTGCGACCCTACCTATTATACAGCTCCATTGCAGCTCACTCTCTGAGACTAGAACGTGTGCAAAAACGTTTTGTTCGTCATTTGGCATTCTACCTATGAATGCGTCTTAATAGTGGCTTGAAGAAGAACATCGTACAACCGGAAGCTGCAGTATTTTAAAATGGATTCTCTTCAGACTCGTAGAACAATTCTAGATACATTATTTCTGCACAAAATTCTCCACTACAAAATAGATTGCCCTCAATTACTCTTTCGATTTCGAGCACCACCAAGCGTTCCACGCAATCCTATAACACCTTTGTGCCCACCAGCTAGAAGTTCTGTACTGGGAAGGAACTCACCAATATGCAGATGTTGTCAAATTGCCAATGAATTAAGCGATGTCTTTGATATTCACTTCGACCCACCTAGTAAATTACGCACAAGCATTAAAAAGCTGGCTGCTCCTAAGTAAATTAAAGATTTTTAATATAGTTGTAATGAACATTGTAATCATTATACCATCGTAGTAATAAAATCTTACAATGGTTTCGTACATAATAACCGTACCGTAACTTTCAATGTATATGCATTTGTTTTTCTCTTCTCAACAGTTAAATTTTTGGCAGGGACCTCTTTTTATGTCAATCTTAGCACTCATTATATTATAATTATACTTAAGTGTATTTTTTTATACATACCCACTGTTGTTAGTTTTTAAGCATCAATCACAACTTTGTCGCACGTGGAGTTTGCCTTTAAGTAATTATTACACTACTCAATTAGGATATACATATGCATGTAATTTAAGCTTAGCATTGGTGTAAATAATTGTTGGTAAACCTTAATAAAAAAAATGCAATGACGTCTTTACCGTGTTATTCTTACACTGAAAACAAATGTATAGCTAATCTTTCTTTCCTATTTTTCTTACAGATAGCTGTCCCTCTCTCCCCCACGCCCTCGTCAAGATGTACAACTGGAACAGATAACTTCGCTAATCCCATTGACAACTCAATTCCGAAAGCTTCGCTAGGAGTTGAAACAAATTCATTGTCGATATGTAAACGTACAGTAAGTATATCCTGAAAAAATTATAGCACAAGTAACTCAAACATTATAAGTAATATTAAACAATTAAATATTTTCTCGGCACACTTAATCATTATATATTAAAACCTAACCTCACTTTTATTACAGATAGCGGTCCCTCTTTCCCCAACCTGTTCTAAACTAACCACACCAGTTCCCAATCTGCCCAGCCTTCTCATCACCAAGTCCGTCCAAACCTTTCACTTCCCAGGAAGGTCAGTGGAAACCGTCACCAGCAACACAGAACTTCCAAAATGTGACCCTGTTCAAATAATTGCTAAGAAAAGCAAAAGTCTTAACGACTTTAGACTGAATAGGGACTTTAAAAGTGAGATCTTAGCCTGGCTTGATGATACGAGTGATCCAACGATTAAAGAAATACAAGATGTTGTGTTGAGGAATTTAAAGTTTAGGTTAAACGAAGTACCTATAACTGGAGCTCAGAAGATTAAAGTGAAGATAGGTGATTGTCTAAAGTCTAAAAAAAGAGCTTCAATAGAGCTATCAAGTTTTAAACTTAATAAAAAGAAACCTACGAAGACTATTCAAAGCCACGGTGCAATGAAAGCCAAACACTCTGATCAGAACGAATTCAAAGATGCTATAAACGAATGGTCAAATAATGTATCTATAAAGAAACAGGACGATCAATCAAAACCAGTGGAAAAAGGCAAAGAATTAAATACCTTTGTTGACAGATTACATTATTTAGCATTTATAAAATCTAAACGCTGCGGCGAACAGACTATGAGAACAGAGATTTTGGGAATTCTTGACGAGGTACTAATTGGAGTCAATGCTTGTGACAAGGCAGCTTTCCTTAACAAACTTACAGACACTTTGATGTATAAATTGGACAATATTTTACTCGGTGAAACAAAAACTAAACCCAGCACAGGTAATGTTAATGACAAATCCAATGCAAATTTACATCAAAATCAAATTACTGATAAAGAAACTAAGAATTTTTTAGTCAAGGAAATGATAGATGATTTACAGACTCAAAAAGTTCTAAACTCAGATTCGATAAAGCAAACAATAGTAGATTTAGTAGATATTTTAAAAGATTCGGTAAATAATAACATTGGATTTGAAGAAATAGCAAATACACTTCATAATACCACTAAGCTCGCGACAGAAGAAGGTTTTCTTCATGCTCCTCAACAAACGGAGAAACTTAGAAAAAAGCTTACTAAAAGACAAGTGACGAATTTCAGTACACAGCCATTAACTGTTTTTATGGTTCAAAATTTGTCAAGAAATTATATTTCTAAAACATCAGGCACAAAAATGTCTCAACACAGTATTGGCTCGATCATGGACAGGGATATCGAGAAAAATTTAATTCGATATAAAAAAAAACTTGCTGAGCGAATAGACCAATGGCTTTCAGATTTATCAATATTAAAAGCAGAAGATACAGATTTAAGACAAGTAATAGTTCTTGACTTAGCCAGTGATATAGTTGAAAGACAAAAATATTTAGAGTTTAATAAAAATAAAACCTCAGACATAGATGAACTAGAACATTTAAAGTATCTAATATTTAAATGGATGAAAAGATACGCCGGTGAAGAGAATATGGAAACTGTACACCATGCTGTAGAGTTGATGGAAATGATCAGGAATATACCCGTACCAATGTTAAGCAAATCCCAAGATCTTTTGAAAAAATCTATCAGTCGTTTATGTTGTAATAAAGCTCACCCTGAACCTGGTACTTCTACTGACACCAGTAAAGATAGTGTCCATAATTCTAAATCGGATTCTGGTATACATAACCATAGAGAGTCATTGAGTTCAGCACCGTCATATATTGTGATAGATGGATGTGACAGTATATCTCTATCTAAAAAAAAGAAAAATTATTCAAGAAAACAAAAAGCAAAAGATCCAAAGTCACCTCCAGTTAATCGATCTAGTAAACCTAACCTAAGTCGCACAAATGTTAATGACAATTCAGATTTTTTAAATACAGCATAGAAAATCAGGAGAACTCTCAAGAAACATTAAAAAACGAATTGAAAATTAAAAGAACATGCTCCCATATTCTTAACAGTTTTAATGCTAATAAAATAGTTAATGAAAATCTTCTTCAGAATAGTGTGAGCCAATCTAATAGTATCAACAAAAAAGAATATTCTAGCCAAGATAGTTTCGTATCAAGTAAATCTCAGGATGACTTTCATGAATCCTATAGCGGTATTTGCTGCAAAGACTGTAATGATGAACCTGGTGCTTCAATTAACATTAGAAAAGATGGCGGAAATACGTCAAAAGTAAACTGTACTACACTAAAGAAACATCAAAATGATTATATACTTTCAAACTATATAGTACATAACATTACCAATAACACAAATGTTAGAAGTAATCGTATAATAATCAGAGAGGATATAACATCGAAACGAAATATTTCAAAAAGTAAGAAGAAGTTTAATAAAACACAAGATTCAAGCAGCGCTTCTAAAGTTTTTGTCTCTTGCGATAGTGTGAATGAAGTGCAAAATGATAATGATGGTGCTAAAAATATTAATCCTGAACCAGGACCGTCAGGGCTAGTGACTCCAGTACCTCCTCATGCAGGTGAGGCATCTAGTGCAGTTGCCCAGCTTATGGCTGAGTGGCGACCACATCCAGTATTCACTCCCCCACCACCTGGACGACCACTACTCGATCAGGTACACGAAGAATTTAAAGGATATCTCAAGAACTGGTGTGAACAAATACCGATACCTGCCAATACTTGCGAGGAGATTGAACTAGCAGGAAAATCTAGATTAGGCATTTTAAATGGCATTTGGAAAATGATAACGAAATTGAAAACGCAACCGGCGGTGTTTCAAAACAAATTTTACTATGAAGATGTATTGGGGAAAGAGATAGATGAATTATTAGATTGTTTACCGCAATCACAAGAGTTACAGGAAAAAAAGTACACCCTTAAATCGCAGCTTCTCGACAAGATATCAGATATGAATGATTTGATTAAAGAGATAGAAACGCCTGAGAATTACAAGGAAATGGTAGCTCAGAAAGCTGAACTTATGAAAGATCAGAAATTAAGGAAAACAGTCAGATTAGACCGCGAGGCTCCAACGAAAATATTTGAAGAAATGCTCAAGTACTGTACTTTAGACGATTTCTTAACGGAAAATAATTACAAGGAGACCAATAAAATTTTAGAAAAAGCATATAAAAACAAGTTATTGATAACGATTCAGGCGTACATGGATGAACTTAAGAAAGCTCATGGCAAAGAAATGGAAGAACTTTACAGTGTCTATAAAGAAAGCGATATCTTTGAAAAACTTAATAAAGTACCCTTGCCGACAGAAGACGATATAAAGGAAAATGCTGATGAAATTCTTCTAGCACTTGAAATTGAGCAGTGGATGAAGGATTTACCGATAGTTAAGAACGATGATAGAAATGAACAGCGTCAACGTTCAAGGTTAAGGGATTCATTGACGCAAAAAATACATGAAATGGGAAAAAGAGTCAATATTTCTGATTGTTGCGGAGATACCCAAGTAAGGCATGAGATTTCTTACTTTCTAGATATGGTTCCACTTGAAAAAGATCAAGATTTGAACATCAATCAGATGGTGGATGAGCTTACCAATAGATTGAAGAACAGGCAGGGATCTGGCGGTAGAAGAAAATCGGTAGCATTCCAAAATGGGAGTCGATTACTAAACAGAAGCGAGTATACTTTCGTATCTCCAGCATCAGATATTTACTCGCCTAAGGATAAATGGGCATTCCAAGGTAACGAAGATACTCAATATAAATACCTTTTCCAAAATCCCCCTTTATGCTCTACTAAAATTGAGCAGCCAAGTGAATGGGACTTGGGCGATGATCAAGATGCTCAATACAGAGCCTTATTCAAAGACGGCGTTCCGTGTTCTTCTATGATCGAGCCACAAGCTGGCTATGGACCAGGCTCACATTTACCACCAGATTTTCGTCATTCATATGATCAACCAGCAAATTTTGATTTCCCTCCGAGGCAATTCAATGAAAGTGCTCGAAGAGGTTCATTCGGTTATTCTCAGCGAGGTTCGGAAAAAAGATACCAACATCCTGATGTGATGGGATTCCCAATGACGCCTTGCCCGGGCTCGCATTCACCAGGGTTCTACGAAAGTGCAGCAGCAATGCCTAACGTTCCACCAGACAGCCAGTTCCAATCGTTACATGGAAGTTGTATGTCTGGAGCTGCTCATCAAGTTCCAAGAATGACGGGACGTTTCAATCAATCACAGGGTGTAGGATGGATGCCGCCAGAGGAAGCATCAGGTTTCGTATCGATGCGTGATGATGGTCCACACCAAATGTTGCCTCCACGGCAGCGTTTCCCAAATGAACCGCCTGCATTTTCACATCGATTTCAACTAGATCCAAATATATCACAAGCAGAAAGATCCGCAGCCCAAGGGTTTGTACCAATGACAAGCTACGGACACAGGCAGCCCCAAGGATTTATGTCGATGCCTAGCAACCAACCAGCTGAATTTCAGGCTTCTGATTTCCATTCATTTCCTCCAAATGAATTCATGCAACCACAACCTGCGGCATTCATTCCCAACGAGTCTCGTTTTTCAAGAAGATATCCAAAAGAAGGATCAAATGATCCTAGTATGCGACAAGACTTACTGCAAGATAGTGTTGAAAGTAATCGCGGTATGATGCCGCAACCGCTTGAAGTATCTGTTCAAGTTCACGAAGCTCCTCGTCCACATCAGCAACTACAAGTTGATGGAGCAGTTCCATTTGTGTCCATGGTAAGCCAACAACGACCGAATGAGCCTTTGGGAGCTCGGAACATATCTGTTCGGCAACCGACCCAAAACCAACCTTCTATAAGAGTAACACCGGCTCGAGATCGTACTGATCTGGATGAAATTCAGGAGGCACAAAGCAGGAGCGCCCACTTATCTCATATACAAGCACAAATGCCAGTACCAAGTCGCCAGTCTTCACGTCACGCTCCAACCAATAGAATGACTGAAGCGGCCAGCAGAGAAACCTCATCTCCGCAGAGAGCTAGATTATTAGCTTCGAACGCGCCTTCCTCGGAAATAAGTAACCAACCAGCCTTCTATTCAACTCCAAATCAACGAAGCGCTCCACCACCTCATAACATCAGAGAACGTCGACAGTTAGAGAAGGAAAGAGGTCCAGCTAGGCGACTTGACATGGATGCAGAAGAGGTGGACGAAGGCGAGGAAAGGTGCCACTGCCGGCAAAGATTTAAAGAATGGAAGGGACATAATTGCCAGACTTGTGATGATTGTGTACAGGGGAGATTCTATCCTTATCCTTACCCGTATCCGTATATGTATCCACCGTTTGGAAGACCACCGTTCCAAGGTCCACCACATTGTAGAAGATAAATAGATATAATTTGGCAAGCCATTTGCGACAGTAGAAAAAGGTGGCAAATAAAAAAAATGTATGCCCAAAAAAGGTTTTTTTTTCAGAAAATTTGAGTTTGCAGGTGCCGTTTTTTATTGTTGTACTTCAAAGTTGGTTTGCCGGAGTATAATCATGAAACGCATCCAATTTTGGAATAAATATTAAATAACCAAGCGCCTTCTTTTACATTGTAAACTGAGGGTCTACCGCGAAAATCTAAAATCGACATTTCCTCTTCTGTTTCTCTATTGCTCGAATAAGCAAGAGTGATAAAGCGGCAGATAACGATATTTCGATTATTGAGGTAGGAACTCTGACCTCGCAACGATTCAAACCAAGATAACTAATATCCCACCAAACTGTTTTGTATATAGACCACTATATAACTGTTATATAGACCACGACAAAACGTATACCTATCGCTCGAACAAATTTTATCTAGGCATCACATTAAACAGCCAAAACTTGGCATAATATGCTAATTTTCAGATTTATCATTAGAAAAAAAATACTGACCGTTTATATTGCCTTTTTAAGTGTTAACCCTTATTTAACTACATGTATTCAAAATCTAATTTATTTGCTTATTTTTGGAATGTGTTTTATGTTTCTGTTACAATATAATTCAATAAAAAATAAAAATAAAAAATAGTAAGTGTTTTTGTTGAAATACGGATAGCGTGGAGTCCCCTTTCGTTTTAACATAGCTTTATTTGCCGTGCAGTGCAGTGGTAACACTTTTGCTCAATTAGGTTCGCTAGGCGTTCATACTTCAAATTAATTGTGTTATGTTAAGGTATAGTAGATATAATATATTTACTGTCGTAGAGATAAATAAATAATAAATATTAAATAAATAAATATTATAGGACATTATTACACAAATTGACTAAGTCCCACAGTAAGCTCAATAAGGCTTGTGTTGTAGGTACCTAGACAACGATATATATAATATATAATTATAAATACTTAAATACATAGAAAACACCCATGACTCAGAAACAAATATCCGTGTTCATCACACAAATATATGCTCTTACCAGGATTTGAACCCGGGACCATCAGCTTCATAGGCAGGGTCACTATTACCCACTAGGCCAGACCGGTCGTCAAAGAGAGGCTAAATAACTTTGCTGACTGTATATTTGCGGACAAGAAATGACATTCTTTTTTACTGGGGCCAAGAATCAACGCATCGTTCTTGGTGCAAAAATTGGATTAATGCCATGATCATGCCATACTAGGCTTGCAAAGTTTACATCAATGAAGTGGTGTACATCACTTTGTTAACAGACTTCATATGTATAAAAATATCTAAGGATAGTAACCAGTTTTCACTGCCTTCGAGTGTTGTTTAGCCGCCCACGACCGGAAAAGTAGGTAAGTGTTATTAATAAATATATGATGATACATTATTGACTGTTACCGATTATATAGTTGAGATAATATAGCACGGGTCAGGAGGTGACAGCGGACGCTTGTAACGGTTTCTTTTGGGGGCAATATGGCCGACTTTTTAAGTGGGTAGACTACGTCTAAGCTCCATTGCACTTGGCAATGCAAGCTTGAGCGCCACTAGAAGGATGATTACTGTACTTTTTTGTAAGCCTGTAATGTGTACAATAAAGTGATTAATACTTTTTACTACTACTATACTCTGTATTTTTAGGTATTTAAATAAAAGTAAACAATCAATCTGTACATTTTCGGGTAGTTATGGCATTTATTGGTTAACCAACCAAATACAAAACCGCCTGGATCTGTCACTGAACAAGCTGAACCGACATTATTTAGTCCATAGAAATAGGATAGTATAGAACGACTGTCAAACTTCAAAAAGTACGACCAAAACTGAAATGCAAGTGTGTGCGTAAATTGTCTATGTGCGAACAAAAATAGCGATGTACAACGGGAGGGAGCTCATTCCACAGCCGGAGCGTCCGCGGGAGGAAGTTCCTCTTAAACCGCACAGTGTGCGACCATTTAGGTTCTAAGGTGTGACGATGAACACCCTGCCGACGGCGAGCGGTGCGGTGATAGAAAGCGGCCGTTGGCATCATGTCAAACAATTCCTCAGAGCACAGCCCATTGTACAAGCGGTAGAACACACACAAAGGCAAAGTCTTACCTTAGACTTAAAGGTTCAATTCTGGTTTTGAGTTTGGGATCGTCCACGATTGAGTGAACTTGAGTTTTGTAAACGTTAGTAACTACCGATCGTATAATATATCGTTAAATCGTGAGCAATCAACTACCTCGCCTTGGGACGATAACTATGTTATTATAAATAGAAGGTGCAATGCAACATTGCCTTGAAAATTACTACATAGGAAGGAATACTTTATCTACTTATGTATCAAATTTACAAAGTACTTACATTATTATGACTTATTATTTGACGACCGGTTTAGCCTAGTGGGTAGTGACCCTGCCTACGAAGCTGATGGTCCCGGGTTCAAATCCTGGTAAGGGCATTTATTCGTGTGATGAGCATGGATATTTATTCCTGAGTCATGGGTGTTTTCTATGTATTTAAGTATTTATAAATATTTATATATTATATATATCGTTGTCTCGTGTAAGTACCCTCAACACAAGCCTTATTGAGCTTACTGTGGGACTTAGTCAATTTGTGTAATAATGTCCAATAATATTTATTTATTTATTGTTTTTTTTTTTTTATTTATACCGTGGGCTAATTCAACCCGATAGATTTTAACGATAAAGAGCAAAAAAAAAAAAATATATATAGGGTTTTCTGCACACGATTTCTTAATTTATTTATACCTACACTTTGGTGAAAAATAAACATTAAGTATCTCTAATATCGATTTCAGGAAACTGTATAACATTTTAAAAGCTGTCGGGTTTCATTGGCCCACGGTGTGTAGTATATTACCTACATACGTAGCGACCAATCGCGCGCGTGATGCGAACTCATCAACCAATCGCGTTGCGGCGTTAGACTGCATGATTGGCTCGAATTCGTGTGCGTGACACCGCTGTACTGGCCCCATTCTTATTGCCCGTAAGGCCCGTCCTTAGATATATGTCAATGAAACAACCATAAATATTTAACCGGATTTATTATAGCCGTGTAGCTTCTTCTGTATTACTTCCTCGGCAACAATATAAGTCTTTACTCCCTGTATGCCTGCGTGAAATAGCACGCATATTTACTAACGTACCACTTTTGGTCACATAGTGAGATGAAAAAAACATTACACAGGTATGCTTTAATCATAAAATTTTCACTTAAAAAATACAAAATAACATGTTATGAATTAGATCTGGTTCAGTTATGGATCTGATCTGTCAGTGTCACAAGTGAGTTAGTTTTACGGAATCCTTAAACATTGGTGTAATTTACTTCAAACGCACGGTCTTCAATAAAATGCTACGATTGCTACGATTACAATATTAAAACCCCTTAAGAAATCTACAGCAAATACTTTGCATCACCCATGTAGCAACTATCGCCAAGCAGACATTTTTTATCCACAACACAAATGTACACAAAAAACCACAGATAACTTTTTTTTTCATAAAACCGTTATGGCGTTTTGATTCGAATAAAACAAGTTTAATAATGACATTAACTAATCTATTTGTGGATCTTATTGGTTTGGTATAAGGTTGGTTTTTGATTCGTTTTGTATTTAATGGTTGGAATGGTTACTTTGTTGCGGTATTGCATTCCAATGTTCGATGTTGATATAAGTTTTAGGATTGTGGTTATCTTTGATGGTAGTCGTGCGGTTTATGTATTATGGAGTCATTAGATCTATTTCTTTAGCTGGACACTGCCTGCTATATCACTGCTAAGAAGGACAGGGAAACAAAATATACCGTTAAAATGTACCGTCTCTCTTAGCAAAAAGTGTCCTAAAATAGGTTAGATGTACCTAACGGTGTAAATCCTTTTATGTTGGTATGAAAACGAATGACCTGATGGGAAACAGTCATCGTAGAAGCAACCATTGTTAAGCTTCAGTAGGTACAGAAAACGGATTATAAATAAACGTCGTACCGCTTTTTTAAATCACATTACGGCTGCCAAGTTAATTATCAATATTGAGGCCTTTCTCTAGGGACGTCTATATCAAAATGATTTCTTAAAATTAGCAATAATATGTTGAGTTCCCTAAATTACTTTTCATTTTTAAACACGCAAAAATGTAAATGTAAAAACAAGATATCCGCGATCCCGGACACGCACTTCCATCTCGCTCACGCTTACACTCAGTGAAAAAGAACACGAACTTACTGCACCTTACAGGTAAGTTGAGGAATGATGGTTTAGATAAAGGTAGGTTTTGATTATAAAAGAGAATATCCTTTTTAATATTTTTTGTTCCTTCGAGCCGGATATAAAATCTCATCAATCTTAACTATTAAGCATAGTTGCGTTTGAGCGATTAGCCCTTTTTTGTACTTACTCAATAGCAAAGCAGCAAATCATCATCATCTGCTTAATTCGGTGTCGTAATTAGGTACACAATAACTTAAAAATAGCAAAAGTGGCTTAGAACAATTTAGTTTCATTCCAGTTCCTCCAGTCGGACACCTCTTAGGACTCTCGCACCCCACAAAAGCTGCAATTATCAGAAATTAGGCATAACAATTTTATGGTTAGGTACAGAATATTAACTATGATACCTACCATACAAAAAACTATAGAGATTCCGGTTCTTATTTCTGATAATTTTAGATCAAGGGAGTGCCTTATGCGATAATGTAAATATCAATGTTAGCAATCCAGTTAATCACATCTGTGGCCGCATGCACAGACAACTCCACCGGCCACTAGTTTAGTTTTCGTATCGCCGCGAGAGACACAGGCCGCGCGCGTTCAGCCAATTAAAAAAAGTTTTCAACGCCACAACGGCCGGTTTTTAAAAACAAAAGTGACAGTTGACTCGCTTAACTAACTTTACCTCGATTTTAAAAACATTCGAACGTGATATTTGTGTTTGAATACCAAGAACGGACTGTAGTGTTGTGTAGTATGATTTCGCAATTAAAATAATACAAAATGGAGGACGTTTATACAATTAAAGTGAGAACTAAGCCTGATACGAGGAATTCTTATCCTTCTGAACGGAGGTATTCGGCGTCTACAGTGTCAGGGCTAGCTTGGGTGCATTTAGCTTTAGCTGCAACATCGTTTCTATTAGCATGTTTAGCTTTAGTCAACCCACACTCCGGCATAAAGCGAATGACTTTAAATGATACGGAAGAGCGAACTGTAAACAAAAGTGAGCTGATATTTAATTTAACGGAATCTGTTGAAACGAATGATTTTGAAAACAGAACCAATGAAGTGCCTTATGATACACATGAAAGCAGCTATATTTTAGTCCTAGCTCCAACTATAATAACAGTTTTCGCAATTGCTTCTATTATGGCTTCAGTGAGATGGTACATAGACCATAATATAACATGGTTATTCATAATGTCTATATTATCGACGATTTTCGCATTTGTATCGTTCACAATGATCATAGTCTGGTTTGTTTCTACATCGAATACGGATTTTTCGGAATTTTATAAAGATAAAATACCATTTAAAGATCAATTGGTTGTAAGACATAGTGATGTCTTGGTTAAGAATGAAACGCATTTGGTTATTGCTTTAAATCCGCCAAAAGATGATGATGAAGAGGCATATGTATTTACAAAACGAGTATTGTCTATTAATATAATGATAGCTGCTTTTCTAGAGCTTCTCTGGTCGATTTTAAGCGTCAAAATATCATTTAAAGGCATGAGAACGAATTACAAAGACGACACAGAACCGAGGAGCAACTGTATATCAGTAGTAACTACAATAAAAGGTAATAACACAAAGAAACTACCAAGAAATACTAAGCTACTCCCTCCAAAGCCAGATCTGATCGAACACTATCCAAGCAGAAAGATAAAAAAGATATTCCTAGCACAAAGCGATAACGGATTTTATTTAAAAGATCAGAATACAAAAAAACAAAACGACGACACAAGTTCCGATTTGTACAAGGAGAGAATGATGAACTTTTTGAATCGCTGCGCTCCCTCGGAAGTGTCCAATCCGGAACAGACCCCCAGTGTCCAATCGGAAGCTCTAAATACTATACCGGAAGTCACTAACGTACAGATAAATGAACGGGCCACGCCGGTAAGCTGGGGTGACACGCCTGACCACACGATTTATAACCAAAACAATATTAATTTTGAAAAGATTTTTAATTTCGGGAAAGAGAAAGAAACAGAAGAAACTAATGATAATGTGGAATAAAACAGTAAAAATATAACACTTGAATTAAAAACAAAGAAAGTAAGACTAAAATGAAAATAAGACTAAAATAACAACGAATCTAAGCTTTCCGATTTCAGAAAAGACATAGAAAACGAAGATCTATGTGAAAATATGCATTAAAAGTAAAAAGTACTGTTGAAAATACAAATAAAAGTAGATTTTCTAAGAGGAAAGCGAAGAAAAAAGTGAAAATGCGTATAAATAAGACGGTAAAAACGTAGAAAGTGTCGTGTGGAGCGGAGCGTCGGACGATAATTAACTGCAGTGTGATTACTCATTATGGCTTTGAAAGTCTAGAATTTGCTTGCACCTTGAGGTGGTAAAATATTGTAAGATTATTTGCTTAATTATTTGGGTGTATTAAAGTGCCGTAGGTTCAGAGAACGGAGTTTTTTGAAAAAATGTACCGCTTTAGATCAGAATACGGTTGCAAAAATTTGAAGATTTTCTCTAGTGACTTCATCGATTCGAATACTGTTTTTTTGACTTTTGCTCTATAGATCACGAACATACCTAGCTCTAAAACGCACTAAATTTAATTTTTTGTAAATATGAAAATTAACAAAAGCTAAAATATGAAAATTGCAACTAAAATTCGCAATTTTTTTTTGAGAAAGCTCATCGATTACTTCGTTTTTGTAAATACGTATAACAAATTAAAATTCGCGATCTCGAGCACGCACATCCATCTCGCTTATGCTCAGTGAAAGAGAATACGAACCTACGGAACCTTACGTTTTTCTTAGTGCTCAGAAGTGGGATGTATTGTATAATTGTATATGTGATGATTTCACGTTTTGTCATAATATTGACAACTGGCACTAAAAACCTTTAGCTCGAAAACGGCACATATAATAGGTATGTGTTAATATGACTGCGTATGTATTATGTACTTATAATTAAGTTTCTATTGACCAATAATGAATAAATCATTGAGATCAGATTTTTGCTAGTTTTACATACATAAGTATCAAGCGAATGCTGCTCTAATAAAACTAAATGGTGTGAAGGAGACAGTTTTTCGTAAAAAAACACTCAACTTTCAAAATTGATCCCCCGCATCGGATAATTTTAATACCTAGAACTAGAACAATTTTCAAGCGAACTAATTTCAAGTTTCAAAGTGGCGGGACTTTCAAGCGGCGCCATATTCGTATTCACGGAATGACTGGTTTCATAGTCAACAAATTTATTAGTCAATATGCGCAGATATAATTATAATATAATAACCTATGCCAGAAGTAAGTACCTAATTGCGAAACTATATAGAACGACAGCGGGCGGTGTCTATGACATTTCGAATGAAGCATGGAACCCGCTGAACCAGAGTTGCCAGGTGAGCGGAAAAGAATTATCGTATTTGAGGTTCAAAATTATCGTACCGATGAAAACATTATCGTACGCCCATATCAAAAAGGCACTACTACTCCCAAAATTTCTTGCGAAATAAGCTTACATGACCAATGTATAATCAAAGAAATCGCAATTTTCATTGAAATTGCGCAAAAAACAGTTTTATAATTGTGTATTTTTTAATAGATCCAGACGGTTTTACAGGAAATTTCGACGTAGTACAGTCAGCATCAAAAGTAGCGGATGAAACAACGCGCCAAAAGTATCTGATATTCGGGATAACTTTTCCAAATATAGATAAATTTCTAGAATTCGCGTTCCAAAGTATATCTTTTACAGTCTTTGTTGTTCTATATTAAAGACATCACTTTTTGTTAAGCTGTTACAGAATGGTAGATACTTATGAAGCGTTATTTGATCCGCTACTTTTGATGCTGACTGTACATTTTTGACGTAGACTGCCGAACAACGGCATGCACGAGCACACTCAAAAACTCAAAAGTAACTAGCGAACTACGACTTGACATTGACACAAAATCATCATAGATTTGATAGAGGCCATTAGAGTTAAATTAAATGTAAACAAGCCGCCTCAAACATTCCGTAATTCACACACCGTTAAAGAATACCTACCTATGGTGATGCTTAAACCTTGTATTTACAATAATTTTTAGCCAAAACAGATACCTAGTTTTCTGTTAGTTAAGTATAATTATATGATAGTAAATAAATACACGTCACGTTGGCTCCGTTTTGCAAAAAATTATAGATTTATACACCTGACTATAGCGGACTCCGATAATTGTGAGATTGTGAGAAAAGTGTAAAATTTATCAAAGCATGCATCAGCTGACGATAGGGCAAAATTTAAGGACAGGTACTTAATATCAAGGCGCGGAAATCGGTTAAATTTCCAACCTGCCAGGTACTTGGCGCAAAACCATTTTTTTCGATTTTATTCGTAAAACCGTTATTTTTAAACCGGTTTTTAAGATAACATTTCCATAAAGTTCGTGTCAGATTATCTGGTTCTTCTATCTGTGTCATTGTTTACACGGCTGCGGCATACCACCAGGCCGGCCGGCCGTCTCGCTCGTCGAATAAACCGGTTTTATTAGGTTACAATAAAGTTCTTAAAACGTTCACGTTCCTCAGTTCGGAGTAAAACCGAAATAAATCGGTATTTGTATTTTTAAAACCGGTTCCAAGCCTTGCTTAATACAGACAGTAAAAACAAAAACCTCAATTATAGTCTGGCAAACACAACTCGTCAGTCAGTAAGGACCAGGAAAATTATACTCATCCCTTTCGTTTGGGTGCTAGTACTAGCGTCAAGACAAAGACAGTATGATTCTCTCTGTCTATGTTTGAAATGAGACAGTCCTGGGACCATTTATATCGGAATAAAAAATAGACAATAAAGGGATAAAAACGATAGTCCGTGTTTTTTAACATTTAGGATTTTGACGTGTCTTTTTATTGTAATATAGTTTAGTAATAGTACATTACGATACAAGTGCGAAAAATAGGAAATTCGAAACGAGTGGCGATAAATTAAAACACGACCGAAGGGAGTGTTTTAAATCGACAAGAGTTGCGAATTACCTATTCGCACATGTATCGTACAACGTTTTACAGTACATATGGCCCTTTAAATGTTCGACACAGTAACGTAATATGCTACTTCTCGCACTAGTGCTATAAAGTAGCCCCATATGTACTGTAAAAACACTTAAGTCATTGATAATAAAGGGATAAAAACTATAGTCCGTGTTTTTTAACATTTAGGATTTTGACGTGTCTTTTTATTGTAAAACAGTTTTGTAAAATAAGTTACGGCAAATATGTAAAAATTATAAATCATAATACTTTATTTTGCTTTCATAAGTAATAGTTAATGATTTTTTAAAAGCGTTTATCATTAAAAAACACGTCAAGTTTGTTTACCTTTTTTTCTAATACTAAAAAACGAACTATAAGTACTTAGTATTCATTTGTTTTTTATAAGAAAAGGTTACAGTCGAACAACCCTTTAACATCCATGGCCTATAAATGCCTTACATTCGCGGCTGTCACATGCGAGTTGCTCTACCTTTAACCATGAAAAAGTGAGTGCAAAAAATGTTGCAACTGGCAATGACCTAAACAAAAATGGCTGCCGTTAAAGAAAAACGGTTTTGGCGTGGCTAATTGATTGTATTGAATGTAGATATTGTATGCAACGAATGTTGTAAGAATGTAACAAATTACATATAAGTAGTTGGGATTCTATGCAGCGACTTTTCTATGAAGCACTCGATACATTTTATGACTTCGAAAAACGGACCATATGAATATTGTGACGTATTCGCTACGTTACACAAAGGTTTCACTTATGGTACAGTCACGTCTGAAAATATCGATACGAAAAATGTGCCAAAAATATGTATACACTACCTTAATATATGGGTAATAAAGTCGTGTTTTTGGCACTTTTTTCGTATCTATATTTTCAGACGTGACCGTACGTGGGCCAGACAGATTTAAAAGGTGTTTCTTGACCGCATTTAGAAACTAAAATGTCAAACTAGAAACAAAACTTAAAATGTGATTTAACTGAAAATACATCATGTAATACTTCTGGTGTTGCAGGCGTCCATAGGCTACGGTGACTGCTTACCATCAGGCGGCCCGTATGCTTGTTTGCCACCGACGTGGTATAAAAACCCACAAAAATTGTATCATAAAAATAATAGTAGATGTTGTATAATACAACAGCCGTCCCTATTCACCCCGGTTGACGGTATAACGTTGTCAACAGAGGGCCTACCGCGAACCACGTTCGACGTGTTGCCTCCCTGTCACACTTACTTACGAATTTACAAGTGCGACAGAGAGGTATTTCGCGGTAGGCCCTCTGTACACGGTGCGTAAACAAGATGCCAAAATCGTGCTCCATAGCATAACGTAGCAGTAGTCTCTATCTCTATCACTCTTCCAGATTAGTGCGACATAGGTACACAGTGCGATTTTCAGATAATATTATAACCAGAGTAAGCGCAGGAGTTGCAAATAGAGTTCCAGTTACTCTGGTTATAATATTCGCGGAAAATCGTTGAGCATTAGACTTTTTGTTTACCGCGATATCCATTGTCGAGTTAGCAGTACTGAGAGTTCCGCTACTCGATGCTATGTAGATGTCGACTACGAAAATTATAAGTGTTTTGGTACCAAAACTGATGTATGGAGTGAGCACTCTATGTACTTCTTATTTCTCTATGGCTACGGTACACAACACTTTACAAAAACAGTTCTATAAAATACCACTACCATCCATCACTTCACAATACTTCAGACAGATACTTTATACACTTGCCCATCGACTTGCAAGCAAATCAGTTTCAGGGGCCCATGACAGAAGCGCGTTCAGAAATTTTAGAGCGCGAATGAGTGGAGATTTCAGGTATGCTACAGTACGCGTTGCTGGAACTGCAAGAAGGTTATGGTGTCTAGGCTCAAGTTCCTGCTTGGATAGGAAAGGCACAGAGAGCCTCACTATCTGTGCCACTAGGCCAGTTTATGTATTCTTTGTATTGTTTTCTGTATTGAAGTGTGCAATAAAAAGTTTTTTTCTGGTATAGGAGGCAAATGAGCAGACGGATCGCCTGATGGTAAGAGATTATCGCCGCCCATGGACACCTGCAACACCAGAGGGGTTGTAAGTGCGTTGCCCAACACCAGAGGGGTTGTAAGTGCGTTGCCGGAATTTGAGATGGGAGTATGCTCTTTTCTTGGAGGTTTGAAGGTCGTATCGGTCCGGAAATACCGCAGGCGACAGTTCATTCCCAATTTAGCTGTGCGAGGCAGGAAGTTTCTGAAGAAACGCACAGTTGAGGACTGCCAACCATCTAAGTACTTAGTGAGGATGGAAATGTTGTCGCGTCGTAGGGCGATGGCGGAAGCGGCAGGGATTAATCCGAACAATATTCCTCGGAGCACTCCCCGTTATACATGCGACAGAAAATCCAGAAGCGAGGCCACATTCTCATCAATATTATATATTGTTAGGAAAAAACCGGCAAGTGCAAGTCGGAGTCGCCCACCGAGGGTTCCGTACTTTTTAGTATTTGTTGTTACAGCGGCAACAGAAATACATTATCTGTGAAAATTTGAACTGTCTAGCTATCACGGTTCATGAGATACAGCCTGGTGACAGACAGACAGACGGACGGACAGCGAAGTCTTAGTAATATAGTCCGGTTTTACCCTTCGGGCACGGAAACCTAAAAAAGGAAGAATTTCTGCCCGAGACTTCTTCTGCGTGGAATGAACTGCGTGACTTATTTTTCAAAAGTGTTTTTTAATAAAAAACACGTCAAAATCGATAAGGAACGAAATCTCCATGTACCAAAAAGTGTCATCAAAAAACTTTAAATAGGTGGCGCTACAATACCTAGAGTACTGGAACAAAAATATCAAATCATAGACAGCGCACTTCACTCCGTCAATAACGCCTAGGTTCTTAGCTACTCTAGCGCTACTCTGGAGAGATTTGGAACTATTATTTATAGCTGACAGCTGGACACTTTTGCAACAGTTCTGCCATAAGAGATCCTCTTAATTCCACATTCCATACCTTCTTTCGAATGCTAAAAAAACGGACTATAGACAGACAGAGTTATTGTCACGTTTACAATATTATAGAAGAAATGGTGTAAAATCAAAATGTACATGTATTTATTATTCCATTTATTCCTTAGGGGAGAAATCCATTAAGTTATGATGGTTCACACCTAAACATTTCTGCCATTAAGGCGCGGCACACGCGGGCGCGGCCGGCGCGGACCTGCATTTTTAGGGTTCCGTACCCAAAGGGTCAAACGGGATCCTATTACTGAGACTTCGCTGTCCGTCCGTTCGTCCATCCGTCTGTCACAAGTCTCATGAACTGATAGTTAGTCAGTTGAAATTTCTACAGATTACGTATTTCTGTTGCCGCTGTAACAATTTAACAAGTACTAAAAACAGAATAATTTAAATATTTAAGGGGGCTCCCATACAAAAAAGTGATTTTTAGATAATGGTACGGAACCTGAGTTAGACTCGCACTTGGCCGGTTTTTTTTACAGTTTTTAGACGTGTCTAGCTCGATAATTATTTATACACGAGACATGCTCCACACGCGACCTTCCTGTGTTTAAACAGGAAAATGTTAATAGGTTGCCTTGCTACGGTTTGCTACAGTCTATATTTGGTGTCTATACTATCAGACTCAGTTGCTCAGTTTAAACAGAAATTCTGATAGAGTCAGACCAAGCTAAGTTGGCAGCGATGGCACTTACCTTACATAGAATAGAAAGAATAGAAAGGTGTTTATTTCTCTAGTTTATTATGTTACATTGTGTTATGTCCATCAGGCCGATGGTGTGTTCGGCCTGTGGGTATGTCAGCTACTTACATAGGTAAGTGTTAAGTGAACGTTATAATTTCATAGAAATTTGATGTTTAAAATAACACTTGCACCGTCTGGGCTATTAAAATCGCTGCCAACGTGCCAACTTATCTTAGTTTGACTCTAGAATGGTCCTGAATTGCACATGAAGCATAAGGACTCTTTTCTGATGGAAAGCCACATATCATCTGTGGGATGGATTTGTAGCAATTTTTTAAGGAGTAGTGTACCTCTACACATTCTACTAAATTAAAAATTCAAAATTAAAAATTCAAAAATTTATTCTGCAAGTAGGCCTCAAGGGCTCTTTTACAAGTCAATACAACATTTATAGTAACATCATATAGAGACATGAAAAATACATAACAACATTTATAAATACAACAGCCAATACCTGGGTAAACATTACATTATAATAATCTTAAAATAAATAATTACTACAATACAATAGAGATGTATAGTCTCTATGGTTAAAAACACATTAAATCTGGAGATGTAAAGGAAAATAAAATAAAATTTGGAGGTGTAAAGTCTCTCCAAGTGCCAAATAAAATTTATACTATATAAATAAACCGCGTCTGGGCTGTTAAACTAGCAGTCTCATAAACTAATGCTACATTCTGTACATAACTAGTATGTACCAAGTCAAGTATATTATACAATATGACAGAGACGTATAGTCTCCACGGTTAATACATTAAGTTTGGAGATGTATAAGATCCCCACGGTCTGAGAAAAATAAGCTAAGATACTACTATTGGATCAGTTTTGCTCCTAGCTGTAAGTTGTACATTTCAACCCAATCTGGGTTGTTAATACATTAGTCCGAGTCAAATTAATAATTGTGACAAGGTTAAAATACTTATGGTATAAGAGCAACATTTGCCGTGCAATCCTTTTTAGGTAACATTTATAAAAGGTAAAAATCATTGACAGGTTCTCATGGACTGTTCAATTCAAAGGCTAGGTCTAGAACTGGTTTAAATCTAGATTATACATACATAGGCAGCCTGGGAAGTCTAACGGTACCGCTAACTGCTTAGCTGGTGCGATTCTGGACTCGAGGCAATTCTTGTATTTATATATTTCGGGGATCTCGGAAACGGGTCTACCGATTTCGATTAAAATGGGGGTTTACCTACGGGGACGAAAAATCGATCTACCTAGGTGTTACGAGGGTGAATTGAAAAGTTCTGAACCTAAGGTCGATATTCAAATTAAAAAGAAAAAATAATACTGGCACGTCAGACACACATGTTTTTTAATCATAATGCACCGTCTTTTGTTTTTTTGCTGTCACTCTTGTAAAATTTATGATCAAATTAGTAAAGAAGGTTCGCGATTTTCTTAGCAATGGATAAAATTGAACATCGTTCCGTCATAAAGTACTTGCAAAAAAAAGGGTTAACGCCAAAACAAATTTTACAACTATATGTATGCCCCCCTAACCCATCAGCTGGCGACGCCCCCCGCTACGCATCCTGGCACATCTCTGGTGGAAACGCCTAGCCTGTACCTATAAACAATCAGATTTAGTATTGTGAATACTTATAGAGTAGGTACTTTAGAATAAATGCATTTCAGATTTAAGTTGAAGTTAAACCGTAGAGGAATAAGTAAGCGCAGAGTGCTCACTCCGTGCATGGATTTATTTTATTACCTAAGTTTTAAGCGAGTTTCAAACTCATTAATGTTTTGTTTCCATACAACTTATCATTATAAAAGATGTAGAAGGAGAGAGAACTACAAGCTTAATTATAACTATTCAAAGTAACAAAAATTTGGGATCCGTTTAAGGGCATATTCGGTATCATGTTTTGATAAGAAAAAGTAGAAGAATTTTTTTTTGACGCGAAATAAAAAAAATATCTGTGGTGCAGGGGGCTGATTTTTAAATTTCGAGCGCTCGAATTCGTCACTCAAAAATCTGTGGTAAACGGCGAATTTATATTTTAGAAATACGAGCAATAGAAATTGGGAATCTACTGGTATTGACCACTCCTTTTCAATTATATTAGTAGAATTTAAATGCCTAGTAGTGAAGATAAATTGAAGGGAATTACACGAAATCCAGCACTCAAATTAAAAAATCGGCCCCCAGGTCGTCTAACTCGGCAAACCCTCCATACAAAGGCCAACAATTTTTAGCGCTAAATACGTATACCCTTAAACGGACCCCCACTATTTTTGTTACATTCTGTATACTATGGCATAACCAAGTCAATTTATCTACCTATTAATAAATGTACTCTCATTATAAGCAACAACCATGACATTTTGCAAGTTAATTAAAAGTATTATTATGCAATCGTTGTATTTTTAACAACACCTACCTAAGACCCGTTTGTGATGCGTCGTGATTAATTGTCACGCATTTAATTTGTCATGACAGCTGTAAGACTAGGCCGGCAACGAATGCTCAAAAAAGTTATAGAGAGAAATGCTTGGAACACAATTTTTGACTTCGTAACTTTGTTTGGACTAGTTAGGAGGTGAATTAACATATCAAAAGTCCCCGGCCGTAGCCCTTGAGCCGGGGAGAGAGGGGGGTTTGAAGGTCCCATTTAAAGATAAAAATAGTTTATTGTTCCAGTAGGCATAATACAATGGGCTTATTATTATTATTATAGCCTTTTTATTCCTTTTTTTACATTTAGTTACACATATACATAATTTTATAAATACTTATTTAAACTTTAATAAGTTCGCATATAATTTTCTGTAGTTGACTAGAATGATATCATCAGCGAATCTGCACAACATTGCGCTTATGTACCTCTGATCCGAGAAGATTTAAATCCCCCCTCAATTGGAGGATGGTATCCCAATATGGACCACCAAGAAACTTGGCTTTTTCGATTATATCTACGGCCGGGGACTTTTGTATGTTCACCTATAGAGTTGCAGGAGTCCATAGGCTGCTTACCATCAGGCGGGCCCTATGCTTGTTTGCCACCATCGTGGTATAAAAAAAAAATTAAGGGACTGATCAACAGTCCGCCGGACGGTATCGGCCTAGACAAACTAGACCAAACAAAGTTACGGAGTCAAAAATCGTGTTCCAAAAATTTCCTTTAATTTAATACCCTCTTATTGCTTGGCCTAAACGCTGAAGACGTTTTTTTTCCAGATGCAGAATTCGTGACTACTTAAATGTATTCTGCTATGACACAATGGCAATGTAATGACATCATTATGCCGTAATCGGCTCTAAATAAATGATAATCGCCATTTTGATGCATATTATGATATTGAAGACCGTTGCGTAATAGAAATGAAGAGAAAGAATCCAATTTTATGGTTCGACAATAGAGAAAGATGTATTTACAGTACATATGGTGCTACTTTCCCGCACGCGTGCGGGAATAAAGCACTTTCTGTGCATATGTCGAAACTTTAAAGAAAAGAGCCATATGTACTGTAAAAAACGTTGTACGATACACGTGCAATTTATCACCACTTGTTGCGAATTTCCTATTTTCTGCACTTGTATCGTAAATAACGAATTTATAAGGCAGTGTCTTACCTGAGCGAATAACTCGCCAACGCGAAGCGGCGCGGCGCGGGTGAATTCAATCCTTTGATACTTATGGAAGTGTCCTACGTAGGCGATCTCCGAATGCCGTTGGGCCGCCGCGCCGCGCCGCGACTCATTCGCGAGTCATCGCCCACGTAAGCCGCGCTGTTATAAGTACATATGGCGCTACTTTACCGCACTAGTGCGATAATTAGCACATTACATAAAGTTATGTCGAAAATTTAATGGGCCATATATACTGCAAAACGTACGAAATATGTGCGAATAGGTAATTCGCAACTCGTGTCGATTTAAAACACTTCCTTCGGTCTTGTTTTAATTTATCCCCACTAGTTGCGAATATCCTAAATTTCGCACTTGTATCGTAATGTACAGTATTTTACTAATGTTCAAAGAAAATGCAGTTGCTTAATTACTGGGTACGACCGTTTCATGATTGATCGTTAAGGTGCAGTAGGTCATACTGTGAAGGTGTCGTCCCACGAAATTCCATATTTTCACCAGCAGTGGCAGCATGGTTGCATTTTTATCACTTGTCACTATGCCTGTCACTTTCGCACTTACTTATCTGTTAGAACGTGACAGCCTGCGGCCGTGCGGCGTGGCTCGTATTAAGGATGACTTGCGCTAGACCGGGCCAGCCCCGGCCCGAGGCGCAGAGGCGGCGTTAGGCGTGGGGGACGGACCGCGAGGCCTTAGGCGGTGGCCCCACCGCCTACGGCCTCGCGGTCCGTGGGGCCTCGCGCCTCAAATAAGTACTTATATCTCGGACACACGTAAAATGTTCGTTATTTCTTACGCCATCAGAGGGTCTCGCTAAATGTACCTTGCCCACATAAAATTTTGGTCTTGCCCCGCCACTACCGAGGCGTCCGACACGTCATTTTCTATGACGGCTGATCGGTGATCACGTGGTGCTTTACATAGAAAACGAAGCGTCGGAAGGCAGCCCGACCCCCGCCCGGTCTAGCGTGAGTCATCCTTTACCCCGAACACCAACTTCGCACAAACAAAGTAAGGAATGCTTACAATATTTAAAGAATGCAGAGAAAACGAGTTGCAGGTGTCTTCGTTATCAGTTAAAATAACTGTAGCTACCTAATAAGTAGTGTTACGTGCGAGGTAATGGTAGGTATAGTTGAGACGTAATCGTCAAAGATGGCGGAAATTACAGGATGCGCGCGTTACAGTGATTATGTCAGTAACACGGACTGTAGATATGTAAGTTATTATCATTAAGGGCCCTCCACACTCGTGCGCGAAGCGAGGCGCGAAGCCGCGAACGCGAGTGTGGATGGCCCTCGCGTCGATTTCGCAGATTGTTCACGCCTTCGCGCCTTATTCCCCGTTTTTTGTCGGTATTTGGCCCGCGTCAAAGAAGACACGAAGCGCGAACTTGCAAGACTCCACACTCGCGATCGCTTCGCGCCGCGATTCGCTCACGAGTCGGTTAATCTGAACTGTCATAACCTTCTATGGCGGCTACTTGATTATATTGGGTGTGAACTTTATCAACCAAAAATCAATTTGACAGTTCCCAGTTTGAATCAGTGCCTTGCCGCAAACTAAATCCGATCAGCTGACGCTTCGGCGCCATCTTGCCGCGAACCAAACTGCGAAATCGCCGTGAAGTTGTGCGAGTGTGGAGTCTACGTCAACGTCGGGGTATGTTCGCTCCGCGAAGTCGCGCCGCGATTCACGCGCATAGTCTGGAGGGTGCTTTATGGTTAAGTTATAGTTTCTATTTTTCTCCGTGAGCTTCTACGGATTATCGTCTTATCTATTGTTTAAAAACCGCAAAGGCGCGTGCCACTATGAAAACTCACGGACTCAGCTCACGGAGAAAAATATAAACTATACCTAGCTGAGCCACCCCGCACTACTACCAGCTGCCACATAATTACCTACTTATAATACAGGTGACTTTCAAATTAGTAATACAAAATCCCATCATCATTAATTTTGTTGTTGCTTCTGTACCAATTTGATACTATCCTACATACCAAATTTCAGCTTCCTAAGTGCGCTAAAGGTTTTGATGATCATCAGAGAGTGAGTCAGTGACGAAATCGGTTTTTAGGGTTCCGTACCCAAAAGGTAAAACGGGACCCTATTACTAAGACTGCTGTCCGTCCGTCCGTCCGTCTGTCACCAGGCTGTGATAGACAGTTGAAATTTTAACAGATGATGTATTTCTGTTGCCGCTATAACAACAAATAATAACTAAAAAGTACGGAACCCTCGGTGGGCGAGTCCGACTCGCACTTCTCCGGTTTTTTTAGATATGAATAAAATCTAAAGTATGAGAGCTATGCAATTGAATTTTTTTATGCTTAAATCCTCTATTGACATTATATCCCGAGTATTTTGTTTATCTGGTATAATCCAAACCCAAGTTATGAGGGTTCAAAAAAACGGCGAAGCGCTTCGAGAAAAGGTAGGTAGTGCCCTTGTGCTTCGCTTTGCTCGTCTTGGCGGGAGCACTACTGTGCCCATAGATCAATACTTTATTTACAGGCATCTTCCCTAAACTAAGCCCCTCAATTATGGGACTGATTAACAGTCCGACGGTATCCGCCTGTCAGTTAGAACAAAAAGTTGACAGTTGGGAACGACTGACAGGCCGATGCCGTCCGGCGGACTGCTAATCAGTGGGCCCCATTAAGTCTCATGCTTTTAAAATAACCAAAAGTATTTTTTTAAGTTTTAAATTATCCCATTTTTTAGGCTTCACGGTAATCCTAACATAATGATTAACAAAGAAGTATAAAGAATTTCAAATGAACTCTCTACTTTTTGAAGGTGCGACCAGACTGCAGCTTAAAAAACGGTCACGATACGGAATCGCAGTGACGCGTCGTATGCGTACCGTTTTTGACGCATGCTCCCCACACCGCTGCTTAAAAAACGGTGACGGTACGGAATCGCAGTGACGTGCTTCACGCGATTCTTTTTTGTTCGCAAAACAGTTGCGTCTTTTACGTCACCGGTGTGGTGTCTGCCATAAGATCTCCGTGTAATATTTTTTGCGATTTTTACGCAGATCAATTTACGGTGCGTCAGCGTATTTTAAGCAGCGGTGTGGGGAGCATGCGTCAAAAACGGTACGCATACGACGCGTCACTGCGATTCCGTATCGTGACCGTTTTTTAAGCTGCGGTCTGGTCGCACCTTGATTATCAATCACCCGCCAGTTACACGAGTCTCACTCATAGTGATATAGGTAATTATTAACTTACATGTACATAAGTTACGAATAACTCATTGGTACGAGCCGGGGTTTGAACCCGCGACCTCCGGATTGGTAAATGGTTTTAGTTAATTTACGTACTGTATGTATACAAGCACGTAGCCAGCCTGGAGTTGGAGTATGGAGCTGCCACAACCCCCCCCCCCCCCCCTCTCCCTGTACCTTCCTACGCACGTGTATGTATAGGTACTACTCATCTATGTTTATGTTATAGCCCTCGATGGTTCCGAACCGATCTGGAAAGTACTTAAATAGGTAGTACTGTCAGAAAAGTATCTGCCGCGAATTGTAAGCTATTAATAAGTATGATATTTTTAATATGCTATATGGACTCCTGCATTATCGTAATGCTACTAAGCTAAAGCATAATGGACTCTATTTTCCCCTGCGTTATCTATAAGTTTATAAAAGTGAATTTACGTTCACGAGAACAGAATAACAGTATACGTACGTTACGTGTAATATTCTAAATGCTCAGTTTCACGAAAGCGATAATGCATAGGTGTTTTCTCTTCGTGACTGGTTTAGTTTCACGAGTCGACGGTAGGTGGCGCTGATCAGCTGAAAATAACCATCTAAGCCGGTGGGACTCGGACCATTCGTAGTCTCCAGAAGTAGGTCCGCCATTTTTTTTAAGAGAACAATGTTTCTTTGTTTTTATTCGTCATAGGTATTTACCAGCGAACGAGTTTATTATCAATCGCTGGTATGTACTCACCCACGGAACCTCATAGATGGTGCAGGCAGACCGAGGAGATGGCGAGACGACTTGGACGCATTTTATCCGGATTGGCGGCAATGTACAAATTACAGTGTTGAGTGAAAGAAGCGAGGGGAGGTCTGCGCTAAACAAAGTTGCCGCTTTCCGCCCCCGTCGAGCAGAAAAATAGTATTCGCACCACGGGAGGAAACGTAGGACATTCCATCCCGCGTATTTGCCACCCTCGCCTTCGGCTCGGGTAACAATTTTACACGCGGCACGCAATTTCCTGCTTTTCCTCCCTTGGGACACAAATAACTATTGTTTAACAGATAGACAGATAACAGAGGGTCTGAGAATGAAAAAGTCATTTTATAAAATTCGTTTTATATACTCAAAACGTCCCGACCTTTTGTTTTATTATTAATCGCAAATTAACCCTAAATTCCGTACCCAAAGGGTAAAACGGGACCCTATTACTAAGACTCCGCTGTCCGTCCGTCTGTCACCAGGCTGTATCTCATGAACCGTGATAGTTAAGACAGGTGAAATTTTATATAACAACATATACTAAAAAGTACGGAACCCTCGGTGGGCGAGACCGACTCGCACTTGTCCGGTTTTTTAAGCAACGTCCCCGTTTTCCCGAAAAAGGTTGGACCGATTGTTTTTTGTTTTATAGTTTATGCCAATGTCATCATATCAAGATCTGATGATAGATCCTAGAAAAATTTTCAAATATTTATAGGCAAATCTATTATTTGGGTAACCAATACATTCGTTTTTAAAGTTTTGACGCCAATGACGGATATATCCGCACTGTAGGTCCAACGCCGAAGACGGGTTAATCCGTCACAGACCACAGAGCAACACAGACCTACGTGCATATGCATAAAGTTCAATTTCAGTTTTAACACTTCGGTGACGTGGCGTCCGTGACAGTTTTTGTGTTTGACACGGCGTTTACGAAAGAAATGAGTATAAATAAAACAATATTTGATATACAAAAATAATTTTATTTGGCGACAATTCGAAAAGGAACATTTTATTCTTGTACAATTATCTTGATCACTAATTATTATCATTATCATTAATTAATACTTAACATAAAAATGCGATTGTATCAAAAATACTTATTAATAAATTGTAGTTACTTAAAAAAAAACTAAAATTATGTATAATCACGTCTGAAAATATTGATACGAAAAAAGTGCCAAAAATATGTAAAGACGTCTTTATTGCCCATATGTTAAGGTAGTGTATACATATTTTTGACACATTTTTCGTATATATATTTTCAGACGTGACTGTACTTATCAAATTGCATTATTTTGCATCAAGAAACATTACAGTAACTTAACAATCTTAAAACTATTCAATAGAAGCATATTATTCATTGTAAAAGATATAGACTAAAAAAATGGTTTGTTTGAAAGCTGGCATAGATGGCGCTGCTATCATGTACAATATGTCTCCCACGCAGTCTAAATGCAGGCAAAGAGAATTTGAAATAGAGGTGGATTGTCAAAAAAAACTTTGTAGCCACAGTAAATTTACTGCCATCTTTCGACACATGATTAAAACTTTTCAAACGCACTTTGACTTTGATCCTTGTTCTTTCACAGATTGTGTTAAATTTGTTATCAAAAAGTGGCGCCATCTAATAGATCAAAGGCAAAAGGTATGGCGACATCTTTTCGAGCGATGGCGTCACAACCTTTAGTCGATGCCCGGTAAGATGGCGCCGCTTTTTGATATTTAACACATTTAACACATATCAGTGAAAGAATAAGGATCAAAGTCAAATAGCGTTTTAAAAGTTTTAATTATGTGTCGAAAGATGGCAGTAAATTTACTGTGGCTACAAAGTTTTTGTCAATCCACCTTATTTCAAATTCTCTTTGATGCAGGGTACGATTCTCCTCGCTATATGTAGCTAGTTACTATAGGACCAACCAAAAAAAATGTGCCTTGTCTTTAGAAAACATCGACATTTGATCAGCCAAAATTAAAAAGCCAAACATTTTCACGATTTCGGGGTTGGTATATTAAAAGTAGCTCAATGCAGCGAGTAGAGTCGATCCCTGCATTTAAAACCCCATGGTGGGAGACACCCTGTATTGTTTGGAACCGTACAGCGACATCTGTCAGCTGTTAAGAGAACTAATTAGTCTAGTCCGCAGCAAGCTCGGTTCTCCATACAAACGTAGTTACGCTCTCATTTTAATACGACTAGCTAGATTGCTCTGAAACTTTGTACTTACAATAGGATAAGGTATATCTATGCTTAGTTTATGTAGCTTCAGATACCATAGATAAAAAAAGAAACTTGTATTGTTGTTTTTTTTTTTTTGGTTTGCTGGAGCTATATAAACTAATTCAGACTTAGATATACCTCATGTCATTGTATGTGCAAAGTCTCATTACAATCCAATATGTAGTTTTAAAATCAGAACGAAATGATTTTGTATGGGAAGGTGACATTCGGTTGACATTGCTGCGGACTCTTAAATGTTTTATAGGTACAATCAATGTATATTTGAATAAAGTAAAGCTCATATGACATCTCCAAATGTACTTGTATGTTTAACGCATAAAGTTATACAGGTCGCAGCCAATTGGTTAAATTTGCCAGATAATTAAACGCCTAGGCCGTTCATTAAGCGCCGAAACTAATAAAAACTGCTGAAAGAAATACAGGGTCGTCGTGTAGTCGTTTGGTTAAATTGGACATTGATGATTTTATGACGTTTGGTTAGGTTATTTTGTTGAAAAACATTTTTTTTGAGGATAAATTTGAATCACTTGGCGGAGTGAATCAGTCATTTTCAAAGGGCTGACTTTCAATACGACAAGTTGTTAAACGTCGAGTGGTTGTAATTTATTCAACTGTCAATCTAAGCAACAAAATGGGTGCCGGTGTTTAATGAATAGCCTAGGCGTGTAATTAGCTGGCTAATTGAACTAAATGGTTGCGACATACACACTGACACGCGTGGTTTAAAATAATCAAACACATCCAACTTGTCAGTAGAAAAAGGCGAGAAAATCAAACTTCTATAGGAGATCAACCTTTTTCTCTAATACTTATAGGGACCCTATTACTAAGACTCAGCTGTCCGTCTGTCTGTCCGTCAGTCACCAGGCTGTATCTCATGAACCGTGATAGCTAGCTGAACAGTTGAAGTTTTCACAGATGATGTATTTCTGTTGCCGCTATAACAACAAACTAGTGGGCCTAGGGCCCAGCGGTGTTGGTGTTGTTGTTTTGTATTTGGTGTTAATGTTGTTGTTTTGGTGTTATTGTTGTTGTTTTGGTGTTATTGTTGTTGTTTTGGTGTTATTGTTGTTGTTTTGGTGTTATTGTTTTGGTGTTGTTGTTAATACTGTTGTTGTTTAGTATGTTTTCCAAAGAGAAAAAGTAATGAAGTTGTACTTTTAGTGGGCGCTCGGTGGCCCTACGCGCAGCTCGGCCTTCGGTCTTCGCTGTATGTTTATATTAAATTAGCCGCCTTCTTCTAGTGACAAAGTGTGTGTGCCGGGGTACGTGGTGTGGCTACGCGAGCGGCTCGTCGGTGAAGTAGGCGTGCTCCAGGCAGTCCAGCGCCGTCAGCCGCTTGGCCGGGTCGAACACCAGCATGCGCTGGAATTGGTATATTTTATTTTATTTTCATCACACTCGCTCAAAATGATCTTATTCCATGCAGGTATACTGAAGGATAAAGGCATTGTTCCCGTGGGAGTTTTTAATTGTGTCACTAATTCATACCAAGTAGGTAAATGAAATAAATGAGTTTTATATATTATTATTCGCAACTCGGGTCGATTTAAAACACTCCCTTCGATCGTGTTTTAATTTATCACCACTCGTTGCGAATTTCCTATTTTCGGCACTTGTATCGTTAATAACTATCACCACACTTGCTCGAAAAAGATCTTATTTCATGCAGGTATACTGAAAGACAAAAGCATTGTTTCCGCGGGAGTTATGGATTGTGAAAAAAACTATAACTCCCTTTAAATGTTTCGTACTGAAGTGGAGTTCAATTGAAATTTCGAATAATGTAAACAAACCAATTCTGACGTCCCACGGGTACATTGTGCAACGAAGGGGGTAAGTGAAATTTTGGATACGAGGGTGGTAATTCCCGACAGCCGCAGGCTGGATGGAATTAAAGACCCGAGTCCACAATATGCTTACCCCCGAAGTTACACACAATGTTTTCCATTACACTTGCGAAGAAAAAAACTAAATTTTAAGCGAATTAATGAATTAATTCTTAAATACGGTGACATATCAAACATTCGTCCTCCATTTTGTAATTTCTTGGCAGGTTTGGCATCGAAGGCACAGACCTATTCGGCATTTAGCCATGACTGAAAATTATGTAAAAATATTTTAAACGGGTGTTAAATTAATCAAATTAAATAATTTTAAACATGTAAAAGTTGTAAAACTCATTTATGCTACTTGGTTTGTATGAATAAGTGATATAATTTAAAGAATAACTATAAGTCCCTAGGGAGTCCCTTCTTTTTTCACAATCCATAACTCCCACTAGAATAAATAAATAAAAATGTAATGTTTTGAAAAGATGTGTCCCGCCGAGTTTCTTGCCGGTCCATATTGGGATACCCTCCTCCAATTGAGGGGGGATTTAAATCTTCTCGGGTCAGTGTAGGGTTAGAGCTGGAGTAGCTTTATTTGACGTTCATAAGCGCATTGTAATATGCCTACTTGAATAATAAAATATCTTTATCTTTAGGCCTTTGTCCTTCAGTACACCTGCATGCAATTAGATCTTTTTCGAGCAAGTGTGATGAAAAGGTACCTTATGGCGGCGCTTACGACGCGTAACGAAGTATAGGAGCGACGTGAATAACGGCGTAAGCGCCAGGCGCCATAAGGTTCCTTTTCCGCATATATCGTCATTACTGCATAATCTTGCACTAAGGACAAGCATAATCTTATCAACTGATTATAAATGAAAACATTAACCTTTTGACCGCCAAAGACGTCATATGACGTGCGCAGCTATAGCCCAATATCAACCTTAATGCGTACCGACAAGGTTCACGATTACGCGCCGCGTGCGATAGGCGTGGCGTTCAAAAGGTTAATTTATATGATTTTTTATCAATTGTTAGTTAAAATATATATTAATTATTGTTTGTTTGTTTCTTTATTTGCTATTATAAGATACAAGTACAAGTATCATGCAAAATTGTATACAATAAAATAAACTTAGCCTAAATCATGCGTAACATTCAAAATGAAATTTAAAGTAACATTTGACAAAAGACTGATAAATATCCTAACTAACCTAAGGATGTCACATTTATACATAATTATTTAACTATATTTCATTAGATGTCAAAAGCAATAATTAGTCATATAATTTACCAAAATACTCATCGAGACTGTAAAAGGGTCTCGTAGCCAAATAGTTTTTAAGAATCTTCGAGAATACTCTCAGGTCTTCAGACTCTTTAATATCATCTGGTAGATGGTTAAATACTTTTATTGCTATATAATTCATGCTTTTCTGGAACTGAGTATAATTCGACCGTGGTAGTGTAAGATGAAGATTTCTTCTTAACGAGTAACTTTGAGTTTGGTTTATCAATTTGTATGAGCTTTTATTTTTGTAAACATGTCTGGCAAGCTGGTAAATATACATTCCAATGACGGTATTAATACCATGCTTCGTGAATAGAGGTCTATGTGTAGTAGGAAAACATTTTTCTATAATTCTAATGCACTTTTTTTGTATTAGTAGTATTTTGTTTACACTAGTACTATTTCCCCACACTTCAATAGCATATTTAATAAGGCTTTCTATGTATGAAAAATAAATCATTTTCAGCGTATTTACATCAACTACCTTTGCCATAGTTTTTAATGAGTAACAAGCTTTTGCAAGTTTTTTGGAGATGTTATTGTTTCAGTGATAACAACGTTCGCAAATATGTCAAAAGCTAACAAAACAAAATCTGTCATATTTGTTTTCATTATTTGTTTTAAACTCCGGCTATTAAGGTAAGGTAGGGTGAGACTAACATAGTTTATTTTACTTAGGGCACGACAAACAGTATAAAGATTGAAAAAGTTCTAGAAAATGGTATAAAATAATGTATCATGGAATGTAAGATAATATGTTGTCTACTCATAGTGTTGTGTTCCTACCGGTGAGTAAAGTTGCCAGAGCTCAACGAGGGGGGGATGCTAGGGTCGGCAACGCGCATGTAACTCCTCTGGAGTTGCACGCGTACATAGGCTACGGAGACTGCTCACCATCAGGCGGGCCGTATGCTTGTTTGCCACCAACGTAGTATAAAGAAAAAGTGTGTAGATAAAGCGGTGTATTAGATTTCAAGCCAAATATAAAAGTTTTCTTGCATGTATTAATTTTTAACGAGCAGAAACGTCTGTGAACGATGCTATTAAGCTTAGAATAAATTTAAAAAGTGGAAAAATACTGCCTTGGGTGAGACTATAACTTACGGCCCAAGTCATATTGGAAATTCACCAGTTACAATGTACCCATACTAAATTAGTTTTTAACTAACAGAACGTCTGCGAACAATGTTATTAAATTGGCAGGCTATGGATGAGATCTTGGTGGCTCAGTTGGCAGAGCGCTGGAATATCGATCCTGATGCCGTGAGTTCAAGTCTCACCCAAGGCAGTAATTTTTCTACATTGAAATTTATTGTAAACTTAATAGCATCGTTTGCAGACGTATAATTTAGAACATAATATTATTAAGGTAGGGCACTCAAGGTCTGTTAACACATTACTTATTATTACATAACTTTTTGTATAAGACTGTTGCCTAAAAAAAAAAAGATACTGGCTACATGCATTTAGTGGAAACCTTCGAGCAACACAGGGAAGGGAGACGGCATTCATACTATTTCCCCTCTGCCAAAGCATAGGCACAACTGTACCTATGGCGGTGCATGATGTGACTCGTCAAAATTCAAAATTCAAAAATGTATTCTGCAAGTAGGGCTCAAAGGCTCTTTTACAAGTCAATACAACATTTATACTAACATCATATAGTGGCATGAAAAATACATAACAACATTTATAAATACAACAGCCATACCTGGGTAAACATTACATTATAATAATCTTAAAGTCCGTACACAAAAAGAGATCGAGATGTGCAAGATTTGTCTTTGACGTGTATCATTTTCTATGTATTTGTGTCGACATTACAGATTGGCTTTATATATAATGAGTGAAAAGTGCGACTATGTGCAGGTTTCCCGCAAAAAATGGCAGAATGATTTGTTCGGTCCCTTACGACGTGTCGGAAGCCGGTGTTGCTCAAAGGAGGCAAATGTGTGAACTAACACTATACACTAATCTATGTGCAAATAAGGCACGGTATGAAGGCCAGATACATTTATCCCGCAGCCACATTCACCCATATTGACCTTATCAGAGAGTTAAGACTCTGACAGTATGGACTCACCCGTATAAGGTCCAAGGCGTGGGGGTGTATCCTGGGCAGTATGTCGGCCAGGTCCTGCGGAGGGTACTCCGGGAAGCTGTCCGCTACGATGGACACGTTCTCCGGCCACTCTTCTCTGGGAGGTCGCCCAATCAATCTGAAAAACATGTCATTTGATATTAATACGGTATGTGGCTTCGTCTGACCTAATTGCCAGCAATTCTAAGCCTATCTTCAAAATATCAGGTTGAAATGCCAAGGTTGGCTTAACAAACCAGTCACCAACTTAAGGAACATGACACAACTTAACACCATCTAAGTGCCAGTCAAAATATCAGGTCGAAACTCCAAGGTTGGTTTAATAAACCAGTCGCCGACTTAATGCGATAGTATGTATGCTAGGAGTTCCTAGCCTACCCTCAAATTCCTGCTCTAACTTCCAAGGTTTTCTAAAGAAACTTCATCCCACCTAATCGCCAGCACTTCTACACGTATCCCTAAAATCGCATCTCAAAACTTCAAGGTTACCTGAGTAAACCAGTCACCAATTTAAGGTAAAACGCCATAAGACACACTAATGTCATCCAAAATCTGTAGAACAAACCCATCACCAAACTAACCTGAATATGCAGTGCAGCTGTTTGGAGTCATATGCCCCCGGCAGCAGAGGAGCCCGGGAGTGCAGCTGGGAGAGTACGCAACCCGCCGACCACACGTTCACGCCGGTGTTGTATGATACTCAGAGCATGACCTTCATGTGACTATATCCTACCTAATTGCCAGCAGTTCCTAGCCTATCCTCAAAATTCCAACTCTGAATTCGAAGGTTACCTGAACAAACCAGTCGCCAACTTAAGATAAGACACCATGTGACTTTACCCTACCTAATTGCCAGCAGTCCTAAACCTGGCCCTAAAATTCCAGCGAAAAACTACAATATTTATAGAACAAACCAGTCACGCGCTAACCTGAATATGCAGTGCAGTTGGTCGGAGTCAGACGCCCCAGGCAGCAGAGGGGCCCGGGAGTGCAGCTGGGCGAGCACGCAACCCGCCGACCACACGTCCACGCCGGTGTTGTATGATACTCCGAGCAGGACCTCGGGAGGCCGGTACCACAAGGTTACCACCTGGAATGATATATTTAATATTTATTTTGCTACACCTGAAATGATCAGTTTAATCTATTGTTTATTATTTTTAAAGGTCTTCACTTACAAGCGGTGCGATTTTGCGAGTTTAAATGTAATAAGTACCATTTTTAACCCCCCAACACTCCCCCCTTTTAGTTTGCCATACTATTGTTACGGAAAGAGAGACCTAAGCCCTCCTACGTGTACACGTTCAACGCAGCTGGCCAACTTTATTGTCACGCGTGCAATAGAGTATTTAAGAGCAAGTTCGGCCTGGCCAGCCACATTAAGGCTCATGCTAGACAACGTCCATAATGTGTTTATTTGGGGTCGCCGTCATCGAAAACGAAACGATATATATATATATTGTTACAATGGCAAGTGGATCAGGGCTTCTGAAATTTGTTGAGCAGGTCATGGCAGCAGGTCACACCTAATCTCGAAATCTCAGTTTTAAACTCACAAAACCAGTTCTGACCAGGCTAGTAAGCTTCATGTCAGTATTGTGAGTCTTGGCGAGGCCGAATTCCGCGAGTTTGACGCGACCTTCAGATGTGACCAGCAGGTTGTAAGGCTTCAAGTCTCGGTGGACTATGCGGTGGCAGTATTAGAAGTAACTCACCACACTGGTGAGCTTCATATCAGTATCATAAGTCTTGGCGAGGCCGAAATCCGCGAGCTTGACGCGGCCTTCCGAGGTCACTAGTAGGTTGTGTGGCTTCAGGTCTCGGTGGACGATGCGATGGGAGTGGAGGAAGTCTACACCGGAGAGGATGTCGTAAGACATGCTCTGGAAATTTACAATATTGCTTATTTTTCGTATGCCGAAGACTACCATTCACAAAGACCGCCAGGTCTACATAAAAGTAAAGCTGTTACACACAGGCGCTTTTCTAATAATAAAATACTACTCCGTCATTCAAACACTCGGATGTATCGTACACTTTTTTCACTTCATGGATGCCTCCAGAACTTAGTGTGCGTTGACACAGTTTAAATACTGTTGCCCCTCCAACTTCAGAGAGGCATAATATTGTATGTAAAATTTGAGCTCCAGGGGAGGGCAGCTGCCCCCCCTTGGCTGTACCTGCCTACGCCCATGGCACGTGCACGCCTACACGCAGCGCTGTGCTCTTGCACATTATCAATAGAATCTTCTGTATTTTATTTGTCTCACCCGGATCCTATTTTCTGACAATGGCCCTGGTGCTCGCTTTAGATAAGAGTCCAAGTCTTGTTCCACATGCTCGAAGACCAGGAACAGCACCAGCTGCTCCCTTTCCATGGAGTGACCGCCGTGACACACGTCCAGCAACCTGAACAAAACATTATCTTTTCGCAGCCTATTTTTCAATAAAAGTCAAAATTTAAACAAACATCCTCTTTTCACAAGTAAAAAGTCTACACCTCGACATTGCCAGAATCCACCTTGCTAAAATTAAAAAGACATTATCCTTGCAAGGCCCAATATATATAACTTTCCTAATTTTAATTTGAACCTTGTTGTATAGTAAATTGGGATGAATTTTGTTTGTTTGAGAAAGCAATGAAACAAAAGAAATGCAACTTTATTTGGTTTACGAAAGGTTCTAAGTAGATTGGACTGGAATGTACAGTCAGATTCAGATATAACTCACCTGCTGCAAGCAAGTTCCCAGGAAACTGCAAAATCACGGTACATATGAATGAATGAATGCTGGTGTCTTAAGTGAGTGTCGGGGTAATCTCCCGCAGCATGGACAGAGGGATCCCATCCTCTGTCAGTGCTACTTTCACTTTCTTCATGGAGACCATCTTACCTCACTATGTTGGGGTGTTTATAATACCCTAGCCACATACTGACCGGGTGGCATCGGAAGTGAGAGAGGAGCAGCGTGAGGAACATAATGTGACTGTAGTATACGCCCCAAGCTGTTGCAGCTGTGCTATCTCCACAGAGTAGACAGTGGAAGCCCATCCTCGGTTGGTGCCACCTTCACTTTCATGGACTATCTTACCTCACTATGTTGGGGTGTTTATAAGCTCCGAGCTGCTGCAGAAGTGCAATCTCCCGCAGTGTGGAGAGCGGGATCCCATCCTCTGTCAGCGCCACCTTCACTTTCTTCATGGCAACTATCTGCCCGCCTTTGAGCAGGTCTCTTGCTTTGTACACTGTTCCATAGGCACCTGTAAGGAGGATGTCATATAATGTATTCAAAAAGTGCTCATTGCATAAATTATTCATGGGGTGAGCTGAAATATACCTTAAATAGTAATATTGGCTTTGTAATGTACCTCTGTTACATAAAAACATCTAGTTTAGTGCAATTAAAGTGTTTCTTATTTACTTACTTTCAAACAAATTGTAGTGTCATACAATATTGTATATTTAATATTTTCAATGTTACTGAACATGCTAGGACACCTTTTGTTTGTTCTGATCTGTTATTCATGGCTTGGAATTAAAATTGAGCAATTTGAATTAAATAAACTGATGAAAAAAAGAGCCGTGCCCATGAGCCGTGGCAAAATGCCGGGTCAACGCGAGGAAGAAGAAACTGATGAAAATATGTGACATTCTCCACAAAAAGGGTCATTGTCGATTGTAAATAAAGGCGATTTTTTATAGCATCATTAAGGCAGTAACGCCTTGTTGTCATCAATGGCAACTTATCTTTTACTTGAGAACGTCACAAATTTCTTTACGAGGAAGGCAAATTACTAGGTAGTACAAAAAAAATTGACATAATGTTTTCCGTGTTGTATACAACAATAACATACCTACACATCTTATTGGTGGTGTCTCATAAACTTATTTTTTAGAATATTTGCGTACAAAGATTTAAAAATGTTTGCACTTCAAAAGGCGCTTACAAAATCATGCGTGAAATGTATTAAAAACCCGGCACATGGGAGCTGATACTATTTAGGTTACATTATTAAGTCACAACGTTATTCAAAATATACAATACCCGTGCCAATGACGTTGAGCTCTTCATATTTCTTCGCAGATTCGAATAATCCACTGACTTCGTTTATTGAGACGAGAGGAGCTGATTTTGTACTACCACTAGCTGAAGAAGAGTCCGACATTTTTATTGTTTCGAACTAATTTTAACTCACAAAACACTTAACTATATCACAGATCACAAATACACACTCTTCATGGCTGTTTCAAGCATTTACATAGGCATTTACACAGACAAAGATCTTTATTTTGTCCTTAAACTTGTTTAAAAGTTTGTTTTATTTCGGTGTGAACTTTACAAGTGCAAGCTTTGAGGAGTGAGGGGAACGGGGAGGTGTAACTGTAATCAAAGAACACCTGTCGTATAAACCAGCTATACACAGAAGGCAAAATACATCTAATTTGTAAATGCAAGTGACGACTTTTTACTCTGGTCGCGTTTTTGCATCTGTTAACTGTTGTTGTGCATTTATTGCCATCTAGCGTGAAATGAAGGAACTAAAAGATACAGAGATGAATTGTAAACAGTTATGACTCAAAGTAATAGAGGGCAGAACATGTCTAATTGTGTCGAAAGCTTTACTGAAAATTGATAGAAAATTTAAAAATTGAAGAAAAAAAAAAAACAGAACTTAACTTCACCTTCTTTTGATTTTTTATTAAAAATTGTTATTATTGCTTTCTTAATTTTACCAAGTTGCTTATTTAAAATTAGATAAGAATTTTAATGATTATTCATATGAACAATATTTTAAATACAATAAATCAGATTGATTCTGCAGTTAGACACATATATTGCTATAATAAAGTAGCTAACATAAATGACCAGAGAGAGACCTATAGAAAAAAGAAATGTTAAGATTGTAAATTTATTTCATTAGAATCATAACACATATTTAACCACTTTAACCATTGAGTAGTCGGGTAAAAAAAGATAAATTAATTATGCTTCAAAATTACAAAAAAAGGACAATGCCGGGCTCGTCCGGGATTTGAACCCGGGACCTCTCGCACCCGAAGCGAGAATCATACCCCTAGACCAACGAGCCTTGTTTATGACCGGCGAAATTATATATTAGTCTGCACTACTGATGACGTAGTTAGTTTTAAAAAGAATTGATTCAAAACTAAACAACTTTGATAACATTATTAACAAAAATATCACCCTACAACATATCTGCAAGAATTTGTATATATAACTCGTAATTTCTAAGTTTTCTTTTATGTACCCATTTAAAAGTAGTGAACTGAAGTAAATTGGGTTTCTCAATGTTCATTATCTCATTAATCTTTATTTGATTTAAGTTTCGTGCTACAAATCAAGCATTTCGTGTTAAAAGTATCGCATTACCCTTTCAAAGATGTTGCAGCATCACAGTTTTTGTTTCTAGCAATAAACTTTGCATTTTCTAATAGATGCCTGTATTTTTTAATAATTTTGATAGCGCTACAATTAACGAGCAATCTAATGTACACTTTACTGCATTGAAATAAGAAATAAAACGGTTCGAATCGTTTTAGAAAGTTGACGCGGGAAAGGAGAAAAAAAATACCGCTACATGACACCACTAGCCGTCTCTTTCTTTCCCGTTATTCTCCTATGTTCTCTCTTTCTCGCTTACGGCACGGTCGAATACATTTTGAATGAAGCCAGTCGTGTGTTGTGTGCTGCGCGCGCATGTTCGAAAATGGCTGATATTTTGTAAAATAAACAATTAAAATACTTTTAAGAGTTTAAAAACTTTAATTTTTGGCATTTTTAGTGTCGTGTCAGTGATTGTAAATAGTTATTTGTTGTGGATATAATTGTTATTGACTATTCAAGTGTTAAGACGTGTGCTGTGCAAATGTGAAAGTTGGTTTCTTATAAGACTGTGTTCTTTTTTGCAAATTCATCCTACTTTTTTTATTTGAACAGCTGTTTTTATAGCTAATTAAGCTGAGGTAAGTTTCGTTTAGAAATAATAAGTAAATTTAGAATGATGGTGGTGGGTAGTTTCCCTTAAATATTTTTATTTGTTCCGGATGCTGGGGATTTTAGCCAAAATTAAGCATGGCCGTTATGTTATGACGTTAAATTTAAATAAATGTTGAATGAACACTATACCTAAAACCTACCATTTGAATAAAATGTGTAGCTGTTTAAGCATATAAGTAGCGTTGATAATGTTGGTACTTATACAATACATGTAAACATACAATATATTTTTATTTATTTTTTATTTTATTGGTATTCAGGGTAACAACAGCCGTAAATATAATTAATGATTAAACGAACTTACCTTAAGTGAAGTTCTATCATAATTATACGAAGCGCCTCGTCCGAAATGTGCGATATACTACACACAAATGCTCGAAACTTTAAAAATACATACATCGTAAAATATGTACTTAATTACTAAGTAAATATAGAAAATATAGATACTTACCTCTGTTTGACCTAGGGTTGCCAACTATTTTTTGGTGGAATATTTTAATTTTCCAGAATAAGGCATTAAAAATATAGTACATTTCAAAAAAATATAGTGTTTTTAGATAAAATGCTTAACATAAGTGTAATATACGTTTAATCATACTTACTAGCACTCTGTTGAGATTAGTTATGGTAACGATTTTAGAGAAAAAATGTAAAATTGAGAGATTTAGTCGTTGTACTCCTTTTGTTACGTAATATCTAAATAACAAGTATTGGTTTCTATTCTATTAGCACGTCTTCTCATCTTGCCTTTTAATAATGAGATCGCAAGCGTGCGTCCCCAGTAATATGTGAAGAGAAGGGACAATTTTTAAAAATTCATCAAAAAACTATGGTAGTAAATTATACAAAATGATGTATAAGAACAGTTTTAGCAAATGTTGTAGATTGTTTAAGTATCAAAATTTCGTTGAAATTAAGTCGATTTTCAGAGAAATTGTCACTTGTTTTCAAGTTAGTTCTGGAGAAAATTGATTACGTCTAACTTTCATTCAAATAACTAAATTCAAATTTATAATAACAAAAATGTAGTTTATTAAAGTTGAAGTACAGGATATGTGTAATACAAACTTACCATTTTTAGCAGTCCAAACTTTACGAAATTTACAAAGAAGATAAAATCAGTGCTTTACGCGCGTTTACCTAAATGTTCATCAGAAAAACAATCATTACTAATTAAATGAGTTAGTTATATAAGTAAAACTGCTCACTCGTCATCTCATACGCCCAGTAATAATAAAGAGTAAAAAAAAAATCTTTTTAATAACAATATTTATTTAAAGTTTAAATTCATATTTTTTATTGATCTTTGTGCACTTTTTAGTAATGTCTAATTTTTAATAAAATGAGACAACGATTCAGTACATTCATCCTGAATATTATGACAATTTAATAGCTCACTTTTATTAAATTTATGTCAGCCCTGTTGCATTCCTCACGCCATTTTGTCTTATTACTTGAAATAATTTTATTTGATTAGAATTAAATTGATAATCGATCTTGAACAAATTAGAAGGATGTCGGAAATATAGTATTTTAGCGTACTATATATTTTTTCAACAGTATATACAGAGAGCCAAAATATAGTACAATACTATATAATATAGTACGGTTGGCAACCCTAGTTTGACCCAATGGTCGACTGGTAGAAAATCCCATATGGCAGTAAGTCCACCATGTGTAATGTTATCATAGTTTTGTTTTGTGCAATTCACTCGTGAAATAAACAAAACTCCTGTCTTAAATAATTGGCACGTTGATCTCTTGCTCGGACAGGGGACGCTAGGAGTAAATGTCATGCGTAGGCTACATGGTCACAGATAGAGATGATGTGTTTGTCAACTCTTATATTCTGAGAGGTGTAGAGTGAAGATATAGGCAATATTGAGCAAAATCCGCGAAAAATTACATCAGCATGACAGCAGACATGCTGACAGCTGTCTGCAAATGTCGATGTATTCTATAGGTTGCTCAATATGATCTTAATGCAGCTCCCAAAACATGGCATGTCTAAAAATCACGGCTAGAAAATCTGCTTTCAAATAAAAAAAAAACCGCATTCTCGTTTAAGAGCTACGGTGCCACAGACAGACACACACATATAGGTACACACACCTATCGGATCTGTCAAATCTATAACACCCCTCATTTACATCGGGGGTTAAAAATGAGTCAAACGACGCAAGGGGAATGTTAACACTGGTTCTACTTTCGTCTTATGTTATATGAGTTATATCTTAACATCTTGTGTATTTGAAGGTCACTCCTAACCAGACCGGTCCCTGAATCGGGTCAGCGACGCCCTTAGAACACGTTCTAATCGTACCAGACCTAGTGAAAGATACTAGGAGACAACATTCCATCCCATCGCGAATAAATATGAACGCGTTCAACTTCTAAATTTAAAAACCGGCCAAGAGCATGTCGGGCCACGCTCAGTGTAGGGTTCCGTAGTTACTCTTCCGTCACAATAAGCTAAACTCGAGCTTAAAGTATAGTAAATTGTTAACCAAGGGATGAAACGGTACCTTTCACCTGAGTTAAACAAATAGGCAAATTTGCATAATCAGTACCTAATTAAAATAAGTCTTTTTACTATGAAGGGAAAACTTTTTGCGATAACTCAAAAACAGCTAAACTGATCATGTCCGCTATAGTTTTCATTTAATGTCTTTCTTAAGCTCTACTTCCACGATTTTTTTCATATTTTTTGGACCTATGGTTCAAAAGTTAGAGGGGGGGGGACACATTTTTTTTTTCTTTCGGAGCGATTATCTCCGAATATATTCACTTTATCATAAAATGTTTCTTGAAACCCCCTATTAGTTTTGAAAGACCTTTCCAACGATACCCCACACTCTAGGGTTGAAGCGAAAAAAAAAATTCACCTTCACTTTACGTGTAGGGGAGGTACCCTAAAAAAAATTAAATTTTTAGATTTTATTGTACGACTTTCTCGGCTTTATTGATTTATATATCCATGCCAAATTTCAGCTTTCTAGCACTAACGACCACGGAGCAAAGCCTCGGACAGACAGACAGACAGACAGACAGACAGACAGACAGACAGACAGACGGACATGGCGAAACTATAAGGGTTCCGTTTTATGCCATTTGGCTACGGAACCCTAAAAATGTGGCTTTCCATCAGAGAAGAGTCCTTACCAGGGAATTATAGCTTTTCGAGTCTAACGAAATAACGGTAATTTTTGAGCGAAATTCCATTTCGGGAGAAAACGAACTAAATGCTTACCTTTTCGTAATAAAAAAAAGTAGAACTGTGTCACTTCGTAATTAAAACAAGAAATATTACTTTGCTAATCCGCGAGAAAATAACGTGTTAGTCAATCAGTGCTAACCCGTTATACTTACTTGCGTATTTTTACATGCAATTAATGTTCCCACCCTCCCACCGCAAAAATAAATACGCAAATAAATATAACAACCCACCACCAAAAGTACAAAACTCGACACGTGTTTCGCCTCTCTACGAGGCATCCTCAGGAGATGCTGGAGATGTTGACGGTCTGACACCCGACAACTGACTCCACTTCGTAATATATATAAAAAATTATATTCAAAATTCATTTCTTGGGGTTAGATAGGATATCCCGTATCGTTTGTGGTATATTGTACAAAAAACAAATCAGCCATATCGTATCTGGAGGAGCCCAGACTCGGTATGTTTTGAAAATTATTTTTGGTTCAATTTAAAAACAATGCCTGTAATGTAATAATACGGTATATTTCTAGAATTGCCTTAGAAAGCCCTTTCATATGATACCACACACGATAGGTCCCTGATAAAAAAAAAAAAAACATACTAAAGAAAAAATGACTTGGCTCTCCCCTCCTAAGGGATTTTTTTTTAGGAACTGCGGGTCAAAAAAATTGTTTTGACCTCTAGTATGCGTGTGCCAATGGCTAAACTGTACATCGATTTGCGGTTTTTCTTTGAAATTGGGCTTGTACGGCTTCCACTAAACAGTGACATCACATCACATAGTCGGTCAAACCCAAGCAAAACTCAGAATATTTCCAGAAATGAATAATGGTAGAAAAATAATACATTACACTAACAGGATTTTTATGCCACGACGGTGGCAAACAAGCATACGGCCCGCCTGATGGTAAGCAGTCCGCAGCCTATAGACGCCTGCAACTCCAGAGGTGTGACATGCGCGTTGCCGACTATTTAGAAACCTGTACAGTCCTTTTTTGAAGAACTCCCTACTATAGACCCTAGGGAAAACCTCGGAAGGGATGGTAAGATTAATAAAAAAATATACATATAACAAATTATTAACTAACACAAACGGTACTTAATCGCGTATTAAGTTTTAAATTAACCTCCGACGTTTCGAGGACGGCGTTGTCCCCGTGGTCTCGGAGAAGACTGGCTAAAGTTGACATCAACATCTTCTAGCCGCGCGAATTTTTCGAACTACCCGCACTTGATCTTGTTTATGTTCAAGTCAATAAACCGTCCACGAAACCTCGGAGGTAAATTTAAAACTTAATACGCGATTAAATCCCGTTTGTGTTAGTTAATAATGAGATATAACAAATTTATCTAATACTCTGGCACAGCAACCTTGTCTGTAGAAAAAGGCGGGAAATTTAAAAAATGTAGGCACTAAGAGTTAGACTTCCCAGAAAAATTTAATATCGCGCGTTTTTCTAATACGAGTTGGGTGTGTTTCAGTATATACAATGAACTAAATATAAACTAAAAGCTTTTAAAAGCGGGCGCGGCGGCAGAAAGCGCCGAAATTTTGAAACGTAATAAATATTATAAGAGCCTCGGTAGAGAGTACCATTTTGTACCATTTGGCGTTGAAACTCTAGGTCCATGGGGTCCCAGCGCGCACAAGTTTTTTGGAGAAATCGCGATACGTCTGGTTGACGTAAACGTAACTGGTGACCGAAGAGCTGGCGGCTTCCTCGCACAACGTATCAGTATAGCGATACAACGAGGAAATGCTTCCAGCATCCTTGGTACAATGCCTCAAGGGTCTATTTTAGATATAAGCTAGTTATAGTAATCATCTGTATATATCCATTATGTATATTGTTATTGTAAATAAAATTCCAACAATACTAAATAAAACTAAAATACGTCATTCGATCTGAATCAAAGATGCGATAATAGAAGTGTAAAATCTAAGACGATTTAGTGTTTCGAATTTGACAGTAAACGATAGGGCGCTGATCAGCTCCATATATTTTACGGTAACTCTGTCATAAGTTTACGTTTAACAATTCAGGCCGCAAAACATATGATGCAGTACAGCGCCATCTGTTTGGAAAGTCAAACTAAGGGGCACATTTTTTTCTTAGACTTTACACTTTACCTTTCTATTACAATCATCTCAAGGCTCAATGAGGGTGCGGAGTGTTAGGGTCGGGAACACGTTACTCCGGAGTTGCAGGCGTCCATAGGCTACGGAGACTGTTTACCATCAGGCGGACCGTAGGTTTTTTAGCCACCGACGTACTATAAAAAATATCTCTTTTTGATCTGAATTTATTTATCCAGAACCATAAACATGCAGAGGCACAGCCTTGGCTGAAGATTGTCTGTGTATTGACAATCACAGTTTTTAAATAGATAAAATATGCTTGAACATATTAAAATTGGAACTTCATTTTACAGACCACTTAAAATTGCTCTACATTCCTTTGTAACCCGCATGGAAAAGCAATAAAAAGTGAAAACTGATAAGTAACACTCTGAACCAGGCGTTACAATATTACAATATTTACAATACAATGGCATGGCAGTTAAACTAACCCATATCCAATAAAATATTGTGATAAACTGAAACAGATATATGAATAAATAAATATATATTATAGGACATTTTTCCTTAGGCTCCCATGAGCCGTGGCAAAATGCCGGGACAACGCGAGAAGAAGAGAAACATTTTTATACAAATTGACTAATCCCCACGGTAAGCTCAAGAAGGCTTGTGTTGTGGGTACACGGACAGCGATATGAGCGATATATATAAAACAACCATGACTCAGGAACAAATATCTGTGTTCATCGTACAAATAAATTACCTTACCTTACCAATAAGAATAAATTCGTTAGTAGATAATATACTAGAGAAAAAGTGACAATGCCAATGCGCCACAGTGGCGGAAGTAAAGTTTCGGCATCTTCAGCTTTCGTATTAATATGGAAGATTGATAGAGAAATGACTACGCTACGAATTTTTGCTTGGACAACTTGGGGAACATATCGAATTATTTAATGAAATAATTTTATTTATTTCTAAAGTTGTAAAACATTTTCTGGTTTATCATTTTTTATTTTATTTATTTAGGCAACAAACAGTCTTATACCAAAAATAATGTAATAATAAGCAATGTGTTAATAGACCTTGAGTGCCCTACCAATATATTTTTATTATTGTATGTATGTTAGTCTGTAAGCTAGGTATGTATATATGGGCCATAGTTGCCTGAAAATAAATGATATTTAATTTAATTTAATGTGATATATATTATCATATTATTTAATTAGCGCAAAAATGCAAGTAAATCCAATTATAAACCACTCTCGAATCAGAATAGACACCCACTGCTCCACTGAGCTGCACCTAGAATGCAAATTGCTGGCCTAAGCCTAGAATTATCCTCTTCCCATGGGACTATTGCAGGTATAAACTTTCCATGGCGTAGGTAATTGGCATTGCGTAGAGATAATGACAGGTGTCATGGCTTTTGAATTTATAATCTAGAGTGGAGTGAGATAAGTAAGGTAAACTACCTAGTAATTGGCACTGAGAGTACTTACCAGTCATTGGGATCTGTATTAGTAGGAAGGTGTATTCCCGTCTGCTAGATCGCATCCGAAATACCCTCATCCGTGGTAGCTTCAGGGTAAAATCAATCCAAGAGAAGCTAGTGGAAGGTCGACTTAGATGGTACGGGCATGTAATGCGTCGTCCACCTGAACACATGACCCGACAAGTACTCGAAATGTTTCCGGCGCCAAAGAGAGGAAGAGGAAGACCCCTCCAAACATGGATAGCTACTATAGAAAGGGACATGAACGATGCAAACGTCACATCTAGGACAACCCAGGACAGAGCGTCCTGGCGAAGAAGGACTAGGAGAGCCGACCCCAAATGATGGGATAAGGCTAGGCGGAGAGAGAGAGAGAGTGTATTCCCGTCTGCCCTCGCCCCACGTGACCGTCGCCATACATGAGGCGGGGACAGATGGGAATACACCTGTAGGAATGTCAACAGTGCTGGCTTAAAACGATAAAGGAGGACCCGCGCGAAATCACCTTTACATACAAATGTAGTCCTCATTTTCCATGGACATGGACCCGGGTACGTCCTTAAACTATGTCCACAAGAGAGGTATGGGCATTGTGAATGTCATCTCGCTTTGTGTGGTAGGGCACAGCACAGCGGATGTCATTCCAGATCTAGAGCTGAGCCCAACTGGGGAAGTACCTCCACCTTACAGAAAACCGCAGCCAAATAACAGTAGACCCTACTCATAGTGTTGTGTTCCTGCCGGTGAGTAAGGTTGCCAGAGCTCAACGAGGGGTGGGAGGGGTGTTAGGGTCGACAACGCGCATGTAACACCTCTGGAGTTGCAGGCGTACATAGACTACGGAGACTGTTTACCATCAGGCGGGCCGTATGCTTGTTTGCCACCGACGTAGTATAAAAAAACATTACTTATTGAAAAAAAAATTGACACAATATATCAACCACAGCTATACCCCTACGCTGAGTTTTCGAATTTTTAATTAATATGACAGTTATTTTTACAATAATTGAAAAAAGTCAAGCGTAGAGGCAAAGTATTGGTTGATGTACATCAAATTATGAAAAAATATGTCCCATAATGTCAATATCCAGAGGAAAATAGGGTTTTACGTTTTTTAAACTCTGGAGGGGTCAATAAGGTACCGTAAAATGGGGCGAGTAGGGATCGCGGAGAGGATTGGGTTATGAATGAGGAGAGAAGGGATGACAGGGGAGTGAGATGGGATTTTAAAGCTACTGCTACCTAAATAATGTATTCCAGTTTGAAGTGGAGCTATAGTAATATTCATAATAAAAAAAAGTCGATCCAACAATGTTCCAAAATCACATTTGTATGAAATCCCATCTCACCCCAACTACGAGGGCTACGGGGTGAGGTGGGATTTCGTGTTTATCGTTAAAGTTATGAAATGGAACTATCCAAAATCATGAAAAATCGATAATACAAACGTCCGGAACACTTATTATATACACCATTCAGTTTACATATGTAAAAATAAGATGTTATCGAGGTTTGAACTTAGATTTCGTCCCTATACTCTCCCCATTTTACGGTAGGTAGTTTACCCAGCTAATGCCCATACCATACCTACATGGAATATTTACTAAATATACGTTTTATTGTGACGGTTTCAAGAATTTTCACATCATTATAAGTAATATCATGTTTCACATCAAGTTTCTAAACGATATTCGAGATCACTTCACTCCAAATATTGCTCTTGTTCCCATATTTCTATATTCATAGGTATTCTATTCAATAATTATGCTATCTATGCAAAGTACACCAATCAACGAAGATTTAAGATACCTAATTTAAGATAACTCCGTCCGATCACAAATGGTGGGTAAAAGTCCCACGTGAGGCGCGCGCGCATAACGGTATGACAGGTGCTCGACCCACATTCTAGTACCGTAGACCCTTCGGCACATACTGGCCTTGAACAAGTTCTAGTAAACACACAGGGTGTAAATGTCTTTGACACAACTTGTTTTTAAAATCTGTGCATGACCCGTACCGTACTCAAATACACAGGATATGTCCTAAATAGTAACTAGAATATAAGTAAGTTTTTGGGAAAGCTTTTATCGCTTTTTGTATTTTTCTTACTACAGCAACTAATACTCATCGAGACCATTCTAAAAACCCTAAACACAATTAGGTTGCGTTGTTTCATCAGTGATGAATCATCACAGAGTTCCTGTGGCCACCTCCTGTCTCCATCATCAGAAGTCCAGGAGGAGATTTTTGAATTTCGAGCGCTCGATTTCGTGACTCGAAAATCTGTGGAAAACGGCTAATTGAGATTTTTGAACTAGGAGCAATAGAAATTGAGAATGTAGTGGTATATTGCCCACTCGTTTCCATTTCAGTTCTATGTATTAGTAGAATTGAAATTATGTAAGGTAGATGCAAGGAACAGAAACTCCTTAGGCAGAATTGTTGCAAAAATCCAGCTGTCAGCTATAAATAATAGTTCCAAGCGCTAGAGTAGCTAAGAACCTAAGGCGATATTGACGGAGTGCAGTGCACTGTCTATGATTAGATTTTTTGCTCAAGTATTCTAGGTATTGTAGCGCCACCTATTTAAGGTTTTTTGTCGGACACTTTTTGGTATATGGAGATTTTGTTCCTTGCCTCTACCTTCCATTAATTGAAATGCTTAGTAGTTGAGATATATTGAAAGGAGCTACACGAAATCGAGCGTTCGAAATTCAATTTCTGCCCCTAATGACGTTTTATTCGAATTTAATGTCAATTGCAAACAGTGTGATCAAATGCCGCAATGGGGGTCGTAAGGTCGTACCATGTGGTATGTGGTTCTAGAACAATTATAGAGAGCTCGTAATATGTATGTAGATAAAGCAGTGTTAGCAACTGTACATAATTAGACATTAGCTTTATAGCGGTGTAGCTTTATATGACGTTCATAAGCGCATTGTAATATGCCTACTTGAATAATAAACTATCTTTATTAACACACATGTGTGATCTTCTTATGACTCGCTTTCTGCTCGTTTCATTTACCCACACTCGTATTTTAATGCCTTTCATTATGTAGCAGTCACATAAACTACTATTAATTGTCTCTTTAACTGTTTTAAATGTATTTATTTCGGTTTCTATATTCATAAAATTGCGTAAGTTTATATAAGTTGATGACATTTTTGTGCAGACTATGAAACATAATGTACTTAAGAACTCTCTCATGATCTGCATATTTCTGCATTCTGCATAATGGAAGTTTTCCAACACGATTGTGTTAGATTATTATTTATAAATTGTAGGTATTATGTATGAAACTGACCTGTTTCTCTGACAATATTCATTATTTAAACACTTAACTTAATATCACGCGAAGTTAACACAATTTGTGATTTATGTGGGTACGATACGAAACCACGGTTGTTTAGAGAAACATGGATAGTGGTAACTTTGAGACGGTAGTTAACCTTCTAATAAGATTCGTAAACTATTTTAAAGTGATTATATTATGTATTAACATTACTTATTAGTAATTATGTATAACGGAGTTTATTGAAAAGATGTTGTGATCATTTTATTCTGCATTATTCGATAAATGAGAAGATACGTTTGTGACGTCACTTCTCGAACGACAAATGGCATGATTAACCAGTTGTGAGTGGCTGGTTAGCAGTGGATATAAAAGGGCCCGACCCATTTCATTTGGGGCATTCTCATTGTGATTCTTCGTTGCGCTGCAGCACTGAGTTAATCGTCGCCACAGGAATATTGAAAGTTAAGTAAATACTATGTTGATCATTATTTTAATGTTTTTGTACTTACTTGATTAATTTGATGAATTAATTATTAAATAATATATTGGTGAATTATAAAGTATTAGTGATCGTATTTATTATAGTTGTTGACGATAAGGTGAATAAATAAGACTATTAACTTTAATGAAAAGGTTTTATTTTCAATTATATTTGTTAATTATTTTATTTATCATACTAGAAACCCAAATAGCATCTAGTGATTGATTTAGCAGTTTCAAATCATTCTGAATCTAGGTAAATAAATAACTTGATGACCAGTTATGCCAGATTTATACAGTTAACTTAGTGTTGTCAAGCAGTATTGTGAATTTAAGGTAATATTGACTATTAATTCTGTTTCAATTGCTTGTTTACATAACAGCAGGGTTTGCTTTTATCTGCTCGGACATCCATTTTAATTTAATATTCTAACATCAGAAGTGGGATAGTATTCAGCCTTACTTTAAAAAATGCTTATGTGATTTCAGAGAGATTTGGAAGCTGTGCAAGGCCTTCTGAAAGCGATCAAGGATGCTGTCTCCGGTGCTCTCGGAAAAGACGTGGACATTGCTTTGCCTACTTTTGACCCTGCTACAAGCGACAGTGGAGCAGAGTCCTGGTACACCTATAATGATGTAAATGTTAAAATTTAATTTTTTTATAGTAGTGTTACCTCAACATCCGAATCGCCTATATATTAAAAATAGTTTGCTGTACTATAAAACTGCACATAATGCGAAATGAATTGTCAGATTGGCCGAACGGTTTTTAGAGAGTTTAACAAACGGTAAATACCACCGTCCGAAAATCTACAGGATATACACCTTTTCATTATGGATTTTTTAATTATACAGAATTTTGAAAGATAAATTGATAAACTGTATACTTAATCTTTTAGTTCTGACACTTGGAGACTTTTACACCTCTAAATAATTTGAGTTTTTTTTTTGTAATTTTTTTAAATATTATTATTATACTTTTTTTTGTAATTCGACGTTTTCATTTTGACGTGTAAAAGTGCCCTGGTGGCCTATTTACTGAATAAATGTTGAAGGTGCCATTGCCTAATAATGTTATGTCGGTAAATATACCTTTTATGATAGATTGGATATAATATAATTAAAAAGAAAACGCTGGTACGCCACATACTTGATACCGATTGGTCTCACTGGCAGCGTGTGAATGTGATCGGTATGTCTAGGTATGGTTTGGCATTTTTGATGCACTATTTCGGTATCCGCTGGTCGGTCATTTACTTGGTGTCAATTGTCTCACTAGCAGCGGGTGAATGTAATTGGCATGCCGAGGTATTTGGCAATACCCACGTTTTTGATACACTTAATTGAGTATCCGCTGGTCGGTCATATACTTGGTGTCAATTGTTCTCACTAGCAGCGGGTGAATGTAATTGGCATGTCTAGGTATTTGGCAATACCCACATATATTCGCTGGTCGATTTTAATTAGACTAACATGTATATTCAAGCAGATCATGATATTGATTATACGAAATGTGTAAAATAGGATTATTATATATATAATTGAATTAAGCTTTATTTAATGAATGTAGTGATTGTCTAATTATGCTTTTGGTACTTCGGGAACGAAGTACACGTCAGTATGGCCGTGTTAGATTATTATTTATAAATTGTAGGTATTATGTATGAAACTGACCTGTTTCTCTGACAATATTCATTATTTAAACACTTAACTTAATATCACGCGAAGTTAACACAATTTGTGATTTATGTGGGTACGATACGAAACCACGGTTGTTTAGAGAAACATGGATAGTGGTAACTTTGAGACGGTAGTTAACCTTCTAATAAGATTCGTAAACTATTTTAAAGTGATTATATTATGTATTAACATTACTTATTAGTAATTATGTATAACGGAGTTTATTGAAAAGATGTTGTGATCATTTTATTCTGCATTATTCGATAAATGAGAAGATACGTTTGTGACGTCACTTCTCGAACGACAAATGGCATGATTAACCAGTTGTGAGTGGCTGGTTAGCAGTGGATATAAAAGGGCCCGACCCATTTCATTTGGGGCATTCTCATTGTGATTCTTCGTTGCGCTGCAGCACTGAGTTAATCGTCGCCACAGGAATATTGAAAGTTAAGTAAATACTATGTTGATCATTATTTTAATGTTTTTGTACTTACTTGATTAATTTGATGAATTAATTATTAAATAATATATTGGTGAATTATAAAGTATTAGTGATCGTATTTATTATAGTTGTTGACGATAAGGTGAATAAATAAGACTATTAACTTTAATGAAAAGGTTTTATTTTCAATTATATTTGTTAATTATTTTATTTATCATACTAGAAACCCAAATAGCATCTAGTGATTGATTTAGCAGTTTCAAATCATTCTGAATCTAGGTAAATAAATAACTTGATGACCAGTTATGCCAGATTTATACAGTTAACTTAGTGTTGTCAAGCAGTATTGTGAATTTAAGGTAATATTGACTATTAATTCTGTTTCAATTGCTTGTTTACATAACAGCAGGGTTTGCTTTTATCTGCTCGGACATCCATTTTAATTTAATATTCTAACAATTGCATAATGAGTACATATAAATATAAGTATTATAGGACATTCTTACACAAATTGACTAAGTCCCACGGTAAGCCAAGAAGGCTTGTGTTGTGGGTTCTCAGACAACGATATATATAATATACAAAATACTTAAATACATAAAAAACATCCATGACTCAGGAACAAATATCTGTGCTCATCACACAAATAAATGCCCTTACCGGGATTCGAACCCGGCACCATCGGCTTCATAGGTAGGGACACTACCCACTAGGCCAGACCGGTCGTTACACACACATCTGACACATCGTCGTTAAATAATATAAATCATACCAAAAAGTCCAAATATACTTATGTCATAAATAAGTAAGTAAGTAAGTAAGTAAATATTCTTTATTGTGCACCATACATTTAAAAATAGACAGGAAATGAAAAAACACGTAAAAGTTAGGTAACAACAGGCGGTCTTAAATAGGAAATTAACTAAACATAGCTACTTTACGTTCATTTTGCCTATCATCTAAGTAAGAAAAAACCGGTCAAGTGCGAGTTCGTTTTAATCGCGCACCGAGGATTCCGTACAAACTTTGAATTATCTCGTGTAACTATAAAAAACGGCAAATTCTTTAATTCGCGCGATATGCACGTATGTTGGTTTTTCGAAGATAATTCTCTATCATGTGAACCGATTTCATGAATTGGTCTTTTATTTGAAAAAAGGTGTCTTTAATGTAATCTCATAGAAATTTTAAGTTGTTTGTTACACACACGTAAAGTTGGTTAAATTTGCAAACAAGATAGAGGTCTGATTATATTTTTCCTGTTAAATTTATAGTAATTTTAGTATTATGTAAAAATTTCATAAGTTTTCTTCGGTAAACTTCGCAGATAAGGGGGAGGGGGGATGGTATTTTTTTCACAGTTTCCTTCATTAATCATTATTTATTACACTATGAAAAAAAAAGACAAAAATGTTTTGGAATGTACAATTTGAGTTCTTTCAAATGATACCCCATTAGACCTAGACACTTAGTCTTTGAAAATTTGCCCCCTCTTCATATTGGGCATTTTCCATAGCTAATAAAAAAATACTTTAAAAGTGTCTGGGTTAGCGTTGTTCATTATTCCGCTGTCGTGCAAAACAGATTCATTCAAGTTTTGAATTATTCACGGTTAGTTTCACTAGACTTAAATCGACCGGGATATAAACCGTGATTACCTTTTATATTGTTTTTGAGCTCCCGATATTTCGACGTAGTTACATGCATCTTGGTCTATATATGACGAACAGTTTGGCCTAGTGGGTAGTGACCCTGCCTACGAATCTGATGGTCCCGGGTTCAAATCCTGGTAAGGGCATTTATTCGTGTGATGAGCATGGATATTTGTTCCTGAGTCATGGGTGTTTTCTATGTATTTAAGTATTTATAAATATTTATATATTATATATATCGTTGTCTAAGTTCCCTTAACACAAGCCTTATTGAGCTTACTGTGGGACTTAGTCAATTTGTGTAATAATGTCCTATTATATTTATTTATTTATATTTATATCCCAGTCGATTTAAGTCTAGCAGATGCATTCAATTCTATACATTTTGTCGTGCCGCGCGAACCACCCGCTCGCGCCGCGCGCCGCTTGCGTCCAGGCCGCTTCCTAATAACTTTTTATTTTCCATCTCCGAGTTCGATGATCGCATGTATATACATAACAAACACATTTACATACTTTCTTGTTTATATAACACCAATTTGACAGGTTTGGGTCATTGAACCGAACGGTTTCTTATCATTAGGAGCTCGTTTAAGTGGTTTTACTACTTTTTACGAAACAGTTACGTGAAATAGACGCGAGGTATGCACATCCGATAGTAAAAAACCTTATAATAAAGTAGCTATCCGGCCCGGCTTTGCACGTGTTGTAACCCAAAACCAGAGAGAATTATACCACGTGATTGTCCATAGAAAAGGAGAAAACGTTTTTCCACTTCTAACATAGATCTAAAAAAGTATTATATATGTCTATGTCTATCATTTTCTAAATATTTTCCATTCTCCATGTTTTTTTTTTTCTTTTTATATTTATTTATTCCTTAAATTAACACTTACAGTCAAGCTACACATGTTAAAAGGAGTGACATTATATACGTATTGATACTAACAATTTACTTACTGCTAACTATACATTGATTGAGCTTGTCGTCGTTATTGACTCTAGGTATCGGCTACTAACTGCCAAAAAACTAGCTTCAGTGCATTGGAATATATCTAGTTTGCTGTCGCTGTCCAATATATCATTCAAGAGAGACAATGCGCGGTGCAGCGGTGAGTGAGATAATGCCCGGGTCCGCGCCGCCGGGACTGCGAACAGCGCGGCGACGAGGGCGCAGTTGAATACTGCTGTGGACAGGTACTCGAAGCGGAACCAATGCTAGCAACTGAGGGTTATGTATTTGGCCACGAATCAGGAGATAAAAATATTTTACTAGTGCCACATTTCTTCTGGTCTCAAGAGTGGTGTAGTTAACCATTTTTTAGTGGGTATGTTATTGACTTATGGTGGAGTGTTCTCGATCCCATGGCGCTCTCTCAAACGGCAAAGAGGGCGAAACGCCGGAGTGGGTTTAGTGGGTAGGGCCAAGTTCTCCCCCCTCTCACCAGGAGAGAGGGGACAGGAGCGGCGAGTCCCACACACCCCCCCATCATGGCCTTCCCGCGGCAGGGGGGACGGTGCGTAAACGCATTCGCCCACTCCGTGAACAAAAAAAAAAGTATGTTATTGACACAATGAAAAACCTTTATTTACAATAACAATATACAAAATGGATATATACAGATGATTACTATAACTATATAGCTTATATCTAAAATAGGCCCTTGAGGCATTTGTTTCAATGAACAACCTAAACCTGTCAAATTGGTGTTATATAAACAAGAAAGTATGTAAATGTCTTTCAACCTATGAACCTAGTTTTTCATTGACACAGTGAAAAACTACGTTCATAGGTTTTCCTTTTTTTTTCAAAATTTGCAGTAAGTACAATTTTTTTTAAAGCGAAACTTAAAGCTGGGATATATTATGCTGAAGCGATCTACATCAAAAACAAAGTGATTTATAGCCACTCGTTGCGAATTTCCTATTTTTCGCACTTGTATCGTAAATAACTAATTTCATCACACTTGATCGAAAAAGATCTTATTTCATGCAAGTGTGCTTGCTGTAGGACAAAGGCCTATTTTGTTCCCGCGGGAGTTATGGATTGTGAAAAAATTTATTCAAATTATGTCACTTATTCATACAAACCAAATAAATAAATGAGTTTTACTTTTAAAATTCTGACGTTTATAATTTAATATTTTTGTTTATGTTAAAATTATTTAATTTGATTAATTTAACAGCCGTTTTAAATATTTTTACATAATTTTCGATCGTGGCTGAATGCTGAATATGTCTGTGCCTTCGATGCCTCACCTGCCAAGAAATTACAAAATGGCGGATGAATGTTTGATATGACACCGTATTCAAGAATTATTTTGCTTGAAATTGAGTTTTTTCTTCGTAAGTGCGACAAAAACATTGTGTGTAACTTCGGGGGTAGGTAAGAATATTGCAAACTTAATTGGGTCTTTAATGCCCTCCTGCGGCTGTCGGGAATTACCACCCTCGTATCCAAAATTTCACTTACCCCCCTCGTTGCACAATGTACCTACTAATATATATCTAGGGCCAGAAAACTTTATCTTCAACCACAATTTTATTAGGCGTCTCACTTTACAGTACAGCCGGCATTAAAAATAACAAACGATTATTAGGCAATTCAGGCTATTAGCACGTTAATAAATAACGCCATATATCTTTACGCAAAGTGTGCCTCCGTCCATAGTTTTAGGATGTCCGCCAGTGATTCATCTCACTAGATTGAGGCCAGATAGAGGCCTTTTCGACATCAACACCGCAACACTTGACGTAAAAGAGTTGTTAGTTTTCTGTGTCACAGCCGGCTTAGGCCAGTCGGCATTCAGTTATTATTACTCTAGACCAGTGGTTCCCAAAGTTAACTGGGCTCCGACACACTTAACAAAACCTGCCAAATTCGGGACCCATCGTTTGGCCGTCATAAATAGGGAGCATGAAATTTATTAGTATGATTTAGTGTCGGCTGTTAACTCAATCGGTCGGCATATATTGTCAGGACGAGAACAAGTCGGGATATTCAAGACTATTCTTATTCTAGGCCACACTGTTTACCTCAGACCACCCATAAATAGGAAACCCCGTTTCTTCTGCCCCGTTTCCGATCCTAAATTGGCTGAATTAAAACAATAGGGTACCTTTTCGTTCAGGTCATCAAGAAAAATTAAGGCGAGTCGAGTATTTCCGAGCGTCAGTGAGTGAAACGATTATGAATAAGCTTGATCTGTGTGACAGAGAGGGGCATCGAAGCCGAAGAAAAGAAATAGCTTATTATTTTGATGAAAAATGCAAGTGTACAAGTTATTTATTCCCGACATCATTTATCGTTTATGCAGTAAAGTAAAGATATAAGGAAAAAACCAACCCTAATCATGACGACCAGTTTGGCCTAATGGATAGTGACCCTGCCTACGAAGCCGATGGTCCCGGGTTCAAATCCTGGTAAGGGCATTTATTCGTGTCATCAGCATGGATATTTGTTCCTGAGTCATGGGTGTTTTCTATGTATTTAAGTATTTCTAAATATTTATATATTATATATATCGGTGTCTAAGGACCCTCAACACAAGCCTTATTGAGCTTATTGTGGGACTTAGTCAATTTGTGTAATAATGTCCTATAATAATATTTTATTTAATCTTATTCGCGGTTACTTAATCCGGTACGTGCAAACCTGCTGTTATGACGTCATTCATCATTGAGGGGTCTCAACGATCGGTGAGTCAACCCGGACGCGTTGCCCAATTGTCGCGTCGTTGCATGCGCGAGCGCAACGAATATAACACAACCATCACAAGTCAGAGGGTTACGAAACTGGGGGAACCCTGCGGAACTTTCTATTGAGACTGAAGACTCATGTTGCTCTGAGGTCAATCAAAAAACACAGTAGCACTGCGACCCTCAGACTTCGCGTGAATCTTGAAACTAAAAATGTTATCGACCGAAAATCGCTATAATTATGGAACCTGCACACAAAATTTTATTAGAATCCGTTGAGCAATGCAACCTGTAGAGGAGAACAGCCGGATATACTTACGAAATAATTTTTGGGTCAAACACATTTTAGATAAAGGTCACTTTTGTGGAAAATGCAACATTGCATGGACTCTATTACATATCTGTAAGTATATATTCCGTTTTCCTTATTTGGGTCTCAAGTACTGAAAATAATGTAGTCCGCCTGTAAGGGTGCAGCGTGCAGCGTAAGAAAATTAATGAATTGCCTTAGATTCCCTTAAGCATACATTACTGTATACATATATACATTATGTAGTAATGTGTAAACGCACTTTTGCCTAAGCTGAACCGAAGCCGCTTCGCTTATCTTCTTTTTTTCGTAGTTTCCATGTACTTTGTCTAAAGATTGCAGGTGTCATCAACGAGGCAACGAGAACTTTATGATGTAGCTTATGATCGAAACAATAAAATGTAACACAGCGCCAGTATACACACAGCTATGGCAGGCACGCTTGAGTGGACACGTGCCAAAGAAACCATAACACGGAGATATAGATTAGCTGGATCCAGCAATGGAATATAAATATATAGACGCAACTCTTAAGAGTAGTACATTTTTGATTTCTAATGGCTCCTCTACACGATGGGCTCACATACTGGCCCACTATGATGGGCGTGTAGAGAGAGTAGTGGTGTCGGATGGCTTATGGCGCGCCGAGATGGCGATGGGATGGCCGCGGTGTCGGTTTTTCGTGCGCACTTCAAAGGTAATGGGCCAGCGATGGTGCGTTACGCGTCTACACGTGGCCCATTCCATAGTTCGTGCGCTCATCCATCGCATTTCTGCTGGTCCAGCGCTGGGCCATCGTGTAGAGGAGCCATAACTATCGCATGGTCATCTCGCTGGTCCAGCGCTGGGCCATGGTATAGAGGAGCCATAACATGTACAGTATGTAACTGAACGTAAAGCAATTACTCAAACTCGTTAATTTTAGGTCATACTGAGCAAATTTTATTATGGGACCAACTCCGAAATCGCGAAAAAAAATTGCCTGTTTCATACATTTTGCTGGTCTTATGTTGAAATTTCTTATGGGAGAGTCAATATGTTTGAGTGCCCCAGTACCTCCGAAACACAACAGAAGTACCTAGCCCAGTTATAAATACCTAGACCGTTTGTTCCCTTGCTGGTCACATGTCACTTCCAGTATGTGTCGGAGCGCAACTGTTATCCGTTTATTATTCAACGCGCGGCTGCCCCACTTTACTGCGCGGGCGCGCGGCTGGCATACCTTCCTCACCTGTCTGCCATGGTTTCCTTAAAGTGCCAATTACATCCACACTCACACACACACTGATATCAGACCCGATTTCAGGCCCGAGAAAGATTATTTTCACGTATACATCCTTTATAATATTTGAAACGGTAAAAAATGGTTCATATGCAAAAATATCAAACATTGAACATTTTCGCCAATTAGAGACGAAGTATTTTTTATATTTCAAAATATTGTTAACGATGTGCTGATTTTCCGTGAAACGATTATCAGGCACGAAATGGGGACTGATTTCGAGCCCGAAATCAGGAAGGGTGGATGTAATTGGCGCTTTACTGTAGCAAATTGTTATGGAGGTCTTGGAATTAACTAAGAGTAGGGTTGCCATATGTCAGGATTTCCTCAGTAGTGTCACGGTTTTTTAGAAACGTCTAGAAGCAGCGTAACGTTTGAAGTTGTGTAGAAGAAATAGAAGGTTCTGCTGTAGCAATAGTTAAGGGGCTAGAGGCCCACTGAGTCGTTTTTGGAGAAATAATCAACCGTCCAGGAAATGTCAGGATTTTTAAGTTTTTGTCCTTCCATATTTTCATATGACAACCCTATGAATGATTTTCGGGTGAAAGCCCAGCACAACTGTACTCAAGCTCAAGAAAACTTAATAAAAGCCGTATCTCCTAGAATATAATATAATAAAATCCCACTTAGTTTGGTCGCATATAATAAATAAATAAATATTGGACATTCTTACACAAATTGACTAAGCCCCACAGTAAGCTCAATAAGGCTTGTTTTGTGGGTACTCAGACAACAATAAATATAATATATAAATACATAGAAAACACCCACGAATCAGGAACAAATATCTGTGGTCATTACACAAATAAATGCCCTTACTGAGATTCGAACCCAGGACCATCGGCTTCATAGGCAGGGTCACTACCCACTAGGCCAGATCGGTCGTCATATTTAATTCAACATTCCCTTGTTCCAGCCACAAATGTAAGCGCCCACAGAAGGCAATGAAGAGCGGATGGACCGCGAACTGCTGAGTTCACAAAATGGCCGCCGGGACGACAAGATGGCGGACCAAGTGCCGCGGCGCGGTGCTGTTCGCCATACTGCTGCAAGTTGTTAACGGTCAGTTCTCTTCCTCTCTTTTTAAAAAATCGAGCCATTATGAGCTTATTATGGAACGGAACATCCTAATATTTTCTTCTAAACTGTTTTTGATTTAATAAGCAGCTATTCTTGCACAAAGAAGCGCGCAAACATATCTGACATAGTCTTAAAAAGCCATAAGAGGGTACGCTGTCGCGTGTCATTTTTTTTTGCGGTGGCGCATAGCAAAAAATGTTCTATCAAATAATCTATATAAAAATGCCTACAAGAAAGATTCATTACACTTTTCGCTAGGATCAACATTTAAAAAGATATTAAAGCGGGATTCTATATTTTCGTAAATAACTCGTAAACGGTGGCCAATAGCAACCAGAGTTGTTATACGTAAATAATGTGCACAATATTTTCTACAAAAAAGATACAGTGCACTTTTTGAAAGGATCAATATTTATAACGCTGTGTAGCGTAGCGTAGTCATCTCTCTCTCTCACTCTTCCATATTAGTGCGACAGTGACAGTTGCGTTTCGTTCGTTACGGGAGCGTTAACGACTGGCATCTTGTCTACGTACTCTGAGGTATTTTTTAACCGCCTACAAATTACAGTGCGTGCACCGGAGCTTTTTTGGACTTAAAATGAGCTCGTGTAAGTTTTTACTCAGTGATGTTATTCCAACCGATAACCAATCAAAGTCCACTACTCTGGGCATCTATAATAGTTCTGGTTGACTCAATTTTGTAGATTGAATCTCTTGATTTTTTGTGTAGTTAATCCCTGCAAACGGAAACTTGAAAACTGTTGAAAACCGTCGCCTTAAAAATAAAGATAGTTTATTATTCAAGTAGGCATATTACAATGCGCTTATGAACGTCAAATAAAGCTACACCGGCTCTAACCCTACACCTCTGACCCGAGAAGATTTCAATTCCCCCTCATTTGTAAATCTACTTGCCGCCGTTCCGTGGAGCATGAGCAAGAGTTGGGTGTACTGGGGATGGGGTGGGAGGTTTATATCGTCCCGATTTATATTTCTCTTCGTTTAGCGTTTGTCGATTGTCGAAGTCCAATTTTCATCTTAGCTAGGCCCCCTGCTTCCCTAGCTAGACCCTTCGACTCGGTCAAACTTGGAAAGCTATTATAATGTCTTGATTGTTGAAGGCATCTTGAACGTCAAGGTCGCGCGGTCAGTGCCTCTTAATAGCGACGAAATAGTTCAATACATAACGGTACCCTATCAGATTCCGAAGTTAAACATGTTTCTCATAACAGGTAGGTGTTTATACAATAATATAAATACGTCAAAGATGGAAGCGATTGACGTATTTGTGACATTTTCTATGAAAAGGGATCTTATTGTCGATCGCACTTATGCCGCACTGCGTAGCGCGGCGTTGTTTATAATATGAGAGCATCGTTGATAATGACGTAAGCGCCACCGACAATAAGGTCCCTTTTCATAGATAATGTCACATTTAAAGTTCACATATTTGACGAACCCGTCATCTAAACTCCGCTCTCATACAAATTAAGTTACGCTCTCGTTTTAGAACGACTAACTTGAACCCGAAACGCACTATTTGTTAAGACGCAGTTATGTTATAACTGTGTTTGTGTACGGGTAATTAACTGAGCACAGGTGTAAATCACTACGTGCTCCACTGGGCAATACGGCGGTATCTACGGCTATCCGTTACCAGCCGGTTATTATAGAAATTATACGAATAAATCAATAATTAAAATAAAAACATTACTTAGCTAATCCGCGAAATAATAACGTGCTAGTCAATCAGTGCCAATCCGTTATGCTAAGGCCCTCCTCACACGAGGCGTAAGCGTAAGCGTCGCTAAGCGTATCTTAAAAACGTTACGAGTACGAGACGCGTTGAGTTCTGGGACCAAGCGTCGCGTACGCGTTTTACAAGTATCTCATTCTTTGAAATTATGGCGTCATTGGCGTCAAATGTCTGTAGCAGATGTATCAAAGATCTTTCTTCCTCGTTGGATGAAGAAGATTTTTTATTATATTCCTTTATTTCTCTTACTTCTTAGACTGAGGTTTTTTACAATATGCATATAAAAGTAAAATATAAAAACACTTAAAAAACAATACAAAAGATATAAACACATTATAAAAAACCTAACCTAAGGTGCCGCCAGCAGCGGGGCAAGGCCCAAGCTACCGGTGGTCAGGGCCGCAGAAAGGAACCGCCGGACTATCCGCGCCGTGTCCAAGATCACCGCCTTCTGCATCTGACCCTTGATCCAACCACCTAGCGAGAGTCTCTCAAGGTGTTGGTCGAGACTCTTCGCTATGAGACCGTTCGCTGAAACGACTATCGGGACAATGATCGTCGAATCAACATCCCACATGGCGGTTATTATATTTATTTTTACAATCTTAAATTTAACTTGCAATGTAATTATGTAGGAGAAGTTAATATACACATGACCTCATTTCATTTCATTCATTTATTTATTTCTTTAACAATAATATATTGTGTTAGAAAACTTACGAACTAATTACATACTTATAATTTAATTAAACTAAGTAGTGAGTGGACATGTCAGCAAATAAATAAATTTTCTATCCTCGGTCTCTTTAAAGCAAGAGTGAATAGGCTACTACTGAATCGGTGAGCTCCATCTTAGGCCCTGTCTTCACTTTCCATCAGGTGTGACTAGAGCCAATCGCCGATCAGTTTTTAATAAATAAATAAAAACATCTAAATAAAACTTACAAATAAAATAAAATTAAAAATCACAACACAAATAATGACTAGCTATGATACACAATTTATTTACCTATTAGTAACCTATTAATTTATTTATTATGATACCATCGAGCTGAAGCTGATAGAGACAAGAGGAGACCATGGGAACTACCTAAACTCTGTGATAAAACAATGCAACCTAATTGTGTTTGGGGTTTTTAGAATTGTCTTGATATTATTATATTAGTTGCCTGGGAAAAGAATAGTACAGTCAGCGATAAAAGCTTGTACCTAAAATGATTTTTCTATAGAGTATTATACTCTATTGGACACAAGATATAATAAAAGAAACAATTGATTAAATGTTGAGGCAGACAAGAGGCGATCTTATCGCTAAAGATCCATCTCTTCCAGACAACATTGGGTACCGGAAACAAAAAATCATCAAATCAATCATAAAATTAGGTGTTGCTAAAACGGTATGAAGCCTACATCCACACACACACAATTACAGTGAATAAACATATACATAAGAAATACAAATAGACATACACGTATAAATATATATATAATAAACCGAAATATTGCTAAATATGACAGCAGCATGTCAGCCACAGAGTAAAAATAACTATGTACTATACAAACATTAAGGGTGAATAGTACATTACGATACAAGTGCGAAAAATAGGAAATTCAAAACGAGTGGCGATAAATTAAAACACGACCGAAGGGAGTGTTTTAAATCGACACGAGTTGCGAATTACCTATTCGCACATGTATCGTACAACGTTTTACAGTACATATGGCCCTTTAAATAGTAACGTAATATGCTAATTTTCGCACTAGTGCTATAAAGTAGCACCATATGTACTGTAGGGATTGCAATCCGGTCCGGCGGATCCGGTAATCCGGCCGGATCCGGCACTTTTCAGGAGCTACCGGATCCGGTAAAAATCACCGGATCCGGACCGGATCCGGTATAATAAAAAAAAACGCCTAAATACAGCACGCGCTGTGCGTTTCAGATGAAGAAAAGGCAACGGATACGAGGTATGAAGTTGAACAGAACAAAACGAATGAAAAAGTATAAATTTAGTAAGATAAAAATATATTTATTATGACGATGACTGGGAACACAAGAGGATTTCTTCTTCTTTCATGTTGGCGGCGCGATATGACGATTACATAAATACTGTAATAGAAGGAAAAATGAAAGGATGGAGATGACATGGAAGGCATTTGTAATTTATGCTAAAGAGAAGGTTCATGTCGTGTTATAATGTTGTGATAGGAGATTAACCGACTACAGTTGGGCTCATCAATGTGTGAATGAAGAATATATGATAATATTGATAATCTTTAGTTTTCTCCGATATATGTATATATATGATAAAATATAGATTCTTTTCTATTCAAATTTAAGAGAGAATCTTTTGTCTTTACAATTTCATCCAATCTTATGCAATTTCCTTCATCTCCTAGTACATGCTACTCTACGTCCAGCCAATTCTTTATTTGATCTATGTAACTCTAACTTTCCCTTTCCGCGATGGTTTTCAATCCTACATTCTATTATTTTTCGCATGAGATCGTCGTGTCGTGTATTGTTCCTTATAATTTGACCAATATACTTTTCCATAAATTATAAAAAGTACAATTTTTTTAAGTCATACAGTCTACTACTTTTTCGGACAAATAAATTAGAGCAAGATAATACTAGAGCGCATTAAATATCATAATTGGTTAAAAGTAATAAATAATAGTAAGCGTAGGAGTTGAAATTAGAGTTCCTGTTACTCTGGTTATAATATTAGCGGAAAATCGTTGAGCATTAGACTTTTTGTTTGCCGCGATATCTATTGTCGAGTAGCATTCCTGAGAGTTCCGCTACTCGATGCTAGATGTCGACTACGAAAATAATAAGCGTTTTGGTACCAAAACTGGTGTATGGAGTGTGCAATCTATGTAATTCTTATTTCTCTATGCTAGAATGGATGTCAACGTTAGAGTTTGTGAGGAAAGAGAAGAGTCGTGGAATGTATGGGGCCCAATACATTCCACGACTCTTCTCTTTCCGAACAGACTCTACAAAGAATTCAATCAAAGAACAGTTACGAAAACTTGTCCTTTCAAGGAGCTCCAATTCCCACCCCACATCCCATCATCAAGCTTTGGAAACTAAGCAAATTTATAATTGTAAACGAAAATTTGAGCACTTTTGAATGGTTAAATATAATAAATTACCGATTTAAAAATTTTGTTTTCTAAATGATTTTGACATTGTGACACTTTTTACTACCAAGTTCTATTTTATTGTTAAGAAGTTATGTATTAACTTCAAATTATAGATTTAGGAATACGTATTACGCAAAAAACTAGAAAAATATGTCATTTAATTAACTTTTATATCCCTATACCAAACCGGATCCGGTCCGGCCGGATCCGGCCGGACTACAGCCAAAATCCGGCCGGATCCGGCCGGATTGAAAACCAATCCGGTTTGCAATCCCTACTGTCGTCTCGTCCGTATAGAATCTATACTATAGATGTTTGAAAAAGTGTAGCTAATTTGTCTAGAAAACTAGCCTACTTATTATCATTTATGTTTGTTACCTGCCTATTACTTCACATTCTACCAGAAAGAATGTTATTCGTGTTACGAAGACGGTTGGCAGTATGTAGGCCTGACCGTTACTCGCCGATTGTGTATAGGAAACACGTACTTTCCGTGCGAGACAGAAGGGCGTATCTCTAATACAGTTTCATAAGTAGTTGCGACCTAATGAAAATAATACAAGAATCACGTAGGTTCTAGCCGTGTGAGTCAGAAAGTCGTATCTCTAAACTAGTTTTGTAGTAATTTGCGACGTTTTGAAAGTGAGATTTGTAACATGTTACCGTGTATAGAACCGACCTTCCGTGCAGAATAGTCCTAAGTTTTATAATTTTTTTTTTAACGTCGGACTCAAAAAAGAGAGGTTTTATTTGTTTGACGCCAATGTCTGTCTGTGGCATCGTAGCTCTCAAATGGATGGACCGATTTCGATGCGGTTTTTACCGTTAAAGCGAGTTTCCTTGCGGTGGTTTTTAGCTATAGGTATTAAAAATCGATCCAGCAGTTTGAAGAGTATCGGCTCTTTTCCAAAATCATGGTTTTTCTTTTGGAATACTTAATGCGTTTTTTTAATTGAATAGTTATTGATCAGCCAGACACTAAAATGACAAAAGTATACGAATGATGCACGATATAAAGTCCTATCTTCAAACTAATATTATATTAACTTACAACCTTTTGAAAGTAAGACTTCCCGACAAGCCCTATAAAAGGTGAAATTACACCTGTTATGTTATTCTGTAATCAGTAAAAATAGCTAAACGTAGCACAGGCTATCAAAGTTATTAATCCAAAAAAGATAAAAAAAAAATGTTTTTTTTACATAATCCTTCATAAAAAAAAAATTCCACTATGAAAAAGAGTTGTTATGGAATGTTCAATTTGAGCTCTTTTAAATAAATAAATCATTTATGTCAGACCAAGTTGACCCATGTTTTGGTAATTACAAAGTAACTTAATATATGTTAGTTGAACAATACAAAAAAAAAATTAAAACTAAATATCGCCAGGTGATAATCAAAACTCACTAATGAACCCATATTACTAACTAAAATAAGATTGATTTTTGTTTAATTATTTTTTAAGAATTATATAGTGACTTTTGCTTGTCACCTGACGATATATTACACGATATAATATGATATCAATTGACAGGAGCAAACAAAGCCCTGCCAATCACCACTTCAACCCAGTAGCGAGAGTAGTTATTGGGATATTTGGCAATGTGACAGACAGACGGACAGAGTTGCACCATAAAAAGGGTTCCTTTTGTACCTTTTTGGTGTGGAACCCTAAAAATAGAAAAATAATCTACATTAGTAGTATTTAACATTTAGTGTACCAACACATCACAATATTTAATTACAATTATCTTGAGGAGATTGCAAGTAGGTAGGTACAAAGGCGCCATTATACCTGTTAAAGAATCTCTTCCGGGTAACCTTACCCCCTCACATAAGTTACTGGAAAAAGGTTGCAAGTTATTATTAAAATAACACTTATTTTTGTTGAAAAGTCACAACTACCACCTAAAAAGGTTGAAGGTGCAAACTTTGAATGACAAACTTTGGTCGGTGCTGGTAGTTAACTCTATTATAGCACAATTCTGCAACACGATCAAAAATATTAAGCATTGGAAAGGTACTTTATCTGCAACTCCTGCCTTAGAGTCCAATAATCGTTATCAATTGTGACCGCGGCCGGCAAAACGTCCCACTTTGTCGCTTGCCATAAGGATGATATTTGCTTGTATCTTTATACGAATAACCTGTCAAGGTATCCTTATGGCACCGTTCAGTGGAATCACAAAACGGGATGCATATATTCTCTGCTCAGCAACTTAGAAAAACAAGAGCAATCGCTTGGTGGAAGTTCGTCAAAGGACAAGAACACTCAAAAGCTCTGATCAAAGAATTCAACAGCAAATTTGCTAAGGAGCTTCTAGGGCTCAAAAGTCACAAATCCTGCGCGGTGACCAGAATATTGTCTGGACACTGTTAGTTGAACAAAGTCATGTTTAATATTGGAAAGAAACAAGATGCGACATGCAGGTTCTGCCAGGAGTCAGAGGAGACTGCAATGCACATTCTCTGTTCCGTGGACCACTAATGTCAAAAAGAAATACCCACTTAAGGCGGCACGTATTGCAACCCTATGAGGTACAGAACATTACGGCCGAAAGAATCTGGAATTTCCTGGATTCAACGGGCATTAGTAATGAACTTTAAAGGGCTGTCACAATAGATCACTGCCTGGTCGACGTGGCAGTCAAAGGCCCACAAACTCCAAGAATAAAAATCCTTATGGTATATAAGTGGCCAAGAGGGACGTTTTGACGCGGTCCCAATTGCCTACAGTAAATAATTTTGGTGGTACCTATTAATATAACAATTCAGTGATAGTAAGGGGTCATCCATTAATTACATCACACGTTTAGGGGGAGGGAGGGGTTCAAGAAAATGTGACATGTTGTGACAAAGGGGAGGGGGGAGTCACAAACTTTGTGACGTCACTTTAACTTTACCAGTATTTATTTAAAAAAAAATTCGCTGTACAGTTAAATAACGAGGTTTTAGAACGATAATAGTTATATGCGATTAATTTTCTTTCCTAGTCGGTTTTGTGTTATAACTACTAATATTTCTTTTGTCCAAAATAGTTTGATAAAATTTTAATAGTAACAAATTCGATTCGCCGATTTTGTTGAAAAAAAAATGCAAAAGATGTTACGTCACACCAGGGGGGGGGGTTGCCAAATGTGACCAAGTGTGACAAGGAGGGGGGAGGGGTAAAAAAACCTAGAAATTCGTGTGATGTAATTAATGGATGACCCCTAATGGTAATAATCAAAATAAAGCACACCCATCGGTAATATTGTTATTATTCACAATCCATAAGTTCCATAACACTTGCCAATCTTACCTATTCCTATTACTTGATATAGGTACTCGGAAGCCAATGAATCCCACTAGTTGTTGCGCCAAAACAATTGCAGTAAACGTACTTTCACTGTATCAAGTCACGATTGTTTTACACTTTCGCCATTTCTGTTTTGTTCATGTCTAGGATGCCTCGGATTCCTGTTCAAATATAGAGAAGTGTTTAAAAACACGAAAATCTTTAACTTAGCGTGACTGCAAGTTATTATTAAATATTAAAGATTCATTATGTCCAGATAAAGTCAATATTTGAAGCGACTAATATGGGTATCGATATTTAAGAAAAGGCGAATTAAACGAAAAATAAATGGAATTTTTATTTATTTTATTTTTAATTTTATTAACTAAGTTCTAAATATTACTTTTTATATGTTTTAGTAATTTTTAGTGTTCCGTACAAAACTTTGTTCACGGAACACTTATTATGATATATCGTAGGCATATTCGGGTTACTTTAACCCAATAGAAGATAATTTTGGCCCGCAATAAAACTACACATAGAAGATCATTGACATATATATCTAAAGACGGGCCTTATGGACATTAAGAATGGTGCTAGTTCAGTGGTGTCACTCTCGAATTCGAGCCAATCGTGCAGTCTAACGCGACTAGTTGCGACACTTGCGACCAATCGCGCGCGTGATGCAACTCATCAACCAATCACGTTGCGCCGTTAGACTGCACGATTGGCTGAAATTCGTGAGCGTGACACCGCTGTACTGGCCCCATTCTAATTGTCCGTAAGGCCCGTCCTTAGATTTATATGTCAATGTAGAAGATAAATTTCGTTACAAGTTTTATTTTACGAAGGTCGATGACATCTTATAGTATGTGAAAGCACAGTCCGGATTCATCCTGAGGATCGCGAAGCTAGAATCTCGACGCAATGCGATTTTTTATTCGTTTGTGGTGAGTGTTCCGACTAGGGTTGCCATCTCTAAAATTTGGAAACCAGGACAAGACGCGAAAACCCCGGATTTTAGAGTCCAGAACCCGGACATGTCAACAGGTTTTTTTAAACAGGTTGTGCGTGTGTCGCGGGCGGCCTAAGGCTTTAAATTTTTAAATCCGGACTACAAATGAAGTCCTCCCCAGACGCTCCCCGGACGCCCTCTAAACTAGGACAAATCCGGGGAAACCCGGACGGATGGCAACCCTAGTTCCGACTGATCGTCTAGCGACCTTCAACAAGGAGTTTTGGCCGAAGGATGTCAAGTTCCGGCGGTTCCGAGGCCGGCTCCCTGACACAGGGTTGGGTATGCATCACAACCATAATTGAGATTTGTAGTGTTTAGTTTTAAAATAGTTTTAAGGTATTTATTTATGCGCCATTTTCATTCATTTATTCTTCTCCTTCCTGGCGACGCCCTTGCTGCACACTTCAATATTTTTTTAGAGCGATGACGCTTAGATTCTGTGGAAGTATATCAAACAATGATGACGTCAATGACGTTTAGGTACCTTAGTCCAAAGAGCATATAATCACTACGTTTTACCTTAGTCTGTTTTGTAAAAAATCAGAAATACTTCAAAACTATGGAGTGTGGAATATAAGGAGGAACATCTCTATGTATGAAAAGTGTCCATCAAAAAACATTAAATAGGCGGCGCCACAATACACCGAAATAAAATGTCATAGACCTAGTTTTTATATAGATGTGCTATACGAGTGCGACCGTGAGGGACAGAACATACGCAATGCGACAAAATTAAAAACACATTTTAACATTCCTGACAACATACCCAAAACAACCTACGTAATTTGGTCGGGTTATTTGTTTCCCCTCCCCCATTTCATCTCTATATTATTATACCTCTATAGTTCATGTAATCCATGAGCCTACCTAGCGCCACCGGAGAGATTAGGAACTATTATTTAAACCTGAAAGCTGGTCACTTTTGCAATAGTTCTGCCATAAGAGATTTTCCTCCTTTTAATTCCACACTTCATATTCAAAACCACATCTCTTACACCTGTGTCATCTGTATTATGTTCTCGGCTGTCAAATCGCCCCCAAAACGAGCACAATTCGCAATTGTGCTGTCACACAGATCGCGCGCACAATGCGGTGACGTAATTGGTAGTACTTTCACTGTAATAGTCTACTGGATGAAATCGGGGGGGTTATGCATAACTAAATTAACTCGCGAATGCACTAAGTTATAAGGTAAATGTCCTAGTCCTGGACATACTAATGCCCAACAGTTGACTCTGTTGGCACGTCTGTTGTTAGTGACGTAATGTTAAAGATGACACGGATTGAGACAGTGACGAGCGAGCTTTTCGAGCGATGCCGCGATACCTTTGGTCTAGGTAATTCTTGAGCTTACCGCGAGACTTAATAGTTAATCTGTGTATTAGTCAAATTAACAATTATATTTATTTATTTTATTTATTTATAAGTACCTATTATGTGATTGGTTTTGGTTTATAAACAATATATTATTTGTTTAATATTTGACAAGATATGTATTTGCATATGCTATATTTTACTTTCAAATAGGTGCGGTTTCCGCGTCGTCTCGCTTTCGTATTTTAATGAGCATTTAAATCTTAATCATGATTCTGTATTTTTATTATAAAGAGTAAAAGTAAATTGGTATGAAGGTTTATGGTGTAGCTTCTTTTATTTACTTAAATACAGTTAACAGCAAAAGTTGCTAAGTAGGCGAGGTCTTCAAAATCATCTGCACACGCTTTCATTCCTTTGAGAATAAACTTATGTTTCTAATCATTCGTAGAAAAAGAAAAAAAAGAAGTCAAAAAGTGGCTGAAAAAACCTCGCGTGATTTGTGCACAAGCTCTTTTAAAAAATGCCACTTTCATGAACTCTGTCATTTTCATAAATTTTGTGTTTTTCTATTCAGAATCATTGCATTAAGCCTCATGGCATTAAGTTCGCCTTTAGTGCTATAAGGTTTTCTTTTGTGCAATAAAAATTAAATCAATAAATAAATAAATCGCGAGCTCTTTCGATCCTAATGGAAAAAAAAGAGTTTTGTTTCTTATTGTGTTACCATTTCCGCATATTCTTTGTATGGCGGTAACAAAAAGGAAAGTTTGAAAAATGTATGAAAATTTTGGGACACTTTTTCCTATAAGGATGAAAAGGGCTCGCGATCCTGACTAGAAATAACACAAAAGTGATAAAAAAGGTCGCGTAAGAAAGTGGCAAAAATTGTTTTGTTTAGTTATTTGATTTACCCACCAAAAATGTTTGTTTTTTTTTTTATTGTGTTTAGTTTAATTTTTATACTTTTAGTTTAAGTCATATATGTACCTAAGTTATTTGTTATAAGTCACCGCTAAAATGTATTTTGCATGAAAAAAGAAAAATTCTCATATAAGTGAATATTATGTATTCTTATGAGAAATAAAGATCTTAAAAACTTAATTTTAAAACAAACACTCTTCTATAGAAATCATCACCTGGATCGTTCTAACATGCGTCTTCCTTTAGTATGCAATATTATAAGACAATTATTTGAGAGTAAAATACTAAACATTTTATTTCCTTAATTTCAGGTTACGAAGAAATCTACACGATATCGCAACTATCTCCAAAATCAGAATCTGTCGATCTACCAGAAGATCAAGTCTTCCACACCACCCAGTCAGACAACCTAGCTTTTAAGATAGAACCTAGCCTCGCCAGGTACGATGACCTGGACGACCTAGAACCTGAAAACATAGTCACTGATGAAGAAACTGAAAAACATGTCATTGTAGCCAGATCAGCAGATCCTAATGATAGAGAATCTAGATCTTTAAACTTTGATGAAATACCATCCTCAAATAATGAAATAGACAACGAAATAGAACTACACAATAAAAGGAAATACTATGATATACATCCAACGAAAACTACGGGTTTTAGTCACGAGAATGAGGTGCTTATGTCCTCTGACGGGGACAGATTCGAGTTTAACTTTCCGGGGGAAGCCAGAAGGGCTCCAAAGGCCAGGGCGTTGCCTTTGGGGCCCAGAATACGGCCTTCTGCAGTGCAGCCGATGTATGCCACCATCAACCCTAACGAAGGAAGACAGAACACAGAAATACAGAACATTATAACTGGTATAGTAAAGCTTCTGAACGGAAATGTCAACGTGCAAGCAAATACGCAACTCCTCAGGCCAGGCAGACCTATGAATTCAAGGATCAATAACAGAGGACCACCTCGAATATCTGATGTACCACCTATGCCTGACTTTGATAAACCTCTAACCCCTCCAACTCACACCTTTCATCCTACAAAAACCCCTCCTCCCTACCCCTTCGATAGACCCCATCATGGTGTTAATTTGCCTGAACAAATTGTACCACCACTGAACCCTCACAGACCAGGGTTCCATAGGCCCAACATTCCCCCTTGGCAACGGCCTAGGCCTAGGCCACCTAATATGCCAGGTAGAAGGCCCAACCCTGGTCTACCTATATACAAACCACCTCCAATGCCTGTTGATATACCAAACTTAGACGAAGAGGAAGAAGCAGAAAATGAAACTAATCATGATAACCATCTGGTTCAAGATGAGAAAGAGACTGTACCATTACTTGATCTACCTGTCTCCAACACTACTGAAGAAAACGAGAAAGAAGAAAACAAACTAACCACAGCCCCTGAAACTACAAGCAGTACAACAACAACAACCACAACAACAACGGAAAAAACAACAACTTCCACAACAGAAAAGACAACAACAGAAACATCAAAAACCACAACCGCAAAAGCCAATACCACAACTGAAACGGTTAAAACTACAACAGAAAAACCTAAAACTACAACTGAACGCAAACCTACTACGGAAAGACCAAAAACTACAACTGAACGCAAACCTACCACTGAAAAGGCTAAAACTACAACAGAGACAAAGACAACTACAGAAAAAGCTAAAGTAGAAAAGAAGCCAGAAAAGAAGAAGGAGCCATTCATCGCTGATAAGAAAGATAAATATAAGATTGATGAGAAACCAGGGAATAAGACAAAGATAGAGACTATTATAGACATCATCGAGTCTTCGATAGATGAGTATAAGTCTTCTTCATCAGCTGCTGCGGCTGCAACTCCGACTGAAGGTCTGATGTCTCACGCTCCGACTGTAAGTGTCTCAGAAAGTCCACATAGTGTAATGAAGACATCTTCTATCAATGCACAACCATTACCATGTAAGTATAATTAATTATTTTATTTCTCTTTAAGTTTATTGTCGATAAATATTCTCCTCTAGCATTTCTTAAATTTTCTGATCCCCTGCACATTTCTAAAGAATGAAAGAAATTCTACTAATAACTGAGAGAACAAACTTCAAAAGATTAAAAACCAATTTCGCTCCATGAAGATAGTTTCGATTCGATATATCAAACTCTAATTTCAAACATTCGTTGTGTTCCACATTTTCTTTCTTCAAAGTTCCATGAAACGTCGAGCCGCCGAAAGAACGAGCCGTGGTCGGAATTGGAAGCCACTTATTTAGTTGGCCGATGCATTTTACATAGCTACCAATAGATATTTGTAATTGTTTCCTCAGCATCCCAGACTCCGTACCGCCCGTACCGGCGTCCCGGCATCGTGCTGGACGACCCGGACTTCAAGCCGGCCGGCAGCCGGCGCCCGGTGCCGGATGCGCCCGTGCTGACGGCTCCCTTACCGGGATACGGAGAGATCTTCGACGTCACTGTGTCCGCTATACAGGGCCCTGGCGAAAAAGGAGGTGCATCGGGTAAATTATTAAAGCTCTTATTCATAAAACTAAAGGCTCAATTAGTTAATGGAACCATGTAACACGAAATTCCTTGGTTACGCAACGGATTGACCTCATCAATCATCACACATTTCTGAAATCGCGTCACGTTTCAGTTCCTTTTACTTTTGTGGTATAACTCCGTGAAATTTATTTGGTCCGATTTGGAATATTATTATCTTTTGTTTGAGGAGTTCTCAGGTCAGGACCCGATGATGGGATTCTGGCTAACCATAGTTATGAAAACGGACCAAAGGAAATTATAGCGATTTAGGCCCTCAGCACACGGAGCGTAAGCGTAAGAGACGCGTTAGCGTATCGTAATACGCGCGTAGAACGAGAGCGCTACGAGCACGAACAAGTTCAAACAAGTCCGCACACGAAGCGTCGTCGTAGCGTAGCGTATGAGATTTTTGTCGACATTACGACAGGCGTAGCGTAATACAGGTGTAAAAAACAAAACTTCTGACATAATTAAATAATAAAAAAATCTTCTTGAAAGTAAGATCGTCGATACATCCGCCAAAGAGATCTGGCACCAGTGACGCCATTATTTCATCTAAGATTTCACCCGTGCGTTTGATGCCCTGAACTCTACGCGTCTCGTACTCTAACGTTTTTACGATACGCTTACGTGCCGTGTGCTGAGGGCCTTAGGTGTTTTAAAATAAATAATAAATACATTTTATAGGGAGAATCTGACACAAATAGACCTAGTCCCACAGTAAGCGCAATAAGGCTTGTGATGTGGGTATGTGTAACAAACAACAGTATATAATATATTATACTTATATATAAATAGAAAACATCAATAACTCGGGAACAAATATTTGTAGGTAATTTGCTCTAGGAAACCAACATTTCACACAGCTAATGAATACAATAAAACTGATTTATGAACTCGGTTCTGTATACTTTCAGTCCACATCGAAAACGTGAACCCCATATCAGGGCACGCAGAAGATGACATCATCGTGTCACCGTCGGGCGAGCAAGGCTTCGTGTCCATCGACGGCAAGCGGACTTATCTCAACCTGTTCGACACTTCCAGTCACCACGTGGAGCCTACCAGGGTGCAGAGCATACAGCATTCTGGTGAGTCCACATTTTAGAATGTGAATCCTATATCGGGCCACGCAGAAGATGTCACCGTCGGGCGAGCAAGGATTTGTATCAATTGATGGCAAGCGGACTTATCTCAACCTGTTGTACAATTCCAGTCATCATGTGAAGCCTACTAGGGAGAGAGACTAGGGTACTAGGGATCAGATTCTGGTCAGATTTTTGCTTCTAGCTTTCTTTTCGTCGACGTAAGTGAAAGTTGAAAAGACCAGGAATAAAAAAAATCGACTTTGATGGAGATTGTAAGCGAACTAATACGTGTCTGAGCCTGTAAGATGCACCCAATCATCATGTGCAGCACTCTGGTAAAATTTCACTGCTTGACTTAAGAATCGGGCTGGTTAACATCCGCATGATAGACGTGTATCAACAAATCGTGATGTTTTAGGTATAGGCAACTGGTTTTTACGAGCAATGTCTCATATGTCGGCAGAATTCGCTTCCCTACGTGTAAATAAAAAAAAGCTGTGGAAATATTCACAGTCGTCAAATAAGCTTCGGTTATAATACAAGCATCTTTTAATTATAATACATTGTATTTAAGTTCATCAGCAGGTGGCTTTTTGCTTAATATAAAACTAATGTTTCTCTGTTCACAGCACCTCCGACACCAGTTCACCATTCCAGCCACCCCAGCCACCCACCAGCAGTACTAGGCACAGGAGTAGCAGTTCCAGCAGACCCTGAGCCAGTACCACCAAGGCGACCACCAGCTTACCGTCCTCGACCGCGCCCTCAAGCTACAGTCAGGTTTGTTTGCCGATCCTCCTCGTACTGACGCTGTTCCTGCCTGGCCTAACGGAGCTGGGATAAAACTTACCCCTACGAGCCGGGGTTCGAATCCGCAACCTCCGACTTTCAGCAGCAACTGCGCAATAAACAAATATGTGCTTTTTCAACAATCTCACGGGAGAAAAAATGACTCTCGAAAAGTGTAAAGTATAAGGATTTTGATTGCTGACTTATTCAAGAATAAATAATTTTCAGGATCGACACGTGTATAGTTGGGGACGACTCGACGTGTGACCAGGCGCAGAACGAGAAGTGCAGGACGGAAGCAGGTTAGCTCAGACTTATTGTCAAACTGGTACTTAATTCTATGATCACAAAAAAAAAATCCGATCCAGCGATAACGTTCGAAGAGTAATTCTGGCCGTTTTAACGACCATGCAGATGAAAATCTTTTGAATTCTCTACCAGTAGATTTTTTTAATTAAAGCTAGTAGTAAGTAGAAGGTAGTAGTAAGATAAGGTACACGTCAGATACAATTTTGTAATATAAACATACAAATAATGTATACATTACATAATAGAAAAAAAAAAAAATATATATTATATAGTCATTGGCAGTTCTATTATTTCATTGTAGTAGTAGTAGTTGTAACTGTGATTGATTGTGCCCCCCGTGTCGTGCCCCAGGGATATCCAGCTGCCAGTGCCGGCCCGGCTTCGCGCGGCGCGCGCCCCGCGACCCGTGCCGCCGCGTCGTCGCGCTCGTGCTGAACCTGAGGGTCGACCGGCTGTATGATAAACCGGTATGTTTCTATTACACTTATGTTGCCCTTGTGTAACCAGACATATAAGTAGAGCTGCTCCAATTTACGTGACCTTTTCTACCACTTGATAGCTACAGAGTGGATCAACTGTAAAATAGACGGGCTCAGATCAAAACTAAAACATTATTAATTTTCAGTTGTCATGGGATAACAAGTTGACGGACAAGGATTCCGAGCTGTACCAGCAGTTGAGCTACGAGGCAATTCGAGCTGTAAGTATTTCTTTGTATGCAGATTTACATTATACCAATTCAATTCTTTCAATTCAATTCTTTATTCGTTCATCACAGGTACATAAATAGGTGGTAACTCAGTATTCTAAGGAACAGCTATGATGTGCCTTTTGGCGTACGAAATAACTTCTTATTATCTAACTATATACATATTCAATAATTTCTTTACACGGGCAATGAGCTAATGAGATTGGCATATGCAAACATATATTTCAATAAGTCAATTCATATAGATATATTAAAAAATAATAATAAGAATAAAAGAAAATTACAATTAATTACATTTGGCATATGTCAATATCATTAAAATAATCAGTTACACTATAATAACATTTAACTAGTAAAAAATTTAATAATAAGGACTTCAATTTTTGTATTGGTGCCGTTTGCCATGATTCTGGTAACTTATTAAATATCCTTGGTGCCATCACTTGTACGCTTTTTTGCATCAAGGCTGTCGTAGTCCTACTCACTAATACACACCAATCTGTGTATACTTTCGTTTTTAGAACTCCGAAACGTACCCTATTTCAATCCCCATATAATTCAAATTAGGGCAGAATAATACAATTAAATATTTGCCATGTCATGCATATATAAGTCTAACACAAGTAACAAGTAGGTAGTTCAACTAATGTTGATTATATTGCATGTAGGCAGTAAAATTTGTAAATTTTGCCCCACAGATCGATTCCGCATTCTCAATGACCCCATTCTCCGACGAGTTCGTGAGCGGTTCCATCAACTCCGTGCACCGCGAGCTAGGCTCGGGCATCTACGTCAACTACACTATATTGGTAAGTTCCATGAATTGATTCATCGTGCCCCACAGATAGTGTGTTCATCAACTCCGTGCACCGCGAACTAGGCTCGGGCGTCTACGTCAACTACGCTATATTGGTAAGTTCCATGAATTGATTCATCGTGCCCCACAGATAGTGTGTTCATCAACTCCGTGCACCGCGAACTAGGCTCGGGCGTCTACGTCAACTACGCTATATTGGTAAGTTCCATGAATTGATTCATCGTGCCCCACAGATAGTGTGTTCATCAACTCCGTGCACCGCGAACTAGGCTCGGGCGTCTACGTCAACTACACTATATTGGTAAGTTCCATGAATTGATTCATCGTGCCCCACAGATAATTTGTTCATTAACTCAGTGCACCGCGTGCTAGGCTCGGGCGTCTACGTCAACTACACTATATTGGTAAGTTCTATGAATTGATTCTTGTGGATTCATCGCGCCCCACTGCACTGTAAGTTTGCCTCGGGCGTTAATTTTGAACATAATAGCGTAGTTGACGAATACGTCAACTACACAATTTCGATATTTTTTATAAATTGATTCATCGTGCCCAACTGATTAGCGAGCGTCCAGCTGAGCGTTCCGCACAGCGGACAGTGTGACGGCGATATGCTTCATGCAGCGCACACTCAGTCCGGTCGCATACTTTTACGTTTGCTTGACCATGAATATGCATGACACAATCGCTTCCTTTTTAAAAGACCGTAAACAAAGTACTTACGTCCAGAATGTAAGGTCTCTACTGGAACCAGTAGGCAGCTGCGCGGTACCCCAGGGCTCAAGCATGGGAAACAACCTATTTCTCATGCTAATCAACGATATTACATCCGCGTCGTATGAGCCCGAATATGTTATTTATGCCGACGACACATGCATTATAGTACACGCTGAAAACATTGATGATCTAGTATCAAAACTGAGTCAAACCATGATAGAGATAGATAAGTGGTTCACCGCTAACGGAATGCTCCTCAACTTAGACAAAACAAACATTGTGCACTTTAGGTTACGGTGCACTCACATATTGCAGCTAAATATTAAAATAAATGATATTGAAGTCCCACAAGTAAACCAAACTAAATATCTTGGATACTTAATCGACTCTGGACTTACGTGGTCCCCTCACATTGATCAGTTATGCAATTCGCTTTCGTCAGCGTGTTTTGCTTTGTCCAGGCTCGCGCCCACCCTATCGGTAGATAACCTAAGAAAGGCCTATTTTGGATATTTCCACTCGATTTTAATCCGTGGTGTCGACCTTTGGGGCTTGGCTTCGGGTCGGGACAAGGTATTCAAAATACAAAAGCGGGCGCTGCGGATAATATCTAGGAAACCTCACGACCACCCAGCTAAAGAACTATTTGTACGCAATAAAGTGTTAACGCTACCTTCTGTCTACATATTGGCAGCGTGCCAGTATGTCAGGTCTAACCTCGCTAGGTATAAAACCAATTCTAGCCGTGGTGATAACAACCGCAGACAGCCAATGTTGGTTGCCCCCGTAAAGCGTCTTGGTAAGCTCAGGAATTCACTCAGTGTCATTGGGGCCAAGATCTACAACTTGGTTCCGCCTGCCATAAAGTCAGCGGAAAGTGATCCTGTGTTTACAAAGAAACTTAAAGCGCTGCTGATCGCACAGGCATGCTACAGCGTTGACGAGTTTCTTCGTGGAGTTCATAACTAACGCGTAAAAATAGTGTCATCTTAATGCTTGATTAATTATACATAATTATAAGATTTAGTTGTAAATGTTATAATTTGTAAATATTATTAGTTATTTAATCTTATTATGTAAATATTTAATGTAATCCTGACTTGTAAAACAACGATTTTACCAATAAATAAATCAATCAATCAATCAAATGCCCCGTCACTATAAAGTCCAGCTTAGTCTAACTCAACAGCATTTTAATAGTAATTATAACGTGGGCCACAGATGTCGGAGTCGGGAGAGATGCTGCGGCCGGCCGTGGGCGCCGAGCTGCACAAGCAGGTGCTGGGCGTGCTGCGGCGCCGCTCCAACAACGTCGGCGCCTCCGCGCTGTGGGTGGACCACCTCGCCGGCGCCGTGGCTCCGCTTAAAGGTACTATCGGGGACATTCGCGGTTAACCACCTTAAGGGCGAAAATTTTTAAACGCAGGTGGTGAGGCGATAACACAAAAGTGGCAACTAATAGTAAGGTAAATATAAAAAGTGGGTGTCGAAAAAGAAAGTTAGCTCAGGTAAAGCTTATTGTCGTCCATTGTCCGGTAGTAGTGGCTGGCTTTAGCAAACTAAGATAAGGAATCCATAAATGCATCCTAATTGGTTATCTTTATGGGGAGGCGAAATTTAGCCTAAACAACAACAACTCCTTCCTCCGTCCTTACAACCTATTGTTTGTCTCATTACCTGCGTTAACTTTTTCATTATTAAGATAACGAATTCTAAATGCATCGTAATTATCGCTCATAAGGATCGAGGCAAAAAAATTCCCAACTGGTTCACCGCAAATGTTCCCAATTGTACATCTACTATTTATCCCACAGGGGCACCGATCTAACAATGTCGGGGCTTTTACTCCATGGCAAATTCTGGATTTGGCAGTACATAAACTCCGGTTCGATTCCGGCCTCCGCCACCGGTGGACACGGACACTTTTTATAGTGTATAACTTCTATTTCAGCTTATAATTTCATTACATTGTTCTTTATTTCAGATCTGGATGAATGTGCGACTCCGGAATATAATGACTGTCACCAGCTGGCACACTGCATCAACACTTGGGGAGGATTCCGGTAAGACAAAATCATCCGCCGAGTTTCTTGCCGGTCCATATTGGGGTACCCCCCTCTAACTGAGGTGTAGCTTTATTTGACGTTCATAAGCGCATTGTAATATGCCTACTTGAATAATAAACTATCTTTATCATCATCTCTGCGCTTTCTCAGTTGCATCTTAAAGCAGTTTTTTGATAACCTAAATCTCCATAATTAGCAAAGGATTTTATCCAAAACGATTTTTTTTTGCCTTAACAAACTAAAATTATAAATGTAATTAAATATAAATAAATAAATATTTGGGGACAATCTTACATAGATCGACCTAGCCCCAAACTAAGCAAAGCTTGTACTATGGGTACTAGGCGACGATATCATAAGTATATAGATAAATACATACTTAAATACAAACACCCATGACTCAGGAACAAATATCTGTGTTCACCACACAAATAAATGGCCTTACCGGGACTCGAACTCAGGACCATCGGCTTCATAGGCAGGCTCACTACGCACTTGACCAGACCGGTCGTCACAATGTGAATGTTTAGATGTTCAAAGCTAGCAAATCCTGCAGGAGTTAGTATTCAGCTTACCTACTTTTTTTAAATATTACAATTAAAACTTACTTATATATAATAAGGTTTAAGAACTTTATTTTCTCAAAAGAAGATATATAAAATATTTATTCCCGCTAAACTGTAACGTTTAAACTTGGTTTCAGGTGTTCTTGCCCGGACACGACTCTAGACGCGCAAGAATCAGGGCCGTTGGCTGGAAGAGATTGCCGCGCGTGCGCCAGCAGCCACTGCAACGAGAGAGGCACCTGCCACTACACCAACCGACGCCCTACTTGCAGGTATTAATAGCAACAGTGTATTCCCATTTGTGCCTAACCCACGTGATTTAAGCGGGGGCAGATGGAAATATTAGTATCCGTGACTGTGATAACACATACTAAACAAAACAAAAATTATTCCCGGACAAAACGCCGCGAATGAAGCGTAAATTAATTTAACGAACAATACTTGAAACTCTTGAAAGGAAGTGCAATATTCGCTGTTAAATGTAATGTGTGGCAAATTTAAGTAAAATGTAAATTATATTGGTATTTATTCCTAACATGATTGATAGATTTAACGGGCATTAGTAATCAACTTTAAAGAGCCGCTACAATAGATCAATACCTGGTCGATGTAGCCCTCCAAAGGCCCACGAACACTACAATAATAATAAAAATAATTGGTAAAGCAATCGCCAAGATCGATTATTTTTGAATGTATTCAAAATTTGATTACATACTCTAATAACATAAGCAGTAAGGATAGTTATAAGGAGTCATGTTTTGCAGCTGTTCGTCGGGCTACTACGGGTCCACGTGCGAGGTGGACGGCGAGGTGGTGGGCGTGGCGGTGGGCGCCTCGCTGGCCGCGGCGCTCGTCATCGCGGCCACCCTGGCGGCGTTGCTCAGTTGGAGGTAATCATAGTAACGTTTCAGCAAACGGTCTCATAACGAAGAGTCTCGACCAACACCTTGAGAGACTCTCGCTAGGAGGTTGGATCAAGGGTCAGATGCAGAAGGCGATGATCTTGGACACGGCGCGGATAGTCCGGCGGGTTCCTCTCTGCGGCCCTGACCACCGGCAGCTTGGGCCCTGCCCCGCTGCTGGCGGCACCCTAGGTTAGGTTTTTTATAATGTATTGTTTTGTAAGTGTTTTTATATTTTCCTTTTATATACATATTGTAAAACAAAGGAAATAAACAATAATATGAACCTCTTGTGATGTTCTCTCTCTTATGAAAAAAGAAGGAATCCATGGAAAAATTTACGCGCTCAGGGAGAGCAATCAGACCCCGTGTTCCAAATTTTGAATCTCGCTCGAGGCCATGAATTTCTTTTACTTTGCAAATAAAAAAATACTTTCTCTCGTCACCGCTTGCCTGCGTAGTCCTGGGTTCGGATCCCAGTGAGGCCATTTTTTGGGTAATGAGAAAAAGAAGTTCCCTCAGTACCCATTCCAATCTTTGATTATTTTAGGGTTAGATTGATTTTACATTGTCCCCAAATATAATAAATAAATATTATAGGGACATTGCTACACAAATTGGCTAAGTCCCACGGTAAGCCATGAAGGCTTGTTTTGTGGTACTCAGACAACGATATATATTATATACAAATACTTAAATACATAAAAAAAACATCCATGACTCAGGAACAAATATCTGTGCTCATCACACAAATAAATGCCCTTACCGTGATTCGAACCCAGGACCATCGAAAATCAGGAAATATAAATAGTAATTGTATGAAGTTGCCTCCCAAGACGGCACTGGAGCAACCTCAACAAACTTCGCACTGGTCATGGCCGCTGTGCTTACTACAAACACCGCTGTGGATGGGCGCAGTCCCCGGCTTGCAATAGGGTTGTTTCCAATTTTTTGAAACGCTCGTATTACGTTCTATATTAACTAAAAGTTGCCCTAAAATTCAACTTTTATACTAAAAACGGCTTTAAATATGTTAAATTAACAAAATATATTTTGACAGATGCTTTCGCGCCCAAAACGCTCTTTGAAAATTGTGTGACGTCACAGTTTACGGTTTGACACATAACTACATATGCACGTAGAAGATACGAACTGTCAACTGATATTTGTCATTTGTTGTTTATCGCCTAACTGTCAACAGTGTCAATCCGAGAGTTGTGACGTCATCAGAATCTTCAATGACGTTTCGAGTTTGGTCACGTGACGTGTGCCAAAAGATATTTTAAATTCAATATTTAAAAAAATATGGTGTGGACCTGTAAAGGTCCCCTAAAAGTAGTTTAACATGTTCTTATAATCCAAAAGAATTTATTGGGATACAATTCTGCCCTAAGATTTGTAGATGGAAACAACCCTGTTGTGGCGAAACTGCACAAACAATCCAGCACATTATAGAGGATTGCCCCATAACGCGCTATACCGATGGACCTCCTGAAGACCTGATCATCCTTAGCTACGAGGCCATCAAGTGGACTCAACCTCAACTCAACAACAACTGTATTTATTGTTTTCTGTTTGATATAATATGCCATATGATTTAAAAAAAATGATGTTGCAGCCGCAAGTGGTCCCGCGAGCAGAAGGCGGCGGGCATGGGGTCGCCGGTGTTCAGCTACATGCAGGGCGTCAACACCATCAAGGCTCCGCCGGTCGGAGGCCCGCCCTATCAGGTCATTTTACACTCTTTTCAATCGTATCGGTTTTCTGATTCATTATGCCCTCCTTTTTAGGGTTCCGTAGCCAAATGGCAAAAAACGGAACCCTTATAGATTCGTCATGTCCGTCTGTCTGTCCGATTCTGTCACAGCCACTTTTTTCCGAAACTATAAAAGCTATACTGTTCAAACTTGGTAAGTAGATGTATTCTATGAACCGCATTATGATGTTCACACAAAAATAGAAAAAAAAAACAATAAATTTTGGGGGTTCCCCATACTTAGAACTGAAACTCAAAAAATCTTTTTTCATCAAACTCATACGTGTGGGGTATCTATGGATAGGTCTTTAAAAATGATATTGAGGTTTCTAATATCATTTTTTTCTAAACTGAAAAGTTTGCGCGAGAGACACTTCCAAAGTGGTAAAAAGTGTGTCCCCCCCCCGTAACTTCTAAAATAACAGAATGAAAAATCTAAAAAAAATATATGATATACATTGCCATGCAAACTTCCACCGAAAATTGGTTCGAACGAGATCTAGTAAGTAGTTTTTTTTTAATACGTCATAAAAATTAAAAAAAAATTTTTTTTCATCAAACCCATACGTGTGGGGTATCTATGGATAGGTCTTCAAAAATGATATTTAGGTTTCTAATATCATTTTTTTCTAAACTGAATAGTTTGCGCGAGAGACACTTCCAAAGTGAAAAAATGTGTGTCCCCCCCCCCTGTAACTTCTAAAATAACAGAATGAAAAATCTAAAAAAAATATATGATATACATTGCCATGCAAACTTCCACCGAAAATTGGTTCGAACGAGATCTAGTAAGTAGTTTTTTTTTAATACGTCATAAAAATTTAAAAAAAAAAAAATTTTCATCAAACCCATACGTGTGGGGTATCTATGGATAGGTCTTCAAAAATGATATTTAGGTTTCTAATATCATTTTTTTTCTAAACTGAATAGTTTGCGCGAGAGACACTTCCAAAGTGAAAAAATGTGTGTCCCCCCCCCTGTAACTTCTAAAATAACAGAATGAAAAATCTAAAAAAAAATATATGATATACATTACCATGCAAACTTCCACCGAAAATTGGTTTGAACGAGATCTAGTGAATAGTTTTTTTTTAATACGTCAATAAATTAAAAAAAAATTTTTTTCATCAAACCCATACGTGTGGGGTATCTATGGATAGGTCTTCAAAAATGATATTTAGGTTCCTAACATCATTTTTTTCTAAACTGAATAGTTTGCGCGAGAGACAGTTCCAAAGTGGTAAAATGTGTGTCCAAAGTGGTAAAATGTTGAACAAGATCTAGCAAGTAGATTTTTTTTTAATACGTCTTAAATGGTACGGAACCCTTCATGCGCGAGTCCGACTCGCACTTGGCCGCTTTTTTTTCTTTTTTTTTTTTAATTTATTTAGAACACAAACAGTCACATATACAAATGGATTTGAAGTAAAATGTAGAGTAGTTAACATACTTAAGAATCATAATAAGTAGTAGATTTTTAACTATTTTTCCGATCCATTTTGCCCTAACTACTTTAAAGATCTGCTTTTTAGATTAATTTTGAACCTCATTTTTAAAGCTTAAACATTACCAGCCGTTTCAATAGTTTATGATTCCAATGTAGCCCACAAGATGACAGAACCTACTATGCACAAAAAAACGTACAGTCGAGGTATTAAATATCGACACGGTCAAAGTGCCAAAAATATGTATACACGACTTTATTGCCTATATATTAAGGTAGTGTGTACATATTTTAGTCACTTTGTCCGTATCTATATTTAATACCTTGACTGTACGAGAACGGTAGATGGCAGCACTTGCTTTGGTGTAAAGTGTCAATGTACATGTTTATGATTCCGATATATTCCACAAGATGGCAGACCCTCCAACGCGCAAGGTTCCTATAAGCCTCATAAGTAGATGCATTTTTAACATCTGATGGTACCTTCGTGTCCAAATATTTCAATAGATTTATTTGTACAGGTAACACTGGAGGAACGCATGCGCTGGGCGCAGATAGCGGAGGCAATGGCGCAGTCCAATCACTATGCGGTAAGACAATTTTTTACTTATAAATATACATTTAAAAGGGCTTGGAAACCTGGAAATTAGAAAAGGGCAAAAAATATGGCGCGCCGCGCGAATCTCGCGACGAAAGATTTTTAAAATATATAAATATTAAATGCAGGGTAAATGATAAATAACGTGTTCTTTTTCGATGGAGCCAACTTTAACCTTTTAGGTTTTTCTTGGAGTTTGCCCTCGGAAATATAGTGTGGTTTCTGTATGATTTTTTTCATTGCATTTGCCCTTCATTAAAACGTGTAAAAATTCAAAATAAAAACTATAACTTTGCGGGACCTCTGAAATGCCTATATTTCCGTTATAATCTCCCAAGCATTTTATATAACAAAAAAAGTGGCTGTGACATAATCGGACAGACAGACGGACATGACGAATCTATAAGGGTTCCGTTTTTTGCCATTTGGCTACGGAACCCTAAAAAGCACATACGGCGAGATAACGGATAGCTAGTCTAATATACCTACTGCCTACAAATAAGTAGCATGAACATGTAATTTACACATTACGCATACTTTGCGGACATAAAGTGGTAAGGCGCGTATTTTTTACATGTTCATGCAAATAGCTCTAGTCTCTCCACCGCGATACAACCGGCTGACGGTTAAATTTAAAACAGTATCATCTGAAAAAGTATCAGCCGGGATGACTCACGATATATGAACCTGGCCCGTGGTTTAACTTTATTATATTCTTGACGACCGGTCTGGCCTAGTGGGTAGTGACCCTGTCTACGAAGCCGATGGTTCCGGGTTCAAATCCTGGTAAGGGCATTTATTCGTGTGATGAGCATGGATATTTGTTCCTCAGTCATGGGTGTTTTCTATGTATTTAAGTATTTATACATATTTATATATTATATATATCGTTGTCTAAGTACCCTCAACACAAGCCTTATTCAGCTTACTGTGGGACTTAGTCAATTTGTGTAATAATGTCCTATAATATTTATTTCTTATTTATATTATATCTAATCTTCAATAATCATAAATTTAGACATGTGGCCGTGTAGCAGGCAGCATACGTTAGATATACTAAGTACTTGTCCTGTTTCCAGACGGAGAGCCAGACGATGGCGACACGACCATCTTCAGCCATGTTCGGCGGCTACCCCACGCTGCCGCCCGTGCCCATGCCCAGGTACGGTGAACTACTAACATAGGGCGCGTGCACACTGTAGGGGGCAGCACGGCAGACGTCAGACTTTTGGCGCGAGGTGTAAATGTTATGCTTCCAATGTAGCCCACAAGATGGCGGAACCTACTATGCACAAGAAAACGAACGAGACCGGTAGATGGCAGCACTTGTTTTGGCGTAAAGTATCAGTGTAGATGTTTATGTTTCCCATGTATTGTATTGTATACGGGCGATTTCCTGCAACTCGACGACTGGCGCCTATTTTGCGTGACATGTGGGGGTGGGCTAATCCTGCCAGCCCAGCTCCTCGAGGAATCCTATCAAACCTTTAATGTTGAGTAGGACCTCGGGGAGGTCTCTCAGAGATCCGAGATGTTTAGCCCTGTATGGAGTCACTCCGCTGCATTCCAGCACCACGTGAGAGGCAGTTTCTTCTGTCTCCATGCATCCTCGGCACAGGGGACTGTCTTTGACACCTGTTGTGAAAAGATGTTTGTTAAATAGTCCATGACCTGTTATGACACTGGTTACCATACTCAGTCGGACCTTCCCTAGTTGCAGGAGCGCCCTTGTGAGCTTTCCGTTGATGCCAGGCATGGCTTCTTTTGCCTGTCTGCATCCAGTTTGGTTCAGCCAGTCTTCTGTGTGTAGTTTTCCTGTACGTGCCGATTCAGGCCACAAGATGGCAGACCCTCCAACGCACGGTCCCTATACTAATGTCCCACGTTGCCAAGAGGGCGTTATTTTTAGGGGGCGAGAAGGGCGGCTTCCCTACCCTAAAATTTAAAAGCTGTAGCCAAGTGTGCCATATTTTTTTATTTAATCTCCTTTCTTCCTCTCCGTCTAGGTCATTTAGTGGTGACGCTCTTCCTTTGACCCCATCAACTTTGTTTTTTCTGCAGAACTATGAATAAAACAGTTGTCATTTTTTTTATGATAGAGAAGGCAAACGAGCAGACGGATCACCTGATAGTAAGCGATTATCGCCTCCCATGAACACCTGCTACACCATATCATATGGTTTGTTTTGGGTTATTCCCACTAGTTAACACCAACTCTTGTTACCAGTGGTAACTACTGGGGTTTTTTCCCACCAGTAGTAAGTAACTGGTAAGAAAATGAATGGGACAGATCAAAAATATGCAGGTTTTTACTGATTTGTTTGTTCGTTCGTATAATTAAATTAATAAGGTAAACGTTTTGTCCAGACTGGGTCTCCACCACTCGGGCACGCTGAACACGGTGGCGTCGCGCGCCAACACCGCGGGCTCGCATCACAACTTGTACGGTGAGTTATATTCCACTGCCATTCTATAGATCGTGCCATTCACGAAGACGCGCCTTGACTCGTAAAGTCATCTTATTAAAGGTTAGATTTGACAAATCTACGCGTCATCGTGGATGACACGTTTAATCTTCACTTTAAAGTTACATTTTAATCCCTGACTGGTCGGTTGATTCTTTTCATAATATCTGCTTCTGCTAAATTTTAGTTTGTTAACTTGGTACGTTTGATATTATCCTCCTGAAGCCCCACGTAATACAAACTTTTGTCTATATTCCACAATCTGTTTTGAACTTCTATTGCATTAAATTACGACTACCGGTCTGGCCTTGTGGGTAGTGTCCCTGCCTATGAAGCCGATGGTTCCGGATTTCTAATCCCGGTAAGGGCATTTATTTGTGTGATGAGTACAGATATTTGTTCCTGAGTCATGGGTGTTTTCTATGCATTTAAGTATTTTATATTAGATTTATCGTTGTCCGAGTACCAACAACACAAGCTTTCTTGAGCTTACCGCTTAACTTACTTACTTAAATGCGTGATTTTTTATTTTTTATTGATAAAAATGTTTTTGTTTAATTCATTGGATTCCGATTGGATGTATGATATAAGAAAAAAAAAATCCACTTTTATATTTACTTGTTTATATACAAAAATATACATAGTTACCAAATGGCAACATTATGCGTTTAGTTAAAATTTTATTTTTTCATTATTATATATATAACATAATATGTAACATAACGATATATAACAAGATAGTTACGCTTTTATCTAAATACATTGGTTCACAGCCTATGGGAAAAGTATATTTATAATAAAGAAATAACGTTTTTTCACTTAAGAAATAACACTTATCCTAACGTGAAATCAAAAATAAATTTACCGCCCCGCTAACTTTAGCAAAAACTACGTTGCCGCCAACTCAAATGTCAAAATTTTAAAAAAGTGCGCAGATTTTAGTGTTGCCAGTTATTATTTCCCAAGACTACTACTTAACGGCAGGTATAAAGGTTCGTTCAAGAACGTAAGCCTTTTTTTGAATTCTGTGAGCTGACTAATGCTTTGTAGACTTTTAGCAACACTATGCATTAAAGGGTTATAAGTCAATTTGTGTAAAAATGTGCTTATAATATATATATTTTTTTTATTGAATAATTTAATGTAATCAGGATTTTATTTATAACGACACACAATAAACACTTAAATTAAAAGACTCATTAAATTGAGTCGCTATACCATTGACCCCTGTAATGTCGGCCGGGACAGGCTACACGAACCACATGGCGACGGAGTCCTCGTCGTCGGAGGCGTCGTCGCACGCGCAGGAGCGCGCCGACCTGCTGCACGCGCCGCGCCCCAAGTCCAGGGCCCGCAGCCTGCATGTGAGTACTGCCGCCGAGTTCCGTGCCGGGCCCATATTGGGATACCAGCCTATAATTTAGGATTTAAATCTCGGGGCAGAGGTGGGTCAGAGCCGGCGTAGCTTTATTTGACGTTCATAAGCGCATTGTAATATGCCTACTTCTTTATCTTTTTTTTTAATATACTATGTCGGTGGCAAACAAGCATACGGCCCGCCTGATGGTAAGCAGTATCCGTAGCCTATGTACGCCTGCAACTCCAGAGGAGGAAAGGTATCTAATCATAATTTTCTGTTCTTGCGGAAGCCGTCACTTTTGGACAGAAACATGTACCTTTAAAAACTTCGGCCAGAAAATAAAAAAGCCTCAGATCACATGTTTGTTGACCTCAGCTTCGCTTCGGCCGACAATTGGTATCTACATATGATCAGAGACATTTTTTACTTTACTGCCCGCGTGTAATACTATACTGTTGTTTTTATAGCCTGGTACGCAAAATACTATGCGTCAAAATGGCCCGGCTCCATACAAAGTTGCCCACGGTCCTTTGTGAATAGAAAAAGGCGCGAAATTTTAACCTTTGCCGCCCTCTTCCCAGCTGATAAAATGACAGTTCGACTGATCAATTTATGAATTCATATAGGATGATTGGGCAATCATTTAGTTTTTGTAACAGTATTAAATTATTAATAAATATTAACAGATTCGTTTGATAAATTGAGGTTTTCAAATAAATTGTCATTTTAATATAAGGTCAATGAAAACAAGAATTTTACCTAGTGTCTAATTTGTCCCCGTTTCAGTCACGTGTAACGGGGACACATGGGAATACAGCCAATATTCGTTTAGTACGTTCCACCTCACGTGCGATCGAAAAATTCGCTACTCTTTTCTTATATTATATAGTTTTGTCATTTTATATGTTATTGTTATCTCAATTCTTCCCGTATTTTATTATTATATAATATATCTTTTTTTTTCTATTTAATCAAATCCCCGAAGTTTTCCCTTAAAATTTTCAAGTAATTATCGAAGAGAATTTGTAATAGAGGTGGATTGTCATTTGTCAAAGAAAACTCTTTGTAGTCAAAGTTACCATCATGTAGTTACCATCTTTCGACACATAATAAAAAATTTTTGAACGCCATTTGACTTTGATCCTTATTCTTTCACTGATATGTGTTAAATATCCACAAGTGGCGCCATCTAATAGATCAAAGGCCAAAGATATGGCGGCATCGTTTCGAGCGATGGTGTCACAAACTTTAGCCCAATGCCCGGTAAGATAGCGTCACTTTTTGATATTTAACTTTAACACATAGGTATCAGTATAAGAATAAGGATCAAAGTCAAATGGCGTTCTAAAAGTTTTAATCGTGTGTCGAAAGATGGCAGCAAATTTACTGTGGCTACAAAATTTTCTTTGACAATCCACCTCTATATCAAATTCTTTTTGGTAATTATTTAGTAGGTACAATATCAACAAGAACAATCTGTCCGCAGAACCAAACGGGCATCTACTACGACGTGGAGTACGAGAACGCGGAGCCCATCTACGGCGCCAAGGGCATCCCGCTGTCCACCTACACCGTGAGCCGCGGCCCGCCCTTCTACCGCGCCTAGTACTTGTAGTGTCGCTGGCCGCCCTGTACTACCCGGACACTCTCCACTACCCGGACACTCGCTACTACCCGGACACTCTCACCTATCCGGACACTCGCTACTACCCGGACACTCTTATCTCAGAAAAAAGTGCTTACTAAAAAGTACTCAAAGAAAGTCAAAATTCATATATTTGATGCATTTTGTGCAACGAAATGAACAAAAACGACGTCTTTCGCGATGCGGATATTTTTATAATATATTTAAAGTATTGAGTCTTCTCAAAATACGAGTACTTAGTCCAATAAGAATTGTTAAGAAAATACTAAGATTGTACATATTTTATTTAATAATTAACATTAAGTTAAGATATTTTAAATATTTCCTTTTTTCGGGCCATCGACACAATAGTTTTTTTGTTACTTTCAACGAAATCTTTAGACTGAATAAAAGTAGATGTAGGAAGTTTTGTTTTGAATTTTTAAACAGTTATGTAGTTTTTATTTTATTTGTGAAAAACAGTGATTTATGAGCATTGTACATATTTTTATCGAATTAACATAGTCATTGTGAACTTAAGGTTGCATTTATAAAGTTAAACCAGTTTTTATGTATACAGAAAAATAGTTATAAGAAGTTATATGTATTTATCATATTTAATTACATTTAAATAATAAAAATGAATTATTTGTTTCTTTTTTTTCCACTATTATTGAAACACCTTTAGCCTATGAACAAGACAAAGTAATTATAGAAGGTATATTCGGATAATTTATCACCAATAATTGTTATATCGTTTCAAAAACCATTTTCGCTAGTACCCGACCCGAATACACCTTAGCCTTGAATATAGTAGATTTATCGTGTGTACGTGTACTCGGGCGCAGCCACTTTTTTAGTAGAAAAAGGCGAAAGATTTAAAAAATGTAGCCGCGAAGGGTTAAACTCCCATAGAAAATTAGAATTTCGCTACTTTTTCTAGTGACAAGTTGGTGTGTTTGAGTAAATATCTGTAGGTAAGAATGTTTGTTTGTATATTCGTTTCTTTGCCATATCCTACACCCAGTGTTGGCCGAACGTTAATTTCAATTGACAATTAACCATTAAAAATGGAACCGTATACCGTAACGGATGGTTCGGCCAACACTGCCTACACCCTAAACCAGGGACCCGTCCATCCCTTCCCAGAAAAAAGCCATTAAATGGCTTAGTCGTTTATCCCCAACCCCATAGCCCCCATAAACCCATAGATAGCACCAACGATTGGCTTTCCCTTTGAATTGCTTACCCGTTCAGAGATACCGCTGAAATGAAAGGGTATCCCCGTCTTAATTCAAAAAATTATGAGATCTGTGCTGTCAACGCGCTAGGCCTTCACTTTAAACATAAATAAGCAATATTTGATTCTATTTTTACGAAGAGAAAGTTAAAAATGGAATAAGCGTTATATTTTATAATCGATACCCCTGAGGAACGGTAATCAGCGTTTAAAAAGCCAAATGAAAGGGTTTTACTTAGCAACGGCTTTGGTAAGGCCTTACGAAATAACCCTTCAAAAACCCTCGGAGGGGATACCGGGCGGGTCCCTGCCCACAACAACATGACGGATTTTAACGAATTAGTTCCTTGTAGTGGGAAAGTGAATTTCGATTGTTATTTGTAAATAAAACAACAAAATACAATTAGTTATATATTACACCCATACTGTAAGTTACAAAGAAACCCCACAGAGGGCGCTACCGACGACAAACAAACTTATAAATCGAAAGCGATTTAAACAAAAACAATAATAATTAGTGATTTTATTTGGTTTTCCCTATAGAGGTTACACTATATAATATATTATAATAAAGTATCAAAAAATTATTCGCGTAAGAACTGCATGCGTTCGAGACTTAAATAATATTCAGAAGACATTATATAAAATAACAATACATACCATTTTTATACAGAGTAATTTTCAACGTGATACAAAATCGGAGCATTTCGGCTTAGTTAAAAACGTGCTACCATTATAATTAGATGAGATTTCCACCCTTGTACTTATGTTTTTTTTTTTAAACAAAAATCTTTTTGTAACATATATTTATTTTGTAAATATTATTTGTAACTCGTTTAAAATTAATCTGCACGATTCATAATATCAGGCATACAGTTCGTACGCAATATCTACACGTACATATATTAGATTTCAAGATTACATAGTCGCAATTATATTTATATATTAATAATAATAAGACACCAGATTAGCCTGACGTTAAGTAAACGCCATAATTATTACAAACTTGGGTACAAAACTCGCGTTTTGTTATAAGTTTGTTAACTTCACAAATTACAGTCAGTGTCAAATATAAGCGCTAAAATTTATAAAAATACAAAAACAACACAAAACAACAAAATATTTGTACCAGAGTAATAATATCAATGCGTTGTGCCCCTTTTGCATTTCACAGACGTATAGCGCCTTATATTTGACACAGACAGTCCCAATAACTTAACCCTATTTTACTGAGTATAGTTAATCATAATTATATTATATGAAATATATGTAAAGTTAATATAGACATAAATCTATTTGATTGGTGTTATATTACCTCCAGTGGACGTGTCGCTTGCGCGGGCTCCTTATATTAATATAATATAATATTAATATACAAAAATATCACACGCTTAATGACCGAATTCAAACTCTAAAGCTGTCATGAAATAAAATATATAGTGGAATTATGTATTATATGTTTAAGCGTGTTGGAATACATTCAAGCGAAATTAAGGCACAATTATACATATTTTATACAGGGTGTTCTTCAGACCACGGTCGACGTCGCCATTACTGTTCTATAAGAAATAAATCATATATCATAATTTGTTTACATTGAAATAAATATGTTATAAGCATTAGACATAATCTCAGATACGCGCAATCTATAAAAAGCTTTAGTTTTTTATGAGTCTATCATATAAATGCTTATTAAAATCTAATTTACGACATCGATAAATATATTTAAGCTATTTGACCCATATTTAATATCCGGATGCGCTAATGAATATAAATCAAAAATATCTGAGATTATTAGCTACCTAATTGTTACAATCATTAGTACTTAAAATAGTTTAATACAAGCTACGCCGGCTCAGCCGTTCATACATATCGTACGGACGACTGAGCTATGCCTTATATGTTATTTGTTACTTAGAATTGCACCCTACACATCACATATTATACATATATTATGTACCTACAAAAATGGCGTTCATGGCACGTTTATGGGTAAATTTGATATAACATGACATAATATTATATCAAAAGTACCTTTGTTAAATTTGACGTTACGCGTTGTAATAAAATCCAATATGTAAACATTTAAAGACATTAGAAAGTTTATTTATTTGTTTAAAGGCACCGTTTTAAATAAATGTTTTAATGGCACATTTGGTTTTGGCTCAAACACTAGGGGCGTGGGGAAATTTAATAATTTATAATTTCTGTCAATATTCAATTTATTTTTAATTTTGGGCATGCTCGTTATGAATAAATTATATAGGTATCTATGGCAAGAAATACAATAATCTAAATTTAACCTACAAAACATACATATCTATAAATGTTAATAAAAGTAAATCCTATATATCAACCTCTCACTTTTGTATGCACAGTAAATATTTTAATTGAAAAGGGAAGTTTTCCACTCACACAATTTTAGAGTTCATTCAATATTTTCTTAATTTCATTTCATTTTAGTATATATTTTTTTAATCATGTTTGCGTATATTGAAAAAATGATTTATATCTCCACGCCCCTTCCTTCTGCCTTTGTTTATAATTTTTATCATTTTCATATTTCATAATATAATATATTTTAAGGCATAAGTATAAGGTACCCAAAGGGCTAGCACTTCGTGAGTAGACTAGGAGCTTCAATATATTTTATTTATTAAATATTATTAAAAAGTTAAGGCAATCGTTTAAGTAACTTTACCACGTATTATTATTCAATTTATTTATGTAACTTCTTCTTTAATAACAAGTTTTTATTTGCACACTCTGTTGCATTCGTTTTGCATAGACGAGGCATAATATTCTTATTATTTTTACTGGTTCACGTTTAAGAACATTAATGTTACAATATGTATTTATATTGTTATTTAGTTGTATGTCTATTTAGTTTATTAATTGATTTCATAGTTAGTGTTATTCATTATTGGGTGTTTAGTCCAAACCCAGTTTATTTTTTATAAATTTTTAGTTAAATTTACATCCACTCCCAGTCTAAATAATATTTTTCACCAAAAACATCAACTTTTATAGAATTTTCAAAATGAAACAATAATCTTTGTATATTCTTTCTAAGGCCAAGTTTAGGCACTAGGTTTTAAAGTAAATCGTGTCTAGCACCGAACAGAGAGTACTAGCTGCAAAAATCATGCCAATGATACCTCAGTCGCCAGTTGATATTGCGGTAACTATATAGTCCAAACAGTAGGTATCATTTCTACAACGAGATTTAGTTTTTAGTCTGTTTTTCTAATAATAATGTATGTAATGTAATGTATTTATAAATTTCATCTCTCTTTAAACACTTCATTTTTAACAGCTAATACTCTCCCAGTCAAGGCTACATACACGAAACGTTTCAATAATATGTAACAATTATGGTTACGTATTTTTTAAACAAGCATTTCCTGTAGTAACCTCAACAATCGTCAAGTCATTTCTAGTTCCTTTATTCTAAACAGTGTTTCTAAGTACTTTTTGCATTCATATTTTTTTTATATTGCAAGGAACTAAAAATAACTTTATCGTGACACGTTCAAACGAGACATTAAGGCAGTTTTAAATCTAAACATAAAATCTTTGTTCGAGACATATATTTTTAAATATATATTTAAATTTCAACGTGCGTTCACATATTTCATAAGAATCAATTTCGTTATAATGCACACACAAATGCCATATGCTAACATACGCGTGAACTCTATCACCTTAACAAAAAGGACTAGTTTTGGTTAATCCACGCGCTACTGAAGCCCAGTGAGATTGTATGAAACCATACACAATACAGTAAGATTGTATGGGGCCATACAATCTTAAATCTAGTATGACTACTGAAAGCTACACACATTACCACTCCTTTCGAAGTTGGTTGACGAACACAACATCTACTATAAGCCTTTAAGCCGATTCTATTGCTACAATCACATATTGAATATATACAAGTACTGAGAATAGCCAGAGAACGCTAATATTTGAAAAACTTACCGCCATTTGTAACTTTTTAGTTTACGCCGGATTGTTTCTGAAATGAATGTTTTACGTTTTCTTTCACTAAATATCAAATGCGTTGTCAACTTTGAAGAAGAAAACTTATGCTTTTAAAATATCACTTGGCTAATAACAAATATATCTTTTACTTTAAAAAACAATAAAACCGGCCGGAGTAGCAAGCCTGTATAGCTCAAAAACTTAAAGTGCCCCTGGTCTATATGTAACACAAATTATATTTGAATTTCATTAAAAAATAGCAAGTAAATGCCTTACTAATATTTCAGTGTTGACGATACACTGCTATAGTCTAAGGGCACTTAAGTTTTATAACGAACCTTTAAAAGTTTCCGAATTTCTTGGTGACAGTGGAACTTGTTTCCGATTTGTGTGAACTCGTCATAACGCTCTTCCTCTCAATGGTCTCCGAAGTTATCGTCGACTTCGAGAACTTCTTGTCCAAGCTGTCTATCTCTTTCGACAGGTCCTTTTTCACGGAACTTTCTGTTTGGAACTCAGAAGGCCTCATGAACGAACGGCTCGTGTCTGAACTCAATTTGGACTCCAGCGTGTTGAACCTAGAGTCCAAAGTGCTATAACGGCTATCATTGTCAAATGATTTTGAGAGTTCGTCGATTCCTTCCAATTTTACCGGTTCATACTTAGTGTTTGTCGTAGTCAAGTTTACTGGCGAAGAGCTGTAGATTTTAGTAGTAGTGACCTTTTGAGTTCCATTAGGTATTTCTTTAACTTCCGTAGTAGTTTCCTCCATGTAATTTGGACCTCCGTAACTATGGACTTCTTTCCCGTAAGGCGAAGATATTCTATCGTAATCAGGTGTCGCGGCTTTGACAAGATCTGTAGACATCTGTTTAAAGTCTTGGTGATAATCAGATTTTTCCAACTTAGACGGCGTTGATGTTACGAAAGGTGTTTTACTCGTTTCCGTTTTGATGAATTCAGTTTTTGGATAGCTTTGATAAGATTCGCTTTTAACAGTGAATTCGGTTTGTTTAGTACCGCCGGGGATAGCTTCGGTAGATTTCTGATGTTCAGAGAAGCTTTGCCCAACACCATCGAAATTGGCGGGTTTTTTAAGCGTTGAGTAAATATGTTCTTTATCATCGAATTTGAGGTCTCTAGCGTTGAATTTAGGGCTCATAGGGCTCATTTTCGGAGCGTCGTATCCGAATTCTTTCTTATAGATGTTGGATTCGTATTGCCTCTGTTCTTCTGTCTTGGAGTATTCGCTGCGCGGAGTATCATAGAGTCTCGTTTCGTAACTGTAATATTTTCTGTTATTAGTAGACGACCGGATGTTACCCGTCACCGGAAGGAAGCTGTCACCGTGCATGCGGGCTTTAGTTACAGTTAAAAAAGCGATGTGCGAGGCTGTCTCTGTCGCACACTGAGAGTGTGAGCGAGACGCCGCCATGTGAATGGTGTTTGATCGATGTCGACTTTAGCAATTCTTTTTACGGCCAATGTTGTTGGTGCAGACGACGGTAGGAGGTCTACAAAAGTATTATGACAATAGTGACTTTTCGAGTGACATTTTTTCCTTCTCTTTAAATGAGCTAGGATCTGATCCACCATTTGCTACGAAAAAAAAAGTCAATGACGAACTTCCAGGCGAGTAAATAACTTTTTGTAAAAAAAAAACCCCAATTATCAATAAAATTATGATTAACTAGTTTATTTTTCATTGTAATTTTTAGGGAACGCACGAAACATACGTGCATGTTTTAAAAAGGGAGGATTCTTCTCGTATAGCAATCTACTTAACACTTTAGATCCTACGAACATGCCGATACGCTCAATTCACACAAAGTTAAAACGTTATAAATCGTTATATTGTAGCATTTTTATAAATTAGAAAGTATACTCAACATTTTTAAATGATATATACTCGTAATTCAACAGAACGTTTTCTTTTACATGGAAAAACTTGAATATGCTTACAATATATATAATATGAATTTGCCTGAATGGTTGACTGGTAGAGAATGTCTTTTGGCATGAAGTCCACCATTTGTATATTTTCTTTGTTTGTTTAAATAAATATGCCAGTAAATTAAAGTCATAATTGTCATAACCCATTTGCATCCACGACCGTCAGGCCCCTGTTCCACGACGCCGACATTGTCACCCGACTGACAATTCCCCGTACATTGCTGGTCCGACAAGTATTGACGCTAGGCATCGGTACTAATCGGCTCGAAAACGGACAGAAAAATGTCCGTCGGGTGTTTTCAGATTGTCCAATCCGATATTGGATACGATTTCGAAGCAAAAAGTTTAAAAATGCCTTTTTATATATTTTATACTTTCATTTAACCCCTCGTGCGGCAAGATGCCGCATGCGACGGCCGCTATTTTGAAAACTTGCCGCCTCAACGCTGCGCGCCGCACGGTGCGAACATTTAATTTGCCGCTCGAGGCAAATTAAATTTTTAAAGAAATAAAGCATTCTGATTCTGATTCTGAGTGGATATTTTATTTGCACACACGAACAACATAATAAGTAGTACATTTAATTATTTTTTGTTGTTCAAAAGCTTTAATGCAAAAATAAAAATATTTGATCTCATAGGTCGTTTTTTAGCAGTTTTTCAAGGTAATCCGATATCGGATCGGACAAAGTGAAAACGCTCTCGATTGTCAGCGCGGTGAAACAGGAAGATGATGGTGGTAATGGCTGTCCCCGGTGCGGAAAGTGATTCAACCAACCCATTATTCCGCATACTTTAACAACGAGGCGCGGCGCGGCGGCGGCGGCGGCTTCTCCCTCTTGTAATATATCCTGTCTCCCTCCCTCTTGTAGCCGTCCGGCTCGGGGCCCACGAGCACGGCGGTCCGGACTTGGGGCAGTTGCAGCGATCGCACGGTTATGGTTTCGTCCATGCTCCTATTAGTACCCCATGCAGGTTTAGAAAATTAGTTGTTAAGGTAAGGTTTGAGGGCTGGGTTGTTTTAAACGGATTTAGATTTTGATCTATTTGTTTTTTTGAAGTGATAACTTCTTTAGAAGCGTTAGGCATTTTTTGAGATGAAAAAAAAAACATTGAACTTGCGACATTGTTACTGTTACCGTAAACGACCTCTGTATATAAGTATGTACATATAATGTGTACGTGCATAGATGCACATGCATGTTGGCATTTTTTGACAAGGGATTTAAGTTTTCACTTCTGTCGGCACTCCCGGAGTGCCACTTTTTTTGTATAAATAACATAGCCATAATAAAATGCACAATGTTTAGCAACAATTTATTTTAGTTTATTTATTTTTTAATAGTATATCTCGTATTGCGATAGCTGAATGTGGGGTATTTTCATTCCTTATACTTGTGACTGCTGTTACGCAGGTACAGCTTCAAGTAAAATCCGTCTAAAATAAATTTTCACCGATTTTAACAGAACAAAGTGAGGTGTATTTAAAAAGTCATATTTTAATAGAAATTTGACATTAGTGACATCGCCACACTTTGTCATTGGAATTTTAAGCAAAACGGGGTCCTAATTACTTTATTGTCCTATTGTAAAAGAGCTATTAGCGATAACATTCATCAGGGTAAATAATATTTCATCGACTATACCACAAAATACACCATTTAACTCATCTACCAAAATCAGGGCTGCTATAAAATGCTTCACTATACATATCTTAATATTTTTATGTATGATAATACTACGTAACGTAATTATGTTACCGAAAAAATCTTTAAAATATTCCCTAGAACTATTTTTTCTATGGCAATTTCATCAATATTTTTTTATGGATTTCCGAAAATGTCAGTAATTTTTTTTTGAAATCGTTTAAAACAACCCATTCTAATTCTACAAGTCAAACACGTCATTATCACAGTAGGTTACTGTCAAAGCTGGAACGATGCTGAAACGTGGAATATGTACAGAACGATGGATCGAAGCGATGTCACCACAGAATAGGGCACCTCGTATTACTAGTAAGTTGGGTATTAAGTAGCATAAGTTTAGTGTTAAACTAAATATTCAATAGGGAGTATTACTCCAATGTTCTGCCGCTAGAGAGCAGCACTAGCACATATTGTAAACCATAGAGTAACTTATACATACTATGCCTTAAACAGTTTTGAGAAGTTTTCACTATGAAATTGATTCATCCAGTTTATTTTACAGTGTCTTTTACCGCGAAAGTCGAAATTTTGTTATCTGACTCTGTCCAACCTCTGTATGTATTTCCTAACTTTATTTGCAAGAAGTTAATTTTAGTTGTCAAATTGCCTGCTAGATGTCGCTATACCATGTGTTGAAAATCCTAGATCGCGCTGTTAAGATTTTTCTGAGAAACATGACGTCTGGCCGGTACTAAACATTGTCAATCTTTTATAACAGTTGTACCTCTATTGAATTAATTACATTATTGTATAGTCAACAAGAGTGCTTTTCTTTTGGGCCTTTTTACAGACTCTTTATCGCCCGAATATGCAAGAGTGACAGAGAGGCAGATAAGAAAATTTCGCGGCTGACCCTCGGTATATGCTAGTGGCGCCCCCTATGCAGAGTTTTGCGTGAAATCCCCTATTTTAAATAAATAATAGTCTCCAAGACGTTTAAGTTCAGATATTTTAAGTAATTTTTAGTTAATTAGTCGTAGTAATACATTTTAATGTTTAAAATATTAAAGAATGAAAGAAACTACTCAATTAGTTGTAAGGTGCCTTGTTCTGTGGATTGTTACACTAAATGCCATTTTCAAAACGCGGGAAAAGCGGTCAAAAGTCGGCGTCAGAGAAGAGATGTAAAGGGTAGAGCTAAAAGCGGGGGAAAACATCCATAAAGTCTATCTTCTCAAATAAATATGTAAAATAGATTATTTATTCTTCAAAAAGACAAAAGAGGAAATTAATATTTCCTCTTTTGTCTTTTTGAAGAATAAACGTTAGCGAAAAAACTTGTATCTTCGCACAGTTTTTTTGCAATATTGTATTGAGCATACGAGGAATCATAAGATGAATATATTACAAATATATAGATAGTATAAATACCATTAAATATATAATAATTTTTGAACAAGTATTTATTGTAATGTCTGGGAGATTTCACAGTAAATAATATATACATTTTGATAAAATGGATCGTAATAATTGAAGTATCTGACGCCGACCACACGACAAAAGCCATTGCGCATCACGACCCGGGCTTCCATATTTGTATAAAATAACAATTAAGTAATTTCATACAAACATTGAAAACACGCATCATGTGCCAAGCTTTACAAAAACTTACGGCATCGTTCTGTCATTTCTGCTTCTGTAAATTAAACGGTATACGGCTAGATATAACACAGATTATAAGACCTAGGTCTAGACATGAAGCAAGCACCGGTCTGCGGCGGGCAATGCTCGAACAGGAGGGAAGATCTTTACTAGTTTTCGACATAATATTTTGCTCAAACACTAAGTAAGCGATTTTAAAATAACACTAAAATATGTATAATCATGTATTTATTGTATTGGGCTACAAAGTTCTTTAGTAAATGTAATCGCTTACTTTTTACACTTCGAATGAAAAAAAAAAACATGGATTTTTAAAATATGTAGAAAACCAGTAATACAATAAATTCTCATTATAAAAGGCATTTTAGAGTAATTTTCATTTGTCCTAGAGAACGGACACCATAACATGACTGTCCATTATAAAGGACAGAAGAATTATTCAGTTTTTGCCCAAGAAAATATAGAGCAAGCGCTAAGCCATGCTTATGACAGAAGTATATATTCTTAAAACTAGCTTAAAATACGTTTAATTAGACACACTCATAATGAATAAACCACACTTTTGTGATGTGAAACATTCATGTTAGACACATTTTTGAAACGTAGCATTTTTAAGCATTTCAAGTATTGTGCATGATAGGTTAGAAAATGATGTGAGTTGTTAAATATGACAGCGTACGATTCAAGAAGGCAGTATAGTTATTAGGAATGAGCACAATACATTGACATTTTGACAAATACCTAGCGATCGAATGGATAATGATATAATGCAATTGTTTGTGGCTGTGTTCTTAACATGTTCTAGAAAAGTGTAGTGTATTCTTAACAATAACTTAGTCTCTTCTTTTAAAATATGAGTTAAAAGCAAGAGAAAAAGTAATAACTTTGTGGTTTATTTCTAAAAATACCCTCAAAAATTGCCTAAGAATTTGAGGGTAGTTTAAGAATTAACCTTTCCCCTAAATAATATACGTGTAATATAAAATTTGGAAAACCTTATCAAAAAACCTTAAACTATCCCAATGTCTATTTAGGCACACGTAATAATTGTTCAGTAAAGGCACTTCTAAAATTATTCTTAACAAAGTGGTTACTTTTAAATTATCACTCAATGCATTTGAAATATTTCTAGTCACAGATGCAGCAAAGTATGCTTACAAAAATGACATATATGGCACATGTGTTATAAAAAGTACAAAATGTTGTCCTTTATAAAGGACTGTTTTTTTAAAGTATCCTCCATATCGGAGGGCAGTCTTGTTATAATGTTCGTGGTGTTATGGTGTTATATACAGCGCGTTATCTTCTGGTGGTCCCATGGTAGCGTGTAAAAAAGCATTAAAAAGTTAAATTTTGTGAAAATGTTAGTTTTTGTGTTTTTCCTTGGTAAATGGAAAGGTCTTTCGCATGATGTTAGAGTTAAATGGAAATATTACTAGGTTTCATAATTATTAACACATCTATAATAAAATGTAAATGTTTAATTTTTAATGTCATATTTTAATGTCGGTATATTTTCATGTAAATAGGTGTGAATATAAATGTGTCCAAGAGGTACAATAGATATAGGTACACAAGTATATTATAATCGAAAATGTGTACACAAGCTCTTACAGAATAGAGCTTGTGTACACATTTTCGATTATAATATACTTAAATAAAATGCAATATACAGTATTTATCTAAATGTAAAGCAATGACTTAAATTCGTTAATATTTAGGTCATACTGAGCAACTTTTACTATGGGACCAACCCTTTTTTTCGCGATTTCGGGGTTGGTACCATAGTAAAAGTTGCTCAGTGTGATCCAAACGGTAACGGGTTAAAATAAATTGCTTTACGTTCGGCTACAACTGTACATTTCAAAACTGTTATTTCAACACATTTTAGAACCAAGTCACTTATTAGTGCTAAAATGTATTAAAATAACATTACTAACACATGTATAAAATTAAATCCAGGAACATGTAAAAGAAGAGATTCCGACTTGAGAATTTGAGACCCGATGAAAAAAATCCTTCGAAATTTTGAACTCTTAAAAACGCCTAGTAATATTTCCATTTCCTCCCTAATTCTGATAGGCACAGTATTTGGTCGGCACTCACCGAGTCGTGAAGCCCTCGTAGCCCTGCGCGGGCTCCTCGGGCCGGAAGCTGGAGAAGGTGGGGCTCTGCACCGAGTACTGCTTCTCGTCGCGCTTGCGCTCCAGCGTCGAGTAGCCGTTGCTCGCGTGCGTCGTGTGCGAGATGTTGTGCTGGTTGGAGCTTGAGTTTTGGTTGTAACCTGGGCTTGTTGGTTGGATATTTTGACCATGGCTCTGGCTGTAGCCAGGGCTTGTGGGGTGGATATTTTGACCATGGCTTTGGCTGTAGCCAGGGCTTGTTGGGTGGATATTTTGACCGTGGCTCTGGCTGTAGCCAGGGCTTGTGGGGTGGATATTTTGACCGTGGCTTTGGCTGTATCCTGGACTAGTTGGATGTACATTTTGTTGAGCGTATCCAGGGCTAGCGGGGCCGTGTATGGAGTGGTCCAGGTGGGAGATATGTTGGCTCATGTTGGTGTTGTGAGCGGAGTATGTGCTGTTGGGGCTGTATGTTGTGTTTATGTAGCTGCTGTTTGGCGTGCGGGGCCTGGAAAGGGTGAAGAAGATTCTGTTTTTGTAAAATGGTCAGACATGCCATCAAATGCATTATGCACGCTAGAGGATGTCAAATCGGTAAGTTCGCAAATAAGTACTTCAAAATAAATAGTAATTAATCTGTTGATCTGAAATCGTTCTTTATTTACGCAACCGCTAACACTATAAACAAATTAAATTGAAAATATCTTAATATTCACGTTAGATGTTGTTCTGTTTTAGCCGTGCAAATAGTGTTTTACCCTATCTTCTAGCTCCTTCTAGAAGTACATACCTGACAGGCAGTCTTCCAAGTGTGACTTCGGTGTCTGTCTCGTCTCCCGAGGTCTCTGCGCCGCGCATCTTGTACTTGGCCTGCCGGATCGCGTTGAGGCGCCCTCTGGCTTCTTCTAGTTCTTTCTCGATGCGGAGGATCTCAGATCTGAGAAATTAAATTAGTTTAGTTTCGAACCATTTTATTTAGGACCGAGGTACGTTTCTCCTACGGTAGCAATCTTACAGCGTATTATGGCAATGCTTAGTCTTTGTTCAGTTATGGCGTTGTGTTTTGGGGACACAACGTAGGTAGGTATATGAATTTGCTGTGTTCTAACCTTCCATCGATCTCTTGAGATGACTCCCATCATTCTCCTTTTCAACACCAGACTACGTTCATCTTCATAACGCATACTATCTTAGCTACTCGTATTAACTGACAATTCGCCGCAATGTAAACAATGTGCTCTTACAGCGTATTACGGCTATGGTTATTCTTTGTTCAGCTATGGCGTTGTACTTTGGGGACAGCGTATGTATATGAGTGTCGCTGTTAATACTAACCTCGCATCGATCTCTTGAGCGATGCCTCCAACCATTCTCCTGTTCAACACCAAACTGCGCTCCTCCTCGCAGTGCATGGCGTCTCGGGCGGCGCGCACGAGGTTGTCGGTGGAGCGGATCACCTCGGCGCCGGCCGCTTGCAGGCGGCGGGTGGATTCCGATGACGGGTCTGCTTTCACCTGGGGAAAATTAGTGAATTTTAAGATTAGAATGTATTTATAGCGAGACAATATAGATTTAAGAGTTTAAATGATACTTATTGAAAGAGAGTAAAGCGATTAATTCAATTTGGCTACCAAATGCGAGTGCAGTAGGGCTAATATGGTCGGCCTTTTATCATTTGTCACCATGCTTGTCACGTTCTAACAGGTTTGTAGGCGTGAAAGTGACGGGGACAGTGACAAGTGATAAAAATAGCACCATGCTGCCACCGCTGGTATGTTTGGATGTTTTTTGTTCAATCATGCCAAAATCAGTAAACGTTTTTGGATGAAATTTGGTACACTAATGTACCGTTTAGAACTTGAAAAGGGACACGGATTCCCTCAATCAGGTGAAAAGAAGGTTGAAAATGATTACTAAGGGTTGTTTGGTTGACGTAGGTATACGCGGACGCAAATTTTAGGTCGTATAAAATGATGTTACCTTGCAAGCCACCAACAGTTGAGCAGTGGACGAAGCCACCTGGCGCGCACTGGAGATGAGGCGCTCCTCGGAGCCGGCGCCCTGCACGAGCGCGTTGGCCGCCTCCACCAGCGAGTGTGCTGCTGCAGCCACCAGGCGCGCCGCCGACACCAGCCCCTCCGACCACTGCCGTCGTCCGTACCTTGCAAGCCACCAACAGTTGAGCAGTGGACGAAGCCACCTGGCGCGCACTGGAGATGAGGCGCTCCTCGGAGCCGGCGCCCTGCACGAGCGCGTTGGCCGCCTCCACCAGCGAGTGTGCTGCTGCAGCCACCAGGCGCGCCGCCGACACCAGCCCCTCCGACCACTGCCGTCGTCCGTACCTTGCAAGCCACCAACAGTTGAGCAGTGGACGAAGCCACCTGGCGCGCACTGGAGATGAGGCGCTCCTCGGAGCCGGCGCCCTGCACGAGCGCGTTGGCCGCCTCCACCAGCGAGTGTGCTGCTGCAGCCACCAGGCGCGCCGCCGACACCAGCCCCTCCGACCACTGCCGTCGTCCGTACCTTGCAAGCCACCAACAGTTGAGCAGTGGACGAAGCCACCTGGCGCGCACTGGAGATGAGGCGCTCCTCGGAGCCGGCGCCCTGCACGAGCGCGTTGGCCGCCTCCACCAGCGAGTGTGCTGCTGCAGCCACCAGGCGCGCCGCCGACACCAGCCCCTCCGACCACTGCCGTCGTCCGTACCTTGCAAGCCACCAACAGTTGAGCAGTGGACGAAGCCACCTGGCGCGCACTGGAGATGAGGCGCTCCTCGGAGCCGGCGCCCTGCACGAGCGCGTTGGCCGCCTCCACCAGCGAGTGTGCTGCTGCAGCCACCAGGCGCGCCGCCGACACCAGCCCCTCCGACCACTGCCGTCGTCCGTACCTTGCAAGCCACCAACAGTTGAGCAGTGGACGAAGCCACCTGGCGCGCACTGGAGATGAGGCGCTCCTCGGAGCCGGCGCCCTGCACGAGCGCGTTGGCCGCCTCCACCAGCGAGTGTGCTGCTGCAGCCACCAGGCGCGCCGCCGACACCAGCCCCTCCGACCACTGCCGTCGTCCGTACCTTGCAAGCCACCAACAGTTGAGCAGTGGACGAAGCCACCTGGCGCGCACTGGAGATGAGGCGCTCCTCGGAGCCGGCGCCCTGCACGAGCGCGTTGGCCGCCTCCACCAGCGAGTGTGCTGCTGCAGCCACCAGGCGCGCCGCCGACACCAGCCCCTCCGACCACTGCCGTCGTCCGTACCTTGCAAGCCACCAACAGTTGAGCAGTGGACGAAGCCACCTGGCGCGCACTGGAGATGAGGCGCTCCTCGGAGCCGGCGCCCTGCACGAGCGCGTTGGCCGCCTCCACCAGCGAGTGTGCTGCTGCAGCCACCAGGCGCGCCGCCGACACCAGCCCCTCCGACCACTGCCGTCGTCCGTACCTTGCAAGCCACCAACAGTTGAGCAGTGGACGAAGCCACCTGGCGCGCACTGGAGATGAGGCGCTCCTCGGAGCCGGCGCCCTGCACGAGCGCGTTGGCCGCCTCCACCAGCGAGTGTGCTGCTGCAGCCACCAGGCGCGCCGCCGACACCAGCCCCTCCGACCACTGCCGTCGTCCGTACCTTGCAAGCCACCAACAGTTGAGCAGTGGACGAAGCCACCTGGCGCGCACTGGAGATGAGGCGCTCCTCGGAGCCGGCGCCCTGCACGAGCGCGTTGGCCGCCTCCACCAGCGAGTGTGCTGCTGCAGCCACCAGGCGCGCCGCCGACACCAGCCCCTCCGACCACTGCCGTCGTCCGTACCTTGCAAGCCACCAACAGTTGAGCAGTGGACGAAGCCACCTGGCGCGCACTGGAGATGAGGCGCTCCTCGGAGCCGGCGCCCTGCACGAGCGCGTTGGCCGCCTCCACCAGCGAGTGTGCTGCTGCAGCCACCAGGCGCGCCGCCGACACCAGCCCCTCCGACCACTGCCGTCGTCCGTACCTTGCAAGCCACCAACAGTTGAGCAGTGGACGAAGCCACCTGGCGCGCACTGGAGATGAGGCGCTCCTCGGAGCCGGCGCCCTGCACGAGCGCGTTGGCCGCCTCCACCAGCGAGTGTGCTGCTGCAGCCACCAGGCGCGCCGCCGACACCAGCCCCTCCGACCACTGCCGTCGTCCGTACCTTGCAAGCCACCAACAGTTGAGCAGTGGACGAAGCCACCTGGCGCGCACTGGAGATGAGGCGCTCCTCGGAGCCGGCGCCCTGCACGAGCGCGTTGGCCGCCTCCACCAGCGAGTGTGCTGCTGCAGCCACCAGGCGCGCCGCCGACACCAGCCCCTCCGACCACTGCCGTCGTCCGTACCTTGCAAGCCACCAACAGTTGAGCAGTGGACGAAGCCACCTGGCGCGCACTGGAGATGAGGCGCTCCTCGGAGCCGGCGCCCTGCACGAGCGCGTTGGCCGCCTCCACCAGCGAGTGTGCTGCTGCAGCCACCAGGCGCGCCGCCGACACCAGCCCCTCCGACCACTGCCGTCGTCCGTACCTTGCAAGCCACCAACAGTTGAGCAGTGGACGAAGCCACCTGGCGCGCACTGGAGATGAGGCGCTCCTCGGAGCCGGCGCCCTGCACGAGCGCGTTGGCCGCCTCCACCAGCGAGTGTGCTGCTGCAGCCACCAGGCGCGCCGCCGACACCAGCCCCTCCGACCACTGCCGTCGTCCGTACCTTGCAAGCCACCAACAGTTGAGCAGTGGACGAAGCCACCTGGCGCGCACTGGAGATGAGGCGCTCCTCGGAGCCGGCGCCCTGCACGAGCGCGTTGGCCGCCTCCACCAGCGAGTGTGCTGCTGCAGCCACCAGGCGCGCCGCCGACACCAGCCCCTCCGACCACTGCCGTCGTCCGTACCTTGCAAGCCACCAACAGTTGAGCAGTGGACGAAGCCACCTGGCGCGCACTGGAGATGAGGCGCTCCTCGGAGCCGGCGCCCTGCACGAGCGCGTTGGCCGCCTCCACCAGCGAGTGTGCTGCTGCAGCCACCAGGCGCGCCGCCGACACCAGCCCCTCCGACCACTGCCGTCGTCCGTACCTTGCAAGCCACCAACAGTTGAGCAGTGGACGAAGCCACCTGGCGCGCACTGGAGATGAGGCGCTCCTCGGAGCCGGCGCCCTGCACGAGCGCGTTGGCCGCCTCCACCAGCGAGTGTGCTGCTGCAGCCACCAGGCGCGCCGCCGACACCAGCCCCTCCGACCACTGCCCGTCGTCGGATGACGACGTCGGCCGCCGGGCTACCTTGCCCTGCACGACACAAAGTATAATAACTCAAAAAAAATATTTAACATACACACAAGATTGTTAACTTTCAAAATTTTAACGGGCTAGTTATGATTGCCTACTACACAAAATGTTTATCTTTATTATCACAGTTCAATTCTGAATTTAATGCTAATGATCGAATATTAGACCTCGTATTTGTAGCGAGAACTGTCATGTTATGGATTGTACGCACCCACTCGTGCCACAAGATGATCATCATAAGGCACTTTGCATCAATCTGCCTCTTTGTTTACCTGCACCTTTAAAAATCAATACGACTTCTAAAAAAATGTTTTTTAATGCCGATTTCGATAGTATTCGAGTAGGTCTTAAGTCTGTAGACTGGGATACTACGTTTTCTTCCATGCATGACGTGGAGACTAGAGTAATATTTTTTTACGAAATCTTTAATGACTTAATTGATAAGTACGTGCCTACGCGAAACCTCACACATGTCCATAAGTATCCACCGTGGTATAATCGTCCTCTCATAAAGCTGAGTAACGAAAAACGTAAGTATCATAAAAAATGGAAGACTTACGGTAACATTAAAGACTATCATATTTTTTCAAAACTTAGGTCACGACTTAAAAAAATGGAACATGACTGTTATTTATCTTTTAACACGAAAGCAGAATTAAGAATAGCCGAAAATCCAAAATATTTTTGGTCATTTGTCAAATCAAAAAAGAACACTGGTGGATATCCCCAAAAAATGACTTATAAGGTTCAAACTTTCACGGATGGACTTGAAATATGTGATACTTTTAATAAACATTTTCAATCAGTTTTTGTGACACCTACCCCTAATTGTAATAATTATAAATCCAGTGATTCGTTCTCAGATTTTAAAATTGACATATTAATGTCAATATTAACAAGGGAGCTGGCCCCGATGGGATTCACCCGGTGTTGATTTCGCGATGTGCCGACGAGCTACTAAAACCCATATCCAGTATATTTAACCTATCTATTAGGACGGGTGTCTTCCCTAGTGATTGGAAAAAGGCTCTAATCACACCTATACCTAAGAATGCTCAAAAAGACTCAATAACCCAATACAGACCAATTTCCAAATTATGTACTCTAGGCAAAATACTTGAAAAAATGGTTACTCACCAACTATCTTATGTCGTGCGTCATCACGTAACTGAAAATCAGCATGGCTTCATAAAATCCCGCAGTGTAGAAACAAATTTACTAACTTTTACTGATCATTTACTTAAGTTATGGATGTTAATGGCCAAGTTGATGTCGTTTATACCGATTTTTCTAAGGCTTTCGACAAAATCAACCATGATCTCTTGCTCACGAAGGTTTATAGACTCGGTGTGCACGGTAGTTTATTAAGGTGGATTGAATTATATATTCGAAATCGAAGCCAAGCCGTGTACATGAAAGGTTATTGCTCAAATTACCTTAAAATCCCATCTGGCGTCCCCCAAGGATCCCATCTCGGGCCTGTGCTATTTTCTCTTTATATAAACGACATAGGAGACATTATTAAGTATAGTCAACATCTATTGTACGCAGATGATACTAAATTATACAGAACTATTAAATGTATTGATGATTGCCACAAATTACAATCTGACCTAAAGGCATTATCGTTGTACTGTTCCACAAATCAATTGTTTCTGAATGCAGATAAGTGTAATGTGATAACATATTCTAGAAAAATGTCTCCTATTCAACACAACTACAGGCTTTGTGGTAATCTCCTTAACCGTGTTAACCAAATCCGCGACTTAGGTATTATTCTCGATGACAGATCAACTTTTATATCACATATTGATAGCATAATAAAACGAGCATTTAGGAGTCTAGGATTTATAAATAGAATTACAAAACCATTCAATAAAATTATCACCCTTAAAATCCTTTATTTTGCTTTCGTTAGATCTATTCTAGACTTCGGTTGTGTAATCTGGAGTCCGTATTATAAACACCATATCGATCGAAAAAGTGCAAAGAAAATTTATTAAAATACTAAATTATCGACACAATCGTCCTAACGACTATTATGCCCATTCTTTAACATATTACAAACTCACAAGTCTTGCAAACCGCCGTAAGCTGTTCGATATATCCTTCCTTTATAAAATTGTCAATAACGAAGTTGATTGCCCATTATTACTCTCAAAATTAAACTTCATCACTAAAGCCAGACTTCCCGCTCGCCCCAACCGTAACCTTCATATGTTCGTACCACCCATCCGTCGAAAGAACTACACTAGAAACAGTTTTATTCCCCGTACTATGTATATTTACAACAGAGAATTCAACGAAATAGACCTTTTTAATACCACTCTTACAGGGTTGAAAAATAAAATTAATAATAAATTCACAAGTCACGAATGATAAAATAATAATGTATAATGTACCGATAACACGCTTAGATATTAAGTAGGTAGTAAACAATTACGAGGGTGAACGTCCTAGTGCTTGGCATGTCACTGTCACTTATACTGTTAATGAATTATGTTTAATGGTGCCATTTACTGGGACAGTGGTCAGCGCTTGAACGTTTCCCTTCTTTCAATTTCATCTTCTTCTTATAGTTAAGTTAGTTCAGGTCCATTGCAACAAAATTAATAACTATAATCTATAACGTTTTCGGCACTGTATTGTCAATATTATATGTAATATAAGACAAATGTAACTCTTTTGTAATGACTGTTTGTGCCAAAATAAAGAGAAAAAAAACAAACAAAATGACTGATGACTATGAAAGTGCTTCTTTTTTAGACATATTAAAATTAATAATGTTTTGTTCTGGAAATATTGTGTTTTTTGCCATTGAGAGCATTGTCATTGGTTTATCTTAATTTGTGTTTGTGTATTAATAATCTTTACGCTCTAGTATGAGTGACTATTATTACAGTGTATCATACCTGATCGATAAGTTCTCTCTGCGCGGCGGACGCAGCTCGGACCAGTGCAGACGTAGCTGTGATGATGGATTTGGCAGCCTCCAGAATCATCTCGTCGAAGTTCAGGCTCTCATCTGCCTCCTGCAGAACAGAAAACATATTGGTTAAATTCATATATCGAATCTCAGTAACTTCATGAAAAGTATCCACATTAAAAAAAGCGGCCAAGTGCGAGTCGGACTCGCCCATGAAGGGTTCTGTACCATTTATGACGCATAAAGAAAACCCCCAAAATGTATTGTTTTTTTGTTCTATTTTTGTATGAAAATCTTAATGCGGTTCACAGAATACTTTCCAACTTCTACTTACCAAATTTCAACAGTATAGTTCTTATATTTTCATAAAAAAGTGGCTGTGACATACGGACGGACAGACAGACAGTCATGACGAATCCATAAGGCCTCCGTTTTTTGCCATTTGGCTACGGAACCCTAAAAAGTTGTTTAAAATTAAGAGTCCGGGGAAAAGTATTGCAATCCATTTTACGACATAAAAGGCTAAGTGACTTTTTATCATGACCACAGAATAAATAATAGTATTACCTTACAGAAAGAAAACTTCATACTCGTACATAACCGAAGTTAATTAAGTTTTACCACGAAATAAATGATTTATGATTTAAGTTTTACAGCGATTCAGGACCGATTCATGTTGTTCCTTTCTAACGCATGGCACTATCCCTTTCGGCTATTTAGGGTTGTAAAAATTTAAGTCATTATCTGTGGTTGTGCACGCAAAAGAACGTCAAGTTTTGCCAAATCCAATAATTGCTCTGACAACGCTGAGCCAAACGGAGCCGAAAACGCCCGAACGCTGCAGTTTCCCCCACTGCCATGATTTTGGAATACAAAAATTGGTAACGAGTAACAATTTGTAACAAATCTCAAGGACTTTGAAAACTGATTAGGAAATTTAGTAAAAATTTACTTAAATTTCTCCCTGGACACTCCATATATATTTCCTCAAGTTAGACGAATACGAAAACCATGTTCAAAATTTAGCATTGAAATGAATGATTTAATTTAAGTTTTTACAGAAAGATACATGTTTATTAACAAATTTTTGTGGGTCGTAACCTTTTCCCTAGTCAAAGTTGTAGTACATAAAAGAGATCAACCCGCTGCAGTAAATCTTCTTTCTTCTTAACTCGTTGAAGCGCCAGAGTCGGTGGGTAATATGTTTGATTCCCGGGTGATACACAGAACAACCAAGAATATCAAACATATCTCAACGACAACTGGCATTGTCTTCTTCACTTTCTTCTCTTCTGTTCTGCATTCTTCTTCCTTACATTTTTCTTCTTAGATGTTCATGTGACAGGTTACATTTAGAAGCAAAATAGTCTACATGTCTCGTCTTAGTCAAAAGGTCATATAATAGATTGTTATTAGCATAGAAAACTCACAATCCCCTGGGACTTGGGACTGAGGCTTTTTAACATTGTCTGTGGCTAGAACTTGAGTAGGTGAAGGAAGATTGTTTATTTCACATGTAGTACTATTTGTCATCTGAAGTAGACAGCGAAGTACGGCCCCATTCATTATGCAGTAACTAGACTAACTTTTAAGCGCTCATTTTTGAGAATGCGTACAGCACCATCTATCTCAGTTGTCAAAATGCATCTACAATATTTTGTTGTTAGTGCATGCATCTGAGTCATAATTTATCTACAATAGTAGTATTACTACAATAATTTTATTATACACAACACAGGTTTACATAAATAGAGGGAGAAGGAAAGGAGGTAGCATTGAGTGCGTAAATTTTAGCAAATATTTTCATCACTCATCACAAGTTACAATCGATAAACTAACCTGAACTTTCATGCTCTTCCTCGGGCGCAGCGACTCCAGCTTCTTGGCGGCGGCGTCGATGGACGCGGCCGCGCCCAGCAGCTCGTTCTCGGCGATGATGGTCGGGTCGTCGGGGTCCACCCAGTCTGAGCCTACAAACAACATTTACATTCATATATATCCTGGACACGGCACCAAATTGTAACACCGTTCTGTTGTGTAGAAAGTTGTGGTTTGAAGTGCAGTTAGGGGTATCTGCATTGGGCTGAAATGAGGACTACTCTAAACCCTTTTGTACAATAAGATGCGGTATGAGGGCAGTAGTGGAAAAAATACTACCGACTGATTACGATTTAAACAGATGCGCAGCAGCGATAATATCAGCAACAGCGGCGTCAACGCAACGCGAAAAATCAGGCAACAGTCGCTTCGCATTGCCACTAAGTACTGTTTGTAGCAACGCTCCGTTTACCAGAATCCCTTCTATACAGCATAGACTATGATAATTGATAGCTCACCTTTAAGTAGATCTGCGGCGGCGATAATATCAGCGACAGCAGTAGCAACACGACGCGACAGATCTGGCAACTGGCGTTTGCCATTGCCACTAAGCACGGCTTGTAGTAACGCTCGGTATGCCAGCGCCGCTTCGCGACCAGACTCGATGGTACGTATGCGGAGCTCGTCAGTTTCGGCTGTGAATGCTGCTGCCTTGAATGTAAAAAAAAAAAAACGATTTACATGCAGAATCCCAATAGTCGCTAGTCAGAACTGATTTAGATGGCATACAAAAAAAAGTGGCCAAAGCCGGAATCGAACTGGCGTCTCCAGCTTATGCGGCTAACATCCTGATCACTAGCCGCAGGTGCGGGCCGGTTATAAAACACTAATCAAAAATATGAGACCTGTCATTCTAATATATTTATGCCAGAAAGTGATGTTTAAGGCACAAAATATAATGAAATAAACGGTTTTAAAAATGACTTCTAAGCATCGAGCAAATATGTCAGTTACAAATCGCACCTTGCAAGTAGCCAGTAGGTCCACAACAGTCTTCCTTCCCAAATTAGCAGCAGCCGTCAACTGGTCTTGCTTATTACTGTTCCCGGCCGAAACGGCCTTCGCCGTGCTGACGGTCATCTGGCGCGTGCAGCGGATAAGCTCTTCTGGCGTAGCCGTGGTTTTTGGTGGCGTCGGGTTCATGAGGATCTGTAGAAGATAAAAGTATGTATTGAAGTTACAATTTCGTGTCGTGACCAGGATTTAACTAAAGTAAAATAACGATTTGAATTCATCGTTGCAGGTTTTTTTATAATGCCTCAAATGGAATCGCAATTCACTGCTTTAACTTAGCTATGTTAAGAACCTTGTAGTTTTTGGGCAATGGGTCAAATTAAATGGAATACATCTTTATTAACAGTGTAGCAAATGGTATTGTAAAATCACTTTGGATGTCAGTTTCAATTAGGTTGTTTTTCTTTCTCACCTCAATCTCCTGCGAGATAGCCTCAATAGTACTCTCGAGCGCCCGGGTTCCTCGGGTATGTTCATCTTCGACGGCCTTGACGGTTTTAAGCAGTGACGTCACGTTCGTCACCATCACCTGAAAAAACATTTTTTTGTAGTAAAGTAACAACATTTGGATACCGTGATTTGTACGGAGTCGAGTTAGAATATCCATATTATTAATTCCTTTGAATGGAATTGTGAAATGTCAAAAAATGGCCAAATAATGTGTTTTAATTTTCTTGGTCGTTATATTATAAATGCTAATGAAATGTGACGTTATACCCCATCAATATCCCTTATTGTCTAACTCCATTCAACTCGACAAATCAAGGCATTTCTACCCAAGTGAAAATGGGAAGCGATGACTCCAATTTTTACCTATTTTTCCCAATGTTGCCTGCTTCATATTAATATTCAAAGCTTAGGGTTGCCAGCTAAGTTTAGGATGATTTTAAAACAAGTAAAGCACCATGCCATAGCGGAAACCCATAAGCTTTCGACACCGTGAAATAAATACATAGATATAATAGACAAAGCTCACGTCAATATTGGACTTTTATTGCTAGTGAGATAATGAAAGCTTGTGGTTTTGAGTTATTCACTGGTATACCATTCAACGACGACCGCGACCCTAACCTTCATTTATTCTAAACATTAAAAAAAAAACTTAAATATCATATTTAACTTTCAAGGACAAAATGCAGGGTCGCCATGTAAGTCGTCGTTGACTGAGGTATGGATGTCAAGCGGAACTTCCAATACCATGAGATGAATCGAAATGTGTTTAGTAATTCATACAGTCCTGAAAAACTAACGGCACATTCAATGGTAACCCTTTTGGGGTACCCTTACCCTGCTAGGTAGAATTTTGATACGAATGTAACCTGTGGTGGCATCATGGTTCCATTTATATCACTTGTCATTATGCCCGTCACTTTCGCACTTACATACTTGTTAGAACGTGACAGGCATGGTGACAAATGATAAAAAGCCGACCATCTTAGCCCTACTGATTTGTGTTCAAGTATATAAAATAGGTGAAAGAGATATACTGATATAACTAAGTATTATGCTTTGTTTTACATATTTCAAATAGTTTTACTGGAGTAAAATAAAGTTTTTGAAGTAAAAAAATGGCAAGTTTTTAGACATCTCTTTGGTCTGTTTTCATACTTGTATAATATTACCCCACAGGGTAAAGGGCACGATGAGCGTGCAGTCGCTCTAGCCCTACGAGCGAGGGAAGCATGCCACACCAAACAGACTAAACACATTTCTAGATGCTGACACAAGAGCTGAAAATGACAAGAAGAAAGGTGATAGCTCATGTCCGGAACACAAATACTTTTATCTCTAATTTATTTATATAAAATGTATTGTATAAGTCTTTAATTTTAACGGATTTTTCTCTTTGCACTTATCGATATAAGAGCATTATGCAATATGGCATTATTATCGGGTTTTTAAAAGAAAGAAGAGAAGAGTAAATATATATATTTTTTTTAATGCTTTCATTTAGTAAAAAAACATTTATGAATAGCCTGTAGAGAGCCATTTTTTTGCATTACCGTGTTTAATATGTTTGTATTCGTAAATACAACAAATAAAAGAAAAAAAGAAAAGTCTAAAAGATATAGTTAAAAGTAAGTTGTTTTAATATATAAGTACAGATATCAGTTATTTTTTCTATCAGATTCAAAAATTTGCATTAAGTAGCTATATAACTATATTTATATCAGTTAACATAATTTATAATTTATGAACCTCCAGGTCTTTTTGTTGTATTTTCCTTTTGTTGTGGTACATCGTTTGTATTGCATTGTTGATATGTTTATACGACTGTTTGGTTTCTAAATAAATTAAATTAAAAAAAAAAATCTCATAATATGACATGAAAAATGATCTCTGTTTCGGACACAAGCTTAACAAATCATTATAGCACGACACTGATGCCCGGCGTCATGCGTTAGTCGTGCGACAGACTCTGACCGATTCGCTGTTATCCGTCGCCACGTCCTCCGTCTCCGTGAACGACTGCCTCTTGACCCCTTCCAGCATCTTGAGCTGCTCCTCCATCCTGCTTCTAGGCTTCCTTAGACTATTCCTGTATTTCACTACGGCTCGAATCTTCTTTAGTTCTTCATCAGACGTGTCTTTCTTATTTAAGATCGCTTCGTAGAAATTCCACCAGTTATCGATGGAACCAAATTGGTGTTCCCTATTTTTGAGAATGTCTTCGTAAATCGACCACCAGTTGTTGGCGTAATATTCTTCTGGGTAAGTCCTGGTTAGGTCGAAGATTTCTAAACTGTTTTTGGAATTATTGCTGTTAATTTTAGAGCGTTTTAAAGAGTCTCCGTTTGTGATTATTGTGCTGCCGTAGTGATTTATATTTTTAGTTAGATTCTGACTTGAATGGACATTTAAAATTACGTTTCTATGGAAAGTTGGCGGGGCTGACTGCGTTTCATCTCTACATAAGCTAGGTGATCTATCGTCTCTTTTAATATTTTCTTTGTTGTAGGTTTCTTCTTTATATTTGCGGATAATTTCTTTGTAGTATCTTTCCAAGAGACAGAGTTCCTCATATGTATATTTTGTTATGTCAATTTGTGTATAGATATTAACAATGTCTTGAATGTTAACTTTCTTTTTACGAGCTTCTATCTGTATATTGGAAAGTGCTTTTAGTTGTTCTATTAATGGATCAAAACCTTTATAAATGAAATCTTTCTTCGCAAATTCTATTAGTTTCAAAACCATATCTTCATACTTCTTATCATATTCTAAATCTTTATTTACAGCTTTCGATTTATCGACATCATCGATAAACGTCTGTAACGTTTTCTTCTCATTCTCATACTTGTCTATCTCGTTCTGGAAGTCTCCCAATACTAATTCATGTCCGCTAAATCTTTCTAATTCCTTCCTAGTTTCTTCCATTTTATCTAAATTCTTTTTAGCTATAGCCTTCCACCATTCAGAATCATCGTTCAACATCTCTTGGAAGATCACTTTGACATCTTTAGCAACAATATCCGGAGCTACCGTGATTTCTGTGAAGCCATTTTGTTTGTCCAGACTAGGACTTTTAACTTCCACGTTTTTCTCTGGACTTGGACTTTTGACTTCCACATTTTTCTCTGGACTAGGACTTTTACTTTCTAAATTTACTGGTTTTACTTTCCTAACCCTAAATATTGGATTCTTCAATCTTTCTACTTTAGATCTAGGGAAAGTCTGTATAGATCTTATCGTCTTTGTTACTTTTTTAACATCCTCTACTTCAGAGTCCATGTCTTCAATAACTTGTGATAACCTCTTCATTTCTTTATCAAGATCATCATTTGCTTTCAATCTCTGAATCATAGCTCTCTTACGCTTATTCTCCGCTCTTTCATTATAATCTACAAACAGATCTACTAACGTCTTTATTTCACCGAGGAGTATACTTTCTCCGTACTTCAATACTCTCCAATCCATATCTAACAAGCTATTTTTCGCTGCCAAGTTATACCTAATATTAAGATCATCATCGACTTTCCTTTTTTCAGGGTTTTTCATTAATCTTTCTATAAACGCGATGACTTCCTCGCAGTTATCGTGGAAGACAGATGGGGATACGTCATCATCCTGACTGGAATAGTCTAGCAGCTTGATAAGTTCGTCCTCCTGGTCGGACTGGAAGAGATCGGTTTCGGAGTCGGCAGAGTTGTAGTCGCGGCGGCGCGGGATGGGCAGGCTCCGGCGCTTGTCCGTCAGCCGCTATTGGAAATAATACGTTAGGGCTGCTTTTGGACAGATATGGAGGATCCACTGGGAAGCTTTGGTGCCACCACTTTCGAGTAAAGATGTATAATTTGCGAAAGTTGAAAAATTGGAAAAATCTCGGAAATTTCTGCAGTATTTGAGAAGAAATAAAAGAAATTTTCATTTTGAAAAATTTGAAGGAGAGATGTCTCTGAAAATTTCGTACCTATTGAAACTTTCATTTTGCACATCAGTAGTCAAATTCAGCTGTGTAAAGTAAAGCAGAGTTCTATTATGTTAAAATATTAATAATAGTTTTGTTAATTAGTCAAATTACTTCGTGTTGGCACCAAATTCACTTCCACAAATATAGGCTTTGTCACAGTTAAACAGCGTTCTCTGTCCCGCTTCAAAAAGTCCAATATTGACACCGACAACACACACATTTACCCAGGATATATACAAAACGACACAACCATGTTTAGTGTTAATACCTGAAATACAACTTACGTGACAAGTTTCTTATTTTAATTACTTAGTCAGGATTCGAACCTCACAATCTTGCAATAACCTTTGTAACTTAGTAATGGCATATTTTTAAGAAAAATTGATACTAGTTTTTGCTAGTCTGCAAATTTAAATTTATTTTTGCTCAACAAAACTGAGTTTCACTATATTCTGCTTCTAAAGAGATCTTGTTGCCCTGGAGTAGAAGCATCATGGCGTCTGGACAGCCACATACTCCGCCTCCACAGTAGTGAATGCTACAAGCTTACCTTAGCAGCATGTTTGAGACGTTCGCAGTCGGGATGTTTGAGCTGCTTCCCACTGGCCGCTGTGGTGGCAGCCGCCAGGTCTCGTAAGGCCGCGCACACGTCGCGGGCGGCGTGAAGAAGTAAAACTTGGGGTTCTGGAGAGTGAGAGCCGAGGGACATGGCGCCTTGCTTCACTACTTCGCATAGTTGCACTGTGGAAAAATAAGTTTAGTTAGGAATAAAAACCTATTGTAGAACATAACTTCTTTTAAATGGAGTTTCAATGCTTTTCCGATTTTGCAATTCGAATATAATGTTTTTGCCATAAATTTTCCTCGATCACGAGTTAGTTTCATACAGTTGACCACAGGTACAATAGGTTTTGCGGTACCGACTTTGTTTTTTTTAGATGTCCCGCTAAATATTAAAAAGAATCAAAGATTTTTTTTCATATTTTCGATAGCATCAGTAAATTTTTATGTAAAGCAGTTTCACATGAATAATGAACTATTGATGATTTAATGGCCAATAAAGAATTACTCTTCAAATAAAGAAGAACATTAATGAACGAGCAAAAAAATAAGTAATTTTTGAAAGGTGACAAGATATTTCAGTTTAAAAGACTTGCCTATGGTAGTAACTGAGTTCTGCGCAGCATGAGCAAGTTGCTCCTGGGTGCCAGCTGCTCCTCCGACGAGGGTCTTGGTGTCTTCGACCAGAGTCTTGGCTGTCTTGAGGATGTTCTCGCGGTGGTCGGAGAACGTATCGTTTTCCTTTTCAGAGTGGAGAGTGCCTGGTGAAGAAAGGTGAAAATGGTTTTAATTAACACGCTTTTATTAGGTCGACCTGTATGTAACTATGTAATGGAAGGTAATTAATTTAACCATCTTCCAAGGATCGTAGCGTCATGAAAATTGGCAGCTGTATGTAGTTCTGATGACAATACAATAATATGGTACTGTCGAACTGATCTGATGATGGAGCCGGAAGATATGCACTGGAACTTCAAGATGGAACATCGTATCATAGCTGTGTTTGGAGTAATGAACTTTGACCACGATTAGGTTTCAAGGTCTGATGATGAAGCCGGAAGATAGGCACTGGCATTCCATGATGGAATATCGTATCATAGTCGTGTTTCCACTTGTGAGAAACGTCACGTAATGGACTTTGAACACGATCATTTTTTACGTGCATTTATTAAAGCGTGTTTTTCTAGTGTTTCTTAAACTATTAATTTATTTTAATTCCTGCAGTCTAATTTATCCTCAAAACCAAACACATTGACCGCCAAAGATGGTACGCGTGGCTACAACCCAATATCAATCACACATAGCTGCACATCATAGTTGTTCCTTAGAATAGTGCCGAAGCAAATAGTGAAATATGTAAAGCTATTAAATGGCTAGAGGATAATAAACTCAAACTGAACGCAGACAAAACTAAAATAATACATTTTCAGAACTATAATTCTCCAAATCTAGATCTCAAAATCAATTTAAATTCCAATCTAATAAATACAGTCGACTCAGCCTCCTTCCTTGGTTTGACAATAGACGAGCATCTAAACTGGAAACTACACATCGATAACATATGCAGCAGATTAGACAGATTTGTGTTTGCGCTACGAAAACTTAGAATTGTAACATCTAAAGAGGCCGCTCTCTCTGCGTATCATGGATATGTATCATCTGTGTTACGCTACGGACTGATAATTTGGGGCAATTCAGTTGATATACAGAGAGCATTCATCACTTAGAAAAAGTGTATTCGAGCTGTATCTGGCGCCCAATATTTAGCCCACTGCAGACCAATATTCAAGGAGCTAAAAATTCTTCCGCTGCCCTGCTTGTATATATATGAGGGTGCTAAATTTGTCAGAAAACACCCAGACCTGTTTCCTCTGCATGATGCCGTTCATAATAAAACAAACGGCAGGTATCCAGACAAACTGTATGTCCCTAGACAAAGAGTGAACATATTTAGGAAAAATGTATATATCATGGCAATTAAATTATATAATAAGATTCCAAATGACATAAAATCACTAGATATAAATAACTGTCAGAAAAAAATGTTTAATTGGTTACTTGAAAAGTGTTTTTATTCCATTAATGAGTTCCTTAATTATTAATAAACTTATTATTTTAATGTTGTAATATAAGTTAAATTTCTGCATAAGCTGTATTGTAACTGAAACCTGCCTTAACTACTATTGTATTGTGCCAATACTTAGGTAGGTAATTATAAGAGTTATAAATACTGGATCTGTAAATATTATAATATATAGTTATGCATGTTAGCAATAATTTTATATAAGTATAGCAACCTAATTTATAATATTTCTATGCCGATAGAGGCAGAATATGACGCGCTTATTATGAATAGACCATCTTTGTACCATATTCTAAGAAATAAACATTTGTATTTGTAATACTGAGTAACCACCTATTTATGTACCTGTGATGAACGAATAAAGAATTGATTGATTGATTGATTGAATCTTCGTGCATATCGACAAACTTCACGATGACGCTCCAATCACAATACGCGTTGCGTTCAGAGGGTTAACGGTTTGAGGAATCGCCCCTCTAGCTTCATTTAGAATTCAATCTTGAATTTTATTTACTGACTTCACACATCTATCAAACTCAGTCAAACCATCACGTATAGTTAACCGTAATAACTGCTTTCTATCAGTCTGGTCTTTTGTTCGTCAGATTAATTCAAAAGTTCTTTGTTAGAAGTTTTTATCATATAAATATGTTTTACCTGCGCTAGCAAACAGGATAGTAGTATCCAGGTCCTGTATGATGGCTGCGATGGTGGCAGCAGCGTCGATGCAAGCCTGTGTCCCGCGGGACCCGGCCTGTAGGGCAGCCAGTACTGACACCACCTGTTGACAAACATGTTTTAAGTATAGAAAAGTTATTATAAGAAAATCTATATGCTTTGCAATGAGTAAATATGTGAAACAATCTATATTCCCATGTTGTCTTTCGTGAATCATAATGTACAATTGTACAGAGGAATTTCAACCTTTCTTAAAACATACAAAATACCATTCCTGTCTTCTACAATTTCAACAAATGAAATTCAACTAATACCCACTATATATATGTAAATAACATTATATGATCACATTTTTACCAATAAAAATTTACAAAAATACTAAAATTGCGCTAATTGTATTTTGTACTGAGCGGTATATGGTCGCGTATGGCTAGATTTATTTTCTTACACCTAAGATCAATCCTACTAAAGTAAATTAATGAGTTTGTTGTTTGTCAATGATCCGCATTTGGTGCAGAAATAATGTTTTGCCTTTTGCGTAGTTACACTAAATGAAAACTGTAGATATGTATATATTTTAAGGTAATTTAAGGCACTTGTTTGTATTGTGTGAATGTAAATACGCATGCATACGCTCACCCGTACAATGTTAACTTATTTACTCCTAATTCTCATGTAAGTGAATTGTAAAAAATTCTTATGAGAAATAAAATTATTTAAACCGATAATGATACAACTAGAATAATTAGATTCCCATGAAAAATCCTGGTTAGGCACCAAATTGTAACAGCTAACCTTTGTCGTCAAAATTATCGGTAATGTGGTCTGATTAGCGCAGTAGTAATTACAGCAGCGGTGGAGTTTATTTCTAGCGCAACTGACTAGGGTCGACAAAAAAAGTAATATAATTTAAACTGTTTATTATAATAAAAAATCAAATTTTTAGACCCAGATTACTTAGCATAATCTACTTTTTATAGATTGTTAGCTAAGAAGTATGAAGTTTTATTTCTAACCACATTATTATTACAAAGCCACCATAAGCGTCAAGTTACTACGAAAAATATTAATTGTAGTGTACTCCCACAGTTTGTCGCCGGAAAGTCTGTATAAGACTTACACAGGCTCTAAAGAGGGTGTTATTTGAGGGTTTACCTTCTTTGTAATAATTGATGTGTTGTCTGAATAAATATAATTCTATTCTATTCTATTCTACCTTCTCGCTGACTCTCCTGGAGCAGTCGGCCACGAGGCGGCGCGCGTCGCTGCCGGCGTGCAGGCGGCACGCGCCGCCCGCCTTGATGAGCTCGGCGGCCGCCTCGCCCAGCTCCACCACCGCAACGCGAATGCTGTAACAAACATTATGATTAAACTATTTTATATTTTCTTATGAGACCTTCATCTTTACTACTGCTAGTTCGTCACAAACAGATACCTCACAACTTATAAACATAATTGAATCTCTACAGGTTTAGAAATTTCCGGGCCAATCTTTCATAAATGCGAAGTTGCGAACTTTAAAAATATGTTTATCTGAACTACGTTCCTCCCGAATTTCATAACGGTACGATAAAATATTCAAAATATCATCTAACGAACATGAAAAGTACATCCCTACTTAAAGATAAATATAGTATATTATTCAAGTAGGCATATTACAAATGCGCTTAACGTCAAATAAAGCTACCCCTAAGACCTTAAAAGTTTTCAAATGAATATTAGTCCTAAAAAATCTTTTCCACATATTAAATTTACTAGTGCAAATGCTAGCTGTCAAATTGGTGTCGTCAATCGACATACAACAACGACATTTTAATATATATATATATATATATATATATATTTTTTTTTTTTTTAATTGTATGATGTATTGATGTTTGAGTGGCGTACCTGTTAGCCACGTCGGCGTTGGGCGTGGTGGCCGAGGCGCCCACGCTGTCCTGGGCGAGCTGCTCGTACTTGCCGCACAGCTCGTTGCCCAGCACCACCAGCCGGCTGGCGTCCGTCGCCGCCTTCGCCGTCTGTAACAAATTTAACATTTAAAAATGCTATTATCTCTACTATATCTCGCGTGTCCAATCGTCCGATGATGATCCCTATGGCAGTTCATTTTTAGGGTTCCCTATTACTAAGACTCCGCTGTCCGTCCGTCTGTCACCAGGCTGTATCTCATGAACCGTGATAGTTACACAGTTGAAATTATCACAGATGATGTATTTCTAACACTATCCACTTATATTTATCCACTGGATTGGACAAATCAAACAGGTAGCACTCAGCTCCTCCGTTTAAGTATGTATGTAAATATTGTTAACTAACATAGTAGCATCAGGCGTCTTTTCTTTAGGATAGTTTTTATCACAAAAAAAGCGCTGGTGGCCTAGCGATAAGAGCGTGCGACTTGCAATCCGGAGGTCACGGGTTCAAACCCCGGCTCGTACCAATGAGTTTTTCGGAACTTATGTACGAAATATCATTTGATATTCACCAGTCGCTTTTCGGTGAAAGAAAATATCATGAGGAAACCGGACTAATCCCAATAAGGCCTAGTTTACTCTCTGGGTTGGAAGGTCAGATGGCAGTCGCTTTCGTAAAAACTAGTGCCTACTCCAATTCTTGGGATTAATTGCCAAGCGGACTCCATGCACCCATGAGCCATGGCAAAATGCTGGGACAACGCGAGGAAGAAGAATAAGAGTTTTTATCACAAAAACCATGGTTTCTCGCAGAATCTCCTCGAATTTCGTGGCCAAAAGCCATGGTAAATATTCTTTCAATGTGTGCAAAATAGACAGTAGTAACTTCAACATCTCCTTCGGAACTTGTGTGCTTACCATGTCAGTAGCGAGTCGAGCGATCTCCTTCGCAGTGCCGACCATCCTCGTCTGATAGTCGACGAACGAGTCGGTCTCGTCGAACGACCCCACCAGCGACAGTCTGAAACAACGATAATATTCCATTTACCAATTTGCTGAATAAGCTACGCTATACTTAAAAAAAAAAACATCGTTTATTCATAAGAACGGAGTCACGGCCCATGACAAATTTACTTTCGGTACTAGAAAACATATAAATATAACACAGACGGTTAAAGATCAATAATATTTTTATCACTTGTCACTATCTCCGTCACTTTCGCGCTTACCTACTTGTCAGAACGTGACAGACATGGTGACAAAATAAATGATAAAGAGCCGACCATCTTAGCCCTACTGATTGAATTATTTTCTTCGTATGTAGGGTTAGCAATCCGGATCTGGACCTTCCCATACATTTCACATCCGTCGTGCAAACTCTATTCGTATGACAGTTTTCATATTAAGTACTTTATTTTATAGTCATTATACTATGATGTACAGTCAGGGACTTTAATTGCTGAGCCACTTGGGGTTCAAGCTAACTTGGTTGTCAATACTAACGAGATGAAATGTCCAATGTGAAGTAAACCCTAAATGGCTCAACAAGTCCGTGACCGAACCAATAATATAATAGGTCGCCTTTTATAGTAAATAAAATGCAGAAAATATATCTCTGCAGTCTATTTTGCTTCGTTTAGATCGTTTTGTTCTACGATAAAGATTCATATATGAAATAACTTTTGAATAAAAATAATAATAAAATCTATAAGGAAACGAAAACTAAAATATGACTAAATTCAATCTAAAAGTAAATTATATAAAAAAAGGTTTTTTTTTTACTTCTTCATCTTAGGTTTAATACAGGGTGTGTCCTGTAACAGGAGCAATAAATTAAACTGTAGGCTGTACTCCTCAAACTGACCAACATTCGTTCAGCGACTTTTAAAAATAACTTATGTTTTGATTTTCATTACACTTTGAACTTTATTCTAAGGCGCAATGTATTGCGAATTTTGTTATGTTTAAAGCGTGACAAGCAACGTCAAACACACTGATGTCAGCGTACATTGAAAGTAATATTTAATTTGTATGAAAAAGATAAAATCTAAAGGTTTCGTAATTTTTAAAGTTGTTAATCAAAAGTTATATCGTTTGAGGAGTACAATATATGGTTTAATTATTTGCTCGTGTTCCAGGAAACATCCGGTATAAAAGAACAAATTTAATCCAAACATAATTTTTACGTTAAAGTTCTAGCGTTTCAGCAAAACGCTGAATATATTACAACATACACCATATTAAAACATCCACATTTAAAACACATGTCATTCACTACACACGCCGTGATTTTACAACTACAATTGACCTTATTTTGTGCCGAAATCCATCTTTCATTTCACGAATCGCCTCCATCGTGACGTCTGACGCGGGAGCGAGCGAGCGGCTACTGAGACTGCATTTGTTATTCTATTGGTACTTAGTTTCAAAGAGAGATGAAAGAATAAATAGATGGTGCGTCTAAATTATGGAAAATATAGCAGGGGCGGTTTTAGTTTATTTTCAAGTAGGCATATTACGATGCGCTTATGAACGTCAAATAAAACTACGCCGGCTCTAACCCTACCCGAGAAGATTTAAATCCCTCCTAAATTATTAAACCCTTTATACAATTATTAATAATATTATTGATGCTCCGTTTTTATTACATTCACTTTCCTTCAGAGTCCCTCGACGTTGTGAACGTGCTTGCAGGAAAAAACCCCTCTTTTACATCCCCCGTAGTCGGACTGCTTACGCAAAAAATAGTTTTGTTAGAAGGGCGTGCAGGTTGTACAACGAAAAATTTCTGAGCCTTGATATTTTCTGTGAGAAACTTAATAGATTTAAAACACTATCTATGCAGTGTAATAATTAATATTGTTACACTGCATATTGCTTACACTGCGATTGGCGCAATAAAGAAATAATCTCAGTATTAGATTTTATTGCTTTTTATAATTTCTTTATAAAAAGCAATAATAGATAACAAATCCTGAGAATTCAGTGTGTAAACAATTAGTAACAATACCATAAGGTTGTTATAATGCTCTTATATTTTTATTCTCATCATTTTTCTTTTCTTTTTTTTTGTGTTTTGTTTTTGCGCGCACAAATAGCTCTGTTTTACTATGTAGAAACTACTTAATAAGCATGATGTTAAAATATTTTCATTAAGGAAACTGTAAGTCTAGTTTTAAGAAAAGTTCCAGTGTTATATATTATTATAAAAGACTGTTTGTTTCTTAAATACATAAATTAAAAAAAAAAAAAAATTATTATAGGAGGACATCCCAATATTGGACGGCAAAAAACTCGGTATTTTGACAGCCTACCTGTATCCTGTTTGTCACGAGTCACTGACGGTGTTAACACCGGATCTCTTTCTTTCGCATAATTATCTAAAGTCATAATGTAATGATAGTCATATTATCATTAGTCATAACTCTGAAACCGTTAACGTTTCAAGAATTTCCTCAGGTTATCCTATAGATAGGTTAGGTTAGGTTTGTTTTATGGCAATCCTCAAAAGTTACGCGTTTCTGAGAAAAACGAAATTACGGCTAACGAAAATGCGGACAAACAATACATTATGACTTGAAACTTTATGGGAAACAATAGAGACCCGTTATCACTGATATATAAGCTATCATCTGTGTAACTTACTTTCTATATATCTCGTTGGCCCTAATATGTCAGTACGAGCGAGATGCATACAAAGTAAATTACGTAGAAGTTAGCGTTACTGTCAATGTTGACACTGTCAGTGACTCGTGGTAAGGGTACAGGTTCCTTAGGGGCCATGCACAAAGCGACTGTCATGCGTAAGAGCGTAGAGACTACGACGAAGCATTCCTTTTTAGGGTTCCGTAGCCAAATGGCATAAAACGGAACCCTTATAGTTTCGCCATGTCCGTCTGTCTGTCTGTCTGTCTGTCTGTCCGAGGCTTTGCTCCGTGGTCGTTAGTGCTAGAAAGCTGAAATTTGGCATGGATATATAAATCAATAAAGCCGACAAAGTCGTACAATAAAATCTAAAAATTTTTTTTTTTTAGGGTACCTCCCCTACACGTAAAGTGGGGGTGAATTTTTTTTTCGCTTCAACCCTAGAGTGTGGGGTATCGTTGGAAAGGTCTTTCAAATCTATTAGGGGTTTTCAAGAAACATTTTTTGATAAAGTGAATAAATTCGGAGATAATCGCTCCGAAAGAAAAAAAAAATGTGTCCCCCCCCCTCTAACTTTTGAACCATAGGTCCAAAAAATATGAAAAAAATCGTGGAAGTAGAGCTTAAGAAAGACATTAAATGAAAACTATAGCGGACATGATCAGTTTAGCTGTTTTTGAGTTATCGCAAAAAGTTTTCCCTTCATAGTAAAAAGACTTACTTTAATTAGGTACTGATTATGCAAATTTGCCTATTTGTTTAACTCGGGTGAAAGGTACCGTTTCATCCCTTGGTTAACAATATACTATACTTTAAGCTCCAGTTTAGCTTATTGTGACGGAAGAGTAACTACGGAACCCTACACTGAGCGTGGCCCGACATGCTCTTGGCCGGTTTTTTATACATTCAATTATTGTTTGTAGTTCAAAAGAAAGCGTTAATGCAATAATAAAAGGGCTTGCTATAGGGCATATTCTAGCAGCAGTTTTTTTCCAATGGTCATCCGATTTTGGATATCGGATAAATCAAATCATCATAAAACGTATAGGGGTCACGTTGAGCTAATAATTACATACACAGTTACATAGAGAAGGTACTAATTTTTAAAAAAGGCAGAGGATGAAACTAAATACCTTGAAGAAACTCTAATTTCAAAATCCAGCCATCTTGTTCAGGTATCAAAAGTGCGGTTACAATATTTTTACCATTTTTGTGCGTCTTATCTATGGTTCAAATAAAAAAAGAACCTTTCATTTATTTTAAGGCATCAGATTAACAATAGCTAACCTACCGGATCTATCCCGATGGGATAGAAAATGCGAAATTGAGAACAGAAGTTGAGAAATTTTACAAGTAAAATGGCGGCAGTGCTTTGCTCATCATAATGTATAAGCTGCAGAGTTAAGTGTTCCCTGCAAACAAATTCATATGGGGGGGGGAGGTGTTACATATGTAACTCTGCAGCTTACTGTACTAAGCATATGGTTAATATTCATTTAAAAACAGCCAGATATAACCATCGAAGTTATCAAGCGTGTTTGGACTATCTTTAGTACGTTAGATCACCTCTCGAGCGGGCAGACGGCCAAGTGCAATCCATTGGAGAACCGCATCTATACTTCGATCTCAACCCGTCTGTCTGTATCTGGACGGTATATTCCGAATGACTCATCTGACAGTTTTATAATTTACGTAAACAAATTATTTATTTTCATTTTTAGAATGACTTTTGCGAGTTCAAATGTTGCAAATAAAATCGTTAATTGTTGGTTGATTGATTTAGATATTCGAATAAACGGCCGTCACCTTAGATATAAGAGCGATAACATGGCACTACCCCGTTCAGCAGAGACTTAATTAATTGTATTTTATAATTGTTGATGTGCTTTTGTTTGCTTGTATGTATATACATGTCAACATGGATGTTGACTTGTTATTGGTGCCCTTGTGGCTTATTTGCTGAATAAATGTTGAAGTTGAAGCGCTAAACAAGACATGTTGTCGTTTTGCCAATGCGAAGCATTTTCGCTACATAGCGGGAAATCGATGGGGCCAATACAAGCTTACATTTGTACAGTTAACATCAAAAGTAGCGGATGAAACAACGCGCCAAAAGTATCTGATATTCCGGATAACTTTTCTAAATATAGATAAATTTCTAAAATTCGTGCTCAAAAGTATATCTTTTACAGTCTTAGTTGTTCTATGTTAAAGACATCACTTTTTGTTAAGCTGTTACAGAATGGTAGATACTTATGAAACGTTATTTGATCCGCTACTTTTGATGCTGACTGTACATCAAAATGAAATAATGTCATTTTGATATTATTAGTCCGTATGTATCGCTCCCGCCAATACATGTACGGACACTGAGCGAAATGTACACGCGAGTAGATAACTAAATAACACCATTTTGATATAATTTTGATGTCAAATGTACGTACGAATTGGCTTCCATGTTATAGAGTACGATGTAGCGCTAAGACCCCTAGCTAGGTAGTGTAATTATGATGTTAATAATTGTATTTTTTTTCTTTCTTTCCTAGCTTAGTGGTAAATATGTTCAGTACGCCTAAGATGGTCGGCTCTTTATCATTTGTCACCATCCCTGTCCCGTTCTAACAAGTATGTAAGCGCGAAAGTGACGGGCATAGTGACAAGTGATAAAAATGGAACCATGCTGCCACCGCAGGGTTTATTTGATAAACAAAACTAATTAAATACTTTTTTCCATGTTACCTGCCAATTTTTCTAATCTCGAAATAATGTCTTACGTTTATTTTATCTAGTGTAGAAAATGTACAATATTGGCACACTTGTAGATTAGACACGCCTATAGTAAATAAAGCAATGATGCGCCGGGCTATTCCGGGCCCTCGGGTCATCGCAGTCGTATTTATACGTGCGCTAGGTTAAGGACGCCCTGACGTAACCGCATATATAGTTAGCTCCACCACATGTTACATATACTCGTACGAATATATATTAGAAACTACGTATCCTATATTTCCTTGTTTACGGATTTTATCAAAATTTTCCCCTTTTTTATGGACCCGGGTATAGTCGTTAGATTTGTAGCTGGCCCTCAACGGCTTATCCATTGTCTATTGTTAACTAAAACGGCGCGTGCCAGTACCGAAAAAAGGGTCGTATAATTCTAATTGGCACCTGAGCTCTGGCTAGTCTAACGCATATCGAGGACACATTTTAGGCTGGTTCTGTAGTGTTCGACTCGCCGGCACTCAGTAACCGTATAGGGACCACACAAGAACTCGCATATTATTTTTCCATTTGTTCATTTTGAATCTTATTTCAATTACCATAGGAGTTGTAATTAAATAACCGGTAAAGTGACCGGGTCCTTTTTTTGCAGATAGTGGCACGCGCCGTTTTAGTTAACAATGGACAAAGGATAAGCCGTTGGGGGACAGCTACAAATCTAACAACTATATGTTCTTAAACTACGTGAAAAAGAGAGTTATGGGCACTGTGAATGACACCTCGCTTTGTGTAGTAGGGCACAGCCAGTGGATGTCATTCCAGATCTAGAGCAGAGCCCAACTTACAGAGTAGTAGAAGTACCTCCACCTTACAGAAAACCGCAGCCAAATAACGCTAGACCCTACTTATAGTGTTGTGTTCCTGCCGGTGAGGTTGCCAGAGCTCAATGAGAGTGCGGAGTGTTAGCGTCGGCAACGCGCATGTAACTCCTCTTGCTTGCTACGGAGACTGCTTATAATCAGGCGGGCCGTATGCTTGTTTGCCACTGTAAAATATCTGTAAAACCATTTCTAAGAATATAATATATATATATATATATATATATATATATATATATTATGTTATGGTTTCTTATTTTACTTTTGTATTAAAAAAAAATCCGGAGAGCAGAACATAGTTGCTAAGTGTGTCTATAAAGCGAGGCTAAAGGTCGAGCTTTGTAAAGGGCTTAAGGTCCTCCGAGGGGGCGTCGTGGTAGAATGTTCGCGATCCTAGGACGTCTACCTAAACGGCACATTGTGGGAAACGCCGGGTTAAATGGGTAGGCTCCTCCCCTTCTTTCTAATTCCCAGATGCGGGAGGTGAGTCCCACATGCTCCCAAAATGGGCCACCTCAAGCCCAGAGGGAAGATGCGTTCCTGCACCTGCATTGCCTTTAAAGAAAAGGGCTTAAGGTCAAGAGGGATAGCTTTTATGCGAGGACAAAGGTCGAGCTGCTGGAGAGCAAAGCTTGGACCAGTGTGTTGTCATGTCGAAAAAGCTTCGTTGCCTAAGTAAGGTACGAATTAGAAAAGCTTGATTATATCACTGTTGTGTACAATACTTTGTCTACGAGTCGTCTAAAATAATACTTTCTTGTACTATAAGACCTACATAATTAATGAAAATTGATACGTATCTCGCTAGACAGAAATGTAGTACAAAAGACATAAACGCATCATTCGTTTAGTCTTTTCTGTGGAAGTGCGGCGGCACGTGATTGGTGAATTTTTCTTTTATAGTTGACTACAGCGTACCGAAATGAATATTACAGTTGAGTTGGGAGCCCAAACAAAAGTACTCAATTGTAGTTTGGTATACGAAATCTTAATTGTATACCTTATAGTTTACCCGGCCTATGTGTTAAGTATAAGGTATGTACCTGCTAGGAGTGAGCTTGCACACGGAGCGCTGCAGGGAGTCCAGCAGCGGGCCGACGGCGCCGCGCTCCGTGCTCGCGGTCCTCGCGCACTCCAGCAGCTCGGTGAGCGCAGCGCGGCACAGCTGGCTCTGCTGGTCCACGGTGCGGTGCGCGGTGAGGGCCTGGAAGCAGGGGAATTGTGAGCGGGAGGTCTAATTATGGAATCTAGAAGGTGCTAGATGGCTAATTTTAGCAAATATAATAGATATACATACATAATTATCAAAATATTAGACCGTTTCACGATATAATACTTTGTTTACTTTAATTATGTTCAGTCATGATTGCGATATGGCATTGAATTGTGGAGTTTTTCTTTTCGATTCAGTTTCCTTCTAAAATTGAGATACTAAACATAATTTTGTCACTTTTTGGGTACCTCTGATTCGGACGGTGGCATACATAGTGCATTCTATTTAGGGAATATCTTGTCTAGTCTTTGGGAGTTTATTGCGTCTGAACCAGTATTAGAAATATGTAGCAAAAACTACTTACAGTAGGATTTCCGGCAGCCTGGCTAGCGGCATGGGTGACCAGGGCCAGCGTTTCTAGTACGGTTCGAGCGTGCTCGATGAGCTCGCCTGATGATGATGATGACGTCATGTTGGAGGATGCGCCGATGGTGGCCGAAACGAGCGGCTCACAGTATGATACCTAAGAGAAAATAAAAAAAGTTAAAATTGTCCCATTTTGTGCACAAAAATCTGATAGATTTAGAACAAATAGTGAACTTGAAGATAAAATAGCTATTTTACTATAATTTTACTATAAATGTGAATATCCTCAAACTTAAAAAAAAAAAAAAAATTATATATAGTTGAACATAAATTGTTTTAGTAAATAAGTACAGATATCAGTTATTTTTCTATCTTATACAAAAATTTGCATTAGCCATAACTATATTTATTTCAGTTAACATAATTATAATTTATGAACCTCCAGGTCTTTTTGTTGTGATACATCTTTTGTATTGCTTTTTTTATATGTTTGTATGACTGTTTGGTTTCTTAGTTTTGTTTTTTTTGTCCAGGAATTAATCCTATAGAGAGCAAAATAACTCTGAGAGACAGATAACACTTAATAGACAGGTGACACCATAAAACCTAATTCCTATGAAAATTATCTCGATATTTTGCAAAATTTATCACTTCAAAGGCAGTACAGAGCTAACTTGGAAGAAGTGGACGGAGTCCAAGACTGGAATGATAGAAATCCTTACCAATTGTACAACAGAGTGTCCTAGATTCTCCGCTTCTCCCTTCGCCGCGACACGGACCGGCTCGATGCGTTCCAGCATCTCCGTGGTGCTGTTCTCTATTTGCTCCAGGTAACCTGAGAAAGAAGACAGACATCAATTACAGAACGAGATTCTAGCCTTTTGAAGGGTTTACATCGAATTGTTTCACATTAAATCAAGGGCAAATACCATTTTAATGTAAAAAATCACACGGAAATTTGATTATAAAGCCCGACCAGAAATATATGATCATTGTCAAGAGGGCGCTGCTATTCTCTATAGGTTGACAGTTCAATTTAGTATGAAAAATTTAGTTGCAATGAAATTTCGCAATATGGCGCGTGATCATATATTACTGGTCAGGCTTTACTTGCAAGGGCAGACTTTAATCAAAATCTTAGTAGGTTAAAGTTGGCTCGATAGAAAAAAAATCTAATTTTCATTTAATTTCAGTTCTATCTATTGAGTTTTTTTTTATGATATACATAGAAGGGAAACGAACAGAACATTCGCTTAAGGTGGTTCGATTTTCATACAAAAAACAATCGCTATTTATTAATTAATTACACAATATTATTACATAAATAGTTGCGCATCTATCTACTTTCGAATATTCATTTGCGCTAAATTAATAGAAAAACTTTGTTTCATACAGAAATCATGCAATAATCAACGTTATATTTTTATAAATTTTACTCATGTGTGTGTGACAAATGTCGTGTACAAATACATCGCGGCGTTGCCACTCCATGCATCGGCGCGACGTTGCGATGTTTGACGCGTTTTTAGCTGACTCTGTCGACACTGACACTCAGTGTGACCAGGCGTACGATAATTGTCGTACATGTACGATAATTTGGGCCCCAGTATGACGTAATGTTCCAAAGAGCATTATCGTACACTAAAGTACTATAATTTCAGCCCTTGGATGATGCCACCTTAAAAGTTTAGTAATTTGAAGCAAAATATGACACTTTCTCTCAGAAATAGGCTAAAATTAGTATCTTTTGGGTGTTCGGCTCCTTGGTGTAAGTTTAAAGTTTAAAATGTCACAATTTCCTGTATACCGTTTGAGTCTATCCCAAAAATACACAAACATAAACAGATTTTTGGCGCAATTTAGACGAAAATTGTCTTTTTTTTTATTATTAATTGGAAGTTTAAGCTTATTTTGCAAGACATTTTTAGGGGCTGCCTTTTTGATTGGCGTACGATATTTTTTTCAACGGTACAATAATATTGACACTCAAGTACGATAATTCTCTTCCGCTCACCTGGCAACACTGCTGAAACTTGACAGGACCTGGGGGCCTACCGCGAAAATCTAAATTCGCAAATTGTGGGGATCTTTCTCTTTTACTCTCACTAAGACGTAATTAGAGTGACAGAGAAAAATGCCCGAAATTGACGAATTTCGAATTTCCCGGTAGCCGCTGGCCCTCATGATCAGGTCATCTAAAAAGGCAAAAGCCTAAGTAGTAAAATTCCTAGAACGCACAACAGCTAGCTAGCAAAATGCCTGAAACGCACCATGCCTGCTTTTTTTATTACCTAAATCGCATTAGGACCTAATAGCAAAATACCTGAAACGCACCATGTTTGCTTTTTTGATTACCTAAATCGCATTAGGACCTAGTAGCAAAATGCCTGAAACGCACCATGTCTGCTTTTTTGATTATCTAAATCGCATTAGGACCTAGTAGCAAAATGCCTGAAACGCACCATGTCTGCTTTTTTGATTACCTAAATCGCATTAGGACCTAGTAGCAAAATGCCAGAAACGCACCATGTCGAAAAAAAAACAAGCGGACGATAAAATTTAAAAAAATATATGATGTACATTACCATCAAAACTACCACCCAAATTTGGATTGAACGAAATCTAGTAAGTAGTTTTTTTTTAATCCGTCATAAATAACTTTTATGTTATATGTTACTTGCTGCTACGGAACCCTTCATGGGCGAGTCCGACTCGCACTTGGCCGCTTTTAATTTAAATAAGGGAATGTTTCCTTTAATTAAAACAAGCTAACTTTTAAGGATTTAAGCCCTCCAAGGGCCTATTTCACCACGGTGACAGGTGCGACAAATGTGAAAGTGTCCATTACTGGCTTTGCAGGCGTCCATAGGCCACAATTACCACTTACCTTCGGGCGGGATGTGTGCTAAAAAAACTTAATAATTTCGCCAATAAACAGATATTACTTTCGCGAAGAGCTTGTCAAATTGTCACAATAACACTACAATTGTAGCGGGTGCCGGGTGGCTCTATACTCCAATTTTTAATTCAAGACTAAAAAATCTACTATAATGATGCCACAGCAACAAAATTTTCGTATTATAGATCCCTATTTTGTAAAATACACGTCAAGATAATTTACTTATTGGTGTATACAGGACAATTGCTTATCAGATATACTACAATTTAGGTAAATCTAATTTAAAGTATATTGCCATTCAGCTGTTTTGCGTTTTAGACATTACATAAATTAGGCAACAGCATATTTTGTGACTCTGCTACTCAGACATTTGACGTTTTGGATGATTTAAGTCTTAGGCATTATGATTGTAATGTATTTTACTTCTTAGGTATAAAGCTTCTTAGACATCCGTTTCAGGCATTTTGCTACTTAAGCGTTTTGCTTTTTAGATGACCTGATCATGAGGGGCCGCTGGTGCTTGAGGTACTTGATAGAAAACAACGCTGCCGCATGTTCTGAATTGTGATTTTATGTGTTTTTGGATTGAAAATGATAGCAACGTCTAAATCAAGTTACAAAAATCATCGATATTCTGGTCCGCGAAAAACCAGGAAAAGTGTAACTGTAATTGGAGTCTACAAAAATGACCAATTCATAGAAAATATGACCTAGAAACTAGTTCACTTTTATAAAACTCAATTTTGCCCGAGATTGTACTTAGGCGAATACCTAAGGGAGCTAAGTGTATTGATCTTGAATAATTAGTTGGCTAATACATATATGACTCCAACATGATATGGACATTTACATCATAACTATTATACCTAGTTCGTTACTAAGTTCTGTTACTCGATTTCTTTCTTTCTTCCTAGCGTTGTCCCAGCATATTGCCACGGCTCAATGGAGCTTGGGGTCCGCTTTGACAACTAATCCCAAGATTTGGCGTAGGCACTAGTTTTTACGAAAGCCACTGCCATCTGACCTTCCAACCCAGAGGGTAAAACTAAGCCTTGTTGGGATTTGTCCAGTTTCCTCACGATGTTTTCCTTCACCGAAAAGCGACTGGTAAATATCAAATGATATCTGTTCTGAAGTTCTGTTACTCGATTTGCAACCTCTTTATTTCCGTTAAAACAAATGCTACCGAATAAATAAAAAATGACATAATGTGGTGGATTTGTGAGCTATAATTATATACCACACATAACGCTTATCTCGTCGTATCTATAATGAATTGGGGCCTAAAAGAGAATCGTATTCCAATTTTTTGAAACGCTTGTATTACTTTCTATATTAACTAAAAGTTGCCTCAAAATTCAGCTTTTATACTAAAAACGGCTTTAAATATGTTAAATTAACAAAATATATTTTGAAAGATGGTTTCGCGCCCAAAACGCTCTTTGAAAATTGTGTGACGTCACAGTTTATGGTTTGACACATAACTACATACACACGTAGAAGATACGAACTGTCAACTGATATTTGTCATTTGTTGTTAATCGCCTAACTGTCAACAGTGTCAATCCGAGAGTTGTGACGTCATCAGAATCTTCAATGACGTTTCGAGTTTGGTCACGTGACGTGTGCCAAAAGATATTTTAAATTCAATATTTACAAAAATATGGTCATTACAGGTCCCCTAAAAGTAGTTTAACATGTTCTTATAATCCAAAAAATTTTTTGGGATACAATTATGCCCTAAGATTTGTAGATGGAAACAACCCTATTGCGTTGCACAAATGTGGGCACCCGCCAAACATGATTTTGGGTGTGTCATACTCAGGGCTAACACAGATTCATTTCTGTGAAAAGGTGTGAAAACCGGAAACTGGAAACCGTTCTCGAACCAATAGTGAAGCCCTTAAGCCACACCCTATTTCAAAACCAGCCATGGATCTTTGAACAGGACTCAGCTCCTGCACATAAGGCAAAAACAACTCAAGCCTGGTTTCGAAGGAACAAAATTGACTTTATTGCCCACGAAGACTGGCCGTCCTCCAGCCCGGACCTTAACCCTCTGGATTATGCCATATAGCAGGTTATTGAGGAGAAAGCCTGTGCTAAACCCCACACAAATCTTAACTCCCTCAAGCGGGCCATAGTTAAGACAGTGACGGAATTAGACATGACAATCGTGCGTGCCGCTATTGATGACTGGCCTCGTCGTTTGAGGGCCTGTGTCAAAGCCAGAGGAGGCGATTTTGAATGATATTGTCATATGTAATTCCTGATTTTGTGTACTTCATTTTAATATATACTTTATTAAACTTTCGTTGGTATATTTTATGTAGATAAAGATTATTGAAGTAACAGAATTTAATAACCAACTAGGTAGAAAATAATGCAATACATAAACACATAAATTGGATATGATGTGATCCGTTGAATGAAATTGACAATAAATAAAATAAATAAATAATTTTCTATCTCTAGGCATTGTGTGAAACTTCTAGTTGTGACAAAATATCGGGAAATCAATAATATAAACAAACATGGTAAATATCTCATTTCTTTTTATAATGGTTATAAATAGAAGGCAATGCAATTTTGTAACTCACTGTAATTTAATTAAATGTATCGTAAAAAAAATGTTTTAGTAAGGGATTGCTTTAATTTTAGAACAAAACAGCGTTTTTTTTTTTAAAAAAATACCGGAAAATCTGACTTACAAATTTGGACTTTCTTAGGTTCATTCTACTTAGACTCTTCTCCACCCTAGCATTAAAGAAAGATATCCTAAAATATCCATACCATTACGTCACATTTTAGTGTGAAAGAAATTTCAATGTAAAACTAAAATTTCAATACAAATTTTGGGGTTTTTTTAACACGAGGATTGATTATGCTAGTGATTCTGAGTTGGAAGAACCCAAAAATATCATGATGTGTGAGAATCAGATTTTTAATATGTTTATGGAAAACGCTCATATTTCTCATAAAATAATTTATTAATAATAGGTACCTACTTGATAATACTGATAACAAAAAAAAAATTTATGAGTCTCGAACCCACATCCTCTTGCATGTATTTCCACGTACATACCGCAACGCTATTGAAGCCTACTCACGCTGTGCCAAATTGTCTACTACAAGGATCCCAGTAAGACTGTTTGAATGTGTGAGTGATACTTAGAAATAGAGTCAAGAAACATTCTGTCGACATTAAGGGGTAGTTTTTGTACAATGAAGTGTTCAATGTTTGTTGTAATAGTTCAATATTTATTTAATGAGTGCGCTAAACATAATTTACAGTATAGAAATACCAAGACTACTCCACAAAAAAATTAAAACTCAAAATTTGCAATTGTGGCGCCATCTAGTGAGGTTTAAGCTTTGGGTAACCTAATCGAACCACCTTAATGGTAAGATCGTTCGTGTCATTCACGTGGACGTGTGCCTTGATTCGTATTGTCATATTATTAAAGGTTAGATTTGAGAAATCTGCGCGTCATCGTGGATGACACTTAACTATACCGTCGCCATGAACACGAGCAGCACCAGCCGGCCTTGATGGGAGTACACTCTTTTCTTGAAGGTTTCAAGGTCGTATCGGTCCGGAAATATATATATAGGATAGTTTACCTTGCAACGAGTCAGTCTTCATCTGAGGCAGCTCCTGGGCGACAGCTTGCAGAGCAGCTTGGTCAAGAGTGCGACGCTGTCTGCCGAGGGTCTCAAGTGCAGCTGCACATTCCCTCTGTCCCGGGGCTTTCTCTCTACAAAAAAAGTTTACAATGTATATTTATTTATGAATAAGCTCCCTATTTCAATACGCAGTCTATTGTCAACTGACAATAACAAATGACCGTACGTCGCCGTCAAAGATATGTTCACATTCCTCACCTTATTACAAAGGAGTAAGTTGCAAAATTGTAAACGTATCTTTGATGTCGACTGTACATTGCTGGAGGATAACTAATATTTAACCACGCATTCTCAATGTCAAATGAATGCCATACTCATATTGTTGCACCTAACTATATATAAGCGGGCATTGGAACTTTAACGACAATACACCTATACTCCAGCCGAAGTAGTTCTCCTTTAACGCCCCACCTCACATGGCGACCTTGCCAGGGACAGAGTAGGATGTCCGACAGATAATGATGTTTTTAGACATAGACATAGAATTTTTTTATTTAACACCACATTGAAAAATGTTTGCATGGCACAAATTTATGTTTACATGTAGATATAAAAAACATTTAAAATTATGATGCTAAAAAGGAGCGAACCTCAGCATGTGTTGCAGCAGGCTTACCTACTACAATGCTGGTTTTCAGGTCGACCCTTCGTACAATACAAATTTGCTTGCAATTTGAATTTGTTTTTGAATTGTTACCTGATGTCGCCAAGCAGACTCTTGATACTGTCGGACACGGTCTTGCTGTGCGTAGCCAACGCTTGCCACTGAGGGCGGGCGTCCGGTGTCACTGCGAGAGCCTTAGCTGACTCCAGCATCGAGCATGAAGCTGATATGATGCTCCTGTGGACCAAAATAGGTAGCTTTATGGCCAGATGTCAAATAAAAGTTGCGTTACGAGCTGCAGTGAAAGAGAGATATTGCAGTGAAATAACCCCAAGTGGCAGGTGAAACTTTGACAACTGGCACTATCCTAAAATTCTTTGGAGCTCAAGTGCAGATTATATGAATTTTTATAAAATTAATTGATGTAGTGCGATGTGTGCAGGCTGTCTGCGAACTGGCACAGGCTGCGGACTGTTGGGTGTCACATGCCTGCCGCTCTCGAGGATAGAGTGCTGGCTCTGCCTGGCTTGTGGCGAGATGCGCGCCGGCACGGAGCTGAACTGCGGGCTGTCTGCGAACTGGCACAGGCTGCGGACTGTAGGGTGTCACATGCCTGCCGCTCTCGAGGATAGAGTGCTGGCTCTGCCTGGCTTGTGGCGAGATGCGCGCCGGCACGGAGCTGAACTGCGGGCTGTCTGCGAACTGGCACAGGCTGCGGACTGTAGGGTGTCACATGCCTGCCGCTCTCGAGGATAGAGTGCTGGCTCTGCCTGGCTTGTGGCGAGATGCGCGCCGGCACGGAGCTGAACTGCGGGCTGTCTGCGAACTGGCACAGGCTGCGGACTGTAGGGTGTCACATGCCTGCCGCTCTCGAGGATAGAGTGCTGGCTCTGCCTGGCTTGTGGCGAGATGCGCGCCGGCACGGAGCTGAACTGCGGGCTGTCTGCGAACTGGCACAGGCTGCGGACTGTAGGGTGTCACATGCCTGCCGCTCTCGAGGATAGAGTGCTGGCTCTGCCTGGCTTGTGGCGAGATGCGCGCCGGCACGGAGCTGAACTGCGGGCTGTCTGCGAACTGGCACAGGCTGCGGACTGTAGGGTGTCACATGCCTGCCGCTCTCGAGGATAGAGTGCTGGCTCTGCCTGGCTTGTGGCGAGATGCGCGCCGGCACGGAGCTGAACTGCGGGCTGTCTGCGAACTGGCACAGGCTGCGGACTGCCTCCTGCAGCGGGCCGGTTGCGGCGGCGCAGCGGGACCGATTTGCCTGTTAAAACGATTCATTAGTCAAATTGCGTCAAGTCTGCGGGTTAAATATACTCAGCGAGCTTACAATGCCTTGCGCATTCAATACAATAATGCTTTTAGGATGCTGTTGAGACTGCCGCGGTTCTGCAGCGCATCGTCCATGTTTGCGGCGCACACGGACGGTGCAGATGCCGCGTGGCGCAAGACCGCGGCCTCACTGCTTGGCAGAGTATGCGGGAGTAGCAACAGCATTCTAAACATGATAGCTAATAAGCTAGATTGTCGTCCGTTGTGGGTCAGCGGACAAAGTCACTGTTGTTTAGAAATTATTACACATTTTATTAGTTTTCCTACTCCTCTACTGTTATCTGTCATTTATGCATTCATTAACACGAATATAAGAACATACATAAAAGGTTTCAAGAAAAGTCTATATTGTCTATTCCTCATAAAAGCTCTTGTGCTTTTAATCGCTATAACGTTACTGCGATTAATGGCTACCAACCTAACAAAACCAAAACGAATACAGTTTTAAACTAAGTGCATTGCTGCCAACTTACAAAATATTCATTTGGTTGCATAGTAAAAATAATTACTTCATAAGTCAGAAACCCGCATGTGACACCCGTAATATAGCAACACCCATAGACTACGAAGACCGCTTAGCGATGCTTGTTAGTCTCCGTAGGCTACGGTGGCCAAAATCGAGAAAAAACTGTTCAAAAATTTAATTTAGCAAGTAGCAAGTACCAGGGCCTCATGAGTTACGAGGTGTCGCTGACCGGCCGGCCGCGGCCCGGGGCGGGCCGGGCGCGTAACAAGGTATGCTCGCGCGTCTTGGCTATATACTTTTGCTTTGTTTACCTAAATTAAGATTTATTTTTGTTGACTCGTAGGAAAAGTATTGTATGCAACGTTGTATAAGTAGGTCAAAAAATGCTCGTGGCGTATTCCTTTACAATGTTCGCCTATGCCTTCGGCTCCGGCTCACATTGTAACTCACGCCACTCGCCTTTTTTGACCCTTCTTATACAACTGTTGCATAAAATACTATTACGGTTGTTACTAACATAAATGATAAGCTATAACTAACACAATTATGGACCATGTTTTGTCTTTAATAAAGAAATGTTATTTAATTTAATTTAGTACTATTTGACACAATTACCTGAGTAATCTTAACCTCCTGACGACCAGCGTCCTACATATAGTACATAGGCTTCAGTTAAGTAAGAAATTCGACAGAGTTGAATTAATACTGACAAATTTTGATTTCCGGCCGTCAGGAGGTATTCCAACGAGATTATTCGTATCATGGTCGTCTTATTCATATTAAGATACGGCATACTTGTGTGGGGAATTTCAGTAGAGGTAAAATAGCATTTCAGGCCTTAAAAAGTAACACTTAGCGTCTATTTCAGTGATCGGGCTTATTTATGTTATTTATCTAACGTACTAACCTCGCTATAATCGCTGTCCAGAGCCTTAATCTCCTTAACCAACGCCGCTGTAGAGTTGGCCACATCCTTAGCAGCTTGTACGAAATGTCGTTTAGCTTGCGGCTCGGTGGTCTTTCCGGAGGCGACGCGGCACGCGTTACAAAGGGCGCTGGTGTGCTTGGCGATTACTGTAGCAGCGGATAACACCTGGAGAACAAAGACATAATGTCACAAAAAGTAATAAGGATCAAGCCAACTGACTATAAAGCTGTTGTCGCTGCAAGATGGCAGCACTTGATGACGTCACATCGTCTGACGTCACCGAGTTGCGGTGGAAGAGAGAACACCGGTGCGGTTTTGTACTTCGACCGAGAACGTTGTCTTGATTATTGTGGGTGTTATTTGTACCTTTGTTGGTTAATAGTACAGTATTGCAGATGCCGGGAAGGGGCAATTCGTGGATGAGTTTCGATTACGATACGACGCGAAGCGGAGTCCGACAAAGAAGACGAATCCACGAATTGCTGTTCCTGCCGAGGCATATACAGTGCTTTTCTCCAAACATGCGAGGAAATCATGTAAAATAATTATAATTTAAGCATCAACCAGCACTCAAATCGAACCTTCACATCGAAAACGTCAAAAACAATTTCCCTCTTAAATTATTTTTTTAAAGTTAAAGGCACAACTATTCAGCCATTCAGTACCATTCAATATTCGCTCATTCAATATGTGTGCAATATAAGCTGTATTTGCACGCAACAGATCCTTTAAATAATATAAAAGTTATATAGTCTTTGATTTTATCAAGCAGTATTCACACGATCATACACGACGGTCTTACACGACTCTATCCTATAGCTTGAAATGATGCTGACCGCGTCGTGTAGACGCGGCTATAATCATTGGCTGTTTGTGTTTTTCTTAGTGGATAATGTTTTTAAAAAGTAAAAAACAATACAGTAATAATTTATCGTCCTTAAAATACGACAATAATGGTTTGAATTTTTTTGTTCGACCATAACGAAGAACTTCCCGTACTATTTTTCCTAGAATAAGGTGAACATTTCCGAGCATATTGCAGAAAAGTTAATTATATTGATTATTTATTACGATCCTTGGCTTTCGTTTGAATAAATGAAAGCATTGTGGAATTTCTGTTTTTATTTTTGACCTTTGTCCACGCAGTCCAAAATACTGGACATAAAATTTGACCCTCAGTTTGCACTTTTTCCCTAAACAGAATAATTACAATTATTTACCGCCGAGGAGGTTTGAACTCGCGACTTTTCGTGCTTTATTAGAACTAATATTAGAATTCAAGTTTTAGAACCGCGAAATAATTCTGGAAGTGATGAGATGAGTGACAATACTCTATTAGGCCATGCTGGTGATAGTAACTATAGTCTATAGATATTATGGGGCTTTAAAAAACTCAGTTGTTTAATTGCTAACCTGAAGGAAGGAACTAAAAAAATACTGACCTGTTGTTGATCGCTAGTCGGGTCGGCGAGGGCCTGGCAGGCCTGCTCGATGGCCACGGCCGCGCGCGCGAACTGCGCCTGGTCCACCAGCCCCGGCCGCCCCGCCACGGACGTCGGGTCCGACACGGCCACCTGCTCAATTACATACACGTATAATCGTTGCCGTGAACGTCAATCACTGAACAGATACGTCCACAATAAAGAGATAAAGATAGTTTATTATTCAAGTAGTCATATTACAATGCGCTTATGAACGTCAAATAAAGCTACACCGGCTCTAACCCTACACCTCTGACCTGAGAAGATTTAAATCCCCCCTGAATTGGAGGAGGGTATTCCATTAAATAAGAAAAATAAAATACAATTTAGATTACTATAGAAATCGTGTAATTACATACAGTAGCTACTTTTCTTTATAGAAAAATGATAAAAGATATATATATATATATATATATATGTCATATCAAAAAATCATACAAATGATCAAATCAAAATTATGATAATGAACAAGTTTGAGTTATAAATATTAGGGAAACTCACGAAAACAATACAAAAAGAGAAAATGCTTTTCCACTTCTAAATATTTTCCATTCTACATGATTTTTTAGTATGTTATTACAATGATAAACTAGGTTTATAGGTTTTCTTTTTTTTTAATTTGCGATACATTATTGTTTAAAGCGAAATTTATTTATAAACGTTGAATATCTTATGCGGAAGCGATCGACATCAAAATCAAAGTGATTTGTTAGATTTATCTAATGGAAACCGTTTTCTTCGGAAATGGAAATTTCATAAAAAAAGTATCGTAACTTAGTTAGGATCGCAAACTTATTCTTCCCTCTTAATCCTGGTCACGGCACCAAAATGTAACATCAAATTTGTTCAATTTTATTATATTAAATTATAAATAAAAAAATACTATGAAACGTTGTCAAATCAAGAATTCAAAAGCTAAAGAATATGGCGCCGTGCGGCTCCACAAGTTCTATGGTGACTAAACTATTAAACGTTTGTAATTGATCCTTATGTTACACTCTTTTGGCAATACTTTTCTAGTATTAGTATTTTAATAATGTCTATTATATCAGGCAGGTTGTGTACGAGTTGTTACCCAGTAGGCGGCCTGAGCCGTGCAGTCCACCAGCCCCAGCACGGCGTCGGCCACGGCGCGCACGGCGCGGCAGAACTGCGCGTGCTCCGAGCGCTTCACTGATGTCGCCATGCTGGACGTGCCTTATTATATCAGGCAGGTTGTGTACGAGTAGTTACCCAGTAGGCGGCCTGAGCCGTGCAGTCCACCAGCCCCAGCACGGCGTCGGCCACGGCGCGCACGGCGCGGCAGAACTGCGCGTGCTCCGAGCGCTTCACTGATGTCGCCATGCTGGACGTGCCTTATTATATCAGGCAGGTTGTGTACGAGTAGTTACCCAGTAGGCGGCCTGAGCCGTGCAGTCCACCAGCCCCAGCACGGCGTCGGCCACGGCGCGCACGGCGCGGCAGAACTGCGCGTGCTCCGAGCGCTTCACTGATGTCGCCATGCTGGACGTGCCTTATTATATCAGGCAGGTTGTGTACGAGTAGTTACCCAGTAGGCGGCCTGAGCCGTGCAGTCCACCAGCCCCAGCACGGCGTCGGCCACGGCGCGCACGGCGCGGCAGAACTGCGCGTGCTCCGAGCGCTTCACTGATGTCGCCATGCTGGACGTGCCTTATTATATCAGGCAGGTTGTGTACGAGTAGTTACCCAGTAGGCGGCCTGAGCCGTGCAGTCCACCAGCCCCAGCACGGCGTCGGCCACGGCGCGCACGGCGCGGCAGAACTGCGCGTGCTCCGAGCGCTTCACTGATGTCGCCATGCTGGACGTGCCTTATTATATCAGGCAGGTTGTGTACGAGTAGTTACCCAGTAGGCGGCCTGAGCCGTGCAGTCCACCAGCCCCAGCACGGCGTCGGCCACGGCGCGCACGGCGCGGCAGAACTGCGCGTGCTCCGAGCGCTTCACTGATGTCGCCATGCTGGACGTGCCTTATTATATCAGGCAGGTTGTGTACGAGTAGTTACCCAGTAGGCGGCCTGAGCCGTGCAGTCCACCAGCCCCAGCACGGCGTCGGCCACGGCGCGCACGGCGCGGCAGAACTGCGCGTGCTCCGAGCGCTTCACTGATGTCGCCATGCTGGACGTGCCTTATTATATCAGGCAGGTTGTGTACGAGTAGTTACCCAGTAGGCGGCCTGAGCCGTGCAGTCCACCAGCCCCAGCACGGCGTCGGCCACGGCGCGCACGGCGCGGCAGAACTGCGCGTGCTCCGAGCGCTTCACTGATGTCGCCATGCTGGACGTGCCTTATTATATCAGGCAGGTTGTGTACGAGTAGTTACCCAGTAGGCGGCCTGAGCCGTGCAGTCCACCAGCCCCAGCACGGCGTCGGCCACGGCGCGCACGGCGCGGCAGAACTGCGCGTGCTCCGAGCGCTTCACTGATGTCGCCATGCTGGACGTGCCTTATTATATCAGGCAGGTTGTGTACGAGTAGTTACCCAGTAGGCGGCCTGAGCCGTGCAGTCCACCAGCCCCAGCACGGCGTCGGCCACGGCGCGCACGGCGCGGCAGAACTGCGCGTGCTCCGAGCGCTTCACTGATGTCGCCATGCTGGACGTGCCTTATTATATCAGGCAGGTTGTGTACGAGTAGTTACCCAGTAGGCGGCCTGAGCCGTGCAGTCCACCAGCCCCAGCACGGCGTCGGCCACGGCGCGCACGGCGCGGCAGAACTGCGCGTGCTCCGAGCGCTTCACTGATGTCGCCATGCTGGACGTGCCTTATTATATCAGGCAGGTTGTGTACGAGTAGTTACCCAGTAGGCGGCCTGAGCCGTGCAGTCCACCAGCCCCAGCACGGCGTCGGCCACGGCGCGCACGGCGCGGCAGAACTGCGCGTGCTCCGAGCGCTTCACTGATGTCGCCATGCTGGACGTGCCTTATTATATCAGGCAGGTTGTGTACGAGTAGTTACCCAGTAGGCGGCCTGAGCCGTGCAGTCCACCAGCCCCAGCACGGCGTCGGCCACGGCGCGCACGGCGCGGCAGAACTGCGCGTGCTCCGAGCGCTTCACTGATGTCGCCATGCTGGACGTGCCTTATTATATCAGGCAGGTTGTGTACGAGTAGTTACCCAGTAGGCGGCCTGAGCCGTGCAGTCCACCAGCCCCAGCACGGCGTCGGCCACGGCGCGCACGGCGCGGCAGAACTGCGCGTGCTCCGAGCGCTTCACTGATGTCGCCATGCTGGACGTGCCTTATTATATCAGGCAGGTTGTGTACGAGTAGTTACCCAGTAGGCGGCCTGAGCCGTGCAGTCCACCAGCCCCAGCACGGCGTCGGCCACGGCGCGCACGGCGCGGCAGAACTGCGCGTGCTCCGAGCGCTTCACTGATGTCGCCATGCTGGACGTGCCTTATTATATCAGGCAGGTTGTGTACGAGTAGTTACCCAGTAGGCGGCCTGAGCCGTGCAGTCCACCAGCCCCAGCACGGCGTCGGCCACGGCGCGCACGGCGCGGCAGAACTGCGCGTGCTCCGAGCGCTTCACTGATGTCGCCATGCTGGACGTGCCTTATTATATCAGGCAGGTTGTGTACGAGTAGTTACCCAGTAGGCGGCCTGAGCCGTGCAGTCCACCAGCCCCAGCACGGCGTCGGCCACGGCGCGCACGGCGCGGCAGAACTGCGCGTGCTCCGAGCGCTTCACTGATGTCGCCATGCTGGACGTGCCTTATTATATCAGGCAGGTTGTGTACGAGTAGTTACCCAGTAGGCGGCCTGAGCCGTGCAGTCCACCAGCCCCAGCACGGCGTCGGCCACGGCGCGCACGGCGCGGCAGAACTGCGCGTGCTCCGAGCGCTTCACTGATGTCGCCATGCTGGACATGCCTTCGCCTGTGACAAATAGCTTATTAGTGGCTTCTTATTCAATCACATTCAGGAAAAAATATTGAAAAACCATAGTTTTTCATCTATTAGGTAGGTTTTTTTTAGCATTTTCATTGATACCGAAACATGGGCAGTGCTAAACTACAAAATCTACATGGTAAATACTCCGTTTCACAATCCAGTTCCCCATGAATTTAGATGATGATGTTGATTTAAAGCATATATTACAAACATAAAGTTGATAGATAGCCGGAGATTGGGTCGCTATGACAAAACTGTCATTACACGCCGATTTCCTACAGTCCACACGCGATACTGAATATTCACAAATAGCGAAATGGCTTAAACCATATAAGTATTAGATTATTTAAGAAAAAGGTTGATTCTTTATTAAATGAGTGTTATAATTTGGTTTAGCTGTCACAGTATTTGTTATGTTTTACAGTTATTATACTCGAATAGCCATTCATATATTCGTTGCTGCGCCTCGCTGATCAGCAGGGTGAGAGCCAGCACCAACAGCATCCTAGCAATGTTTGCAAGCAGGTTGGATGGTGCGTATCTGAACCATATAATAAATATTACCCAATACATGGTGCGCACTGCAGTAATATTTATTATATGTAATGTATACTAACACTAAGTAGATGTAAGATAAGTAGGTACTAATACTAACATTGATATGTAATTTTAGCAATTTGTTATATATAATTTTAATGTAATCATAATGTTGTTAAATTTTATTAATTAATTAATCTATTTATTTATTTTGTTGTATGATCGCAGATGGTCGAAATACATGATAATTTAATTTAATTTATAGTATTAAGTTTATTATAAAATGTTTCACATATAGGAAACTATAGGTCTATATCATAAGAAATTCTAGCTGGTAGCTTATTTAATTACATGTTTTATAAGACCCTTTGTTTCTAAAAAAAAAAAAAATAAGCGACTACGTGTGCATGCAGGATCGGCTCGTCATGAAGTCACAATTCAATTTTAGCGACATTAGACCTGCCTATCTGTTAACTTCGTGATAAGTTAAAACTTATTATTAGGGGTGTTTCGGGCCTTTGAGTACCACGTCGACCAGTCAGTGATCTATTGTGACGGCCCTTTCAAGTTCCTTACTAATGCCCGTTGCATCCAGGATTGTTCCAGATCCTTTGGGCCGCAATGTTCTACACGTCATAGGGTTGCAATACGTGCCTCCATAAGTAGGTAGTTATTCTGATATTACATGATAGAGGTAACTTACTGAGGGCCTTGCTGTGCGCCACGCAGGCGTCGACGTTGGCGAAGTAGCCGAGCTCGCTGAGGGGCTGGGCGGGCGCGTCCAGCAGCACGCGGGAGGCCTGGATGCTGCGCACGGCGGCCGCGCATTCCTTCTGGCCCGGAGCCGCCTCGGTGCACACGTCCACCTGGGGGTTCAATCTTTGTTGTACTACAACAAATATCATTTATTCCTAATGCTTAATTAGACTAAATTCTTCTAATATTTTTTTTATACTACGTTGGTGGCAAACAAGCATACGGCCCGCCTGATGGTAAGCAGTCTCCGTAGCCTATGTACGCCTGCAACTCCAGAGGAGTTACATGCGCGTTGCCGACCCTAAACCCGCCCGCCGAACGAAATTTAACCTCGAAAAAAAAAAAGGTTATAATATTAGTTTGTGTCACCCACGATGACGTACAGATTCGTCAAATATAACCTTTAATAATGTGACAATACGAGTCATGGCAGGCGTCTTAGTGAATGACACGATATACAGATGGAAACATTAAACTGAATGAATGAACTGAATTTCTATGTCAACAAAATCTTTCGTTTTATTGCCAGTCACTAACCAATTTTAGCACGAATTCATTTGTAAATACGCGGTTCAACGAACGAATTGCCTCGCCAGGAAATTGCCGTGGAAATCTCAATCTATGAAGATATACCTCATATGAACCAAACCAAATAGCAATAAATATACGAAATATCACAACCAACAACTTATTAACTACAAAATCAAAAACGCTATTAATTCAGAAAGCCAGAAAGAATAATATTCTGTTGCAGAGTTCCTGGAAAATAGGCATCTATAATGGCAAAACTGTTATCACCCCATTTCATTTGTTTTAAGAATTATTTTTAAGAATATACTTGCTATACCCTGTCCAGGTCCATGTGATACTTTAATCATTTGTAACACATATGTACCATGGTTTGCAATAAAGTAAAAAAGGAAATGAAGCAAAGCATACTTATAATATAACCAAGATGCCTCCGGCAACATATGCCTTCACAAAACTGTGCTGCTTCACGATATTTCCTCACGATGCTCATTCTACGCGGCTCCGCCTATTGGAGTATTTTAAAGACTGGACGTATTTCGAAGTCAACCGTCAATTCACCAAGTTTCAAAACAAAGTAACTCACAAATCTATTGATGCTTTCTGTGACAGCCCTCGCGGCAACAGCGAGCTGGTTCTTGGCATTAGGATGCGTCAGGTCCTGGCTGACAGGGGTCCCTATTGTTTCCCATAAAGTTTTAAGTCGTAATGTATTGTTTGTCCGCATTTTCGTTAGCCATAATTATATTTTTCTCAAAAACGCGTAACTTTTCAGAATTGCCATAAAACAAACCTAACCTATCTATCGGATAACCTAAGGAAATTCCTGAAATTTAACGGTTTCAGAGTTATGACTAACAAAGGGATCCGGGCTGACAGACTTGGCGACCCCCAGCAGTTTCGAAGAGTTGATGATCACGAATTTCATGGCGTTGTTTGTGTGTTCTATATTGTTTTGTTACAATGAGGTGTTTTATTATGAAGATGGGTAACTCACAAGTCTATTGATGCTTTCTGTGACCGCCCTCGCGGCAGCAGCGAGCTGGTTCTTGGCATTCGGACGGGTCAGGTCCTGGCTGACAGACTTGGCGACCGTCAGCAGTTTCGAAGAGTTGATGATCACGAATTTCATGGCGTTGTTTGTGTGTTCTATATTGTTTTGTTACAATGAGGTGTTTTATTATGAAGATGGGTAACTCACAAGTCTATTGATGCTTTCTGTGACCGCCCTCGCGGCAGCAGCGAGCTGGTTCTTGGCATTCGGACGGGTCAGGTCCTGGCTGACAGACTTGGCGACCGTCAGCAGTTTCGAAGAGTTGATGATCACGAATTTCATGGCGTTGTTTGTGTGTTCTATATTGTTTTGTTACAATGAGGTGTTTTATTATGAAGATGGGTAACTCACAAGTCTGTTGATGCTTTCTGTGACAGCCCTCGCGGCAGCAGCGAGCTGGTTCTTGGCATTCGGACGGGTCAGGTCCTGGCTGACAGACTTGGCGACCGTCAGCAGTTTCGAAGAGTTGATGATCACGAATTTCATGGCGTTGTTTGTGTGTTCTATATTGTTTTGTTACAATGAGGTGTTTTATTATGAAGATGGGTAACTCACAAGTCTATTGATGCTTTCTGTGACCGCCCTCGCGGCAGCAGCGAGCTGGTTCTTGGCATTCGGACGGGTCAGGTCCTGGCTGACAGACTTGGCGACCGTCAGCAGTTTCGAAGAGTTGATGGTCACGGATTTCATGGAGTTGACCATCAGGGTTTGGGCCTCGCGGTCCTGTGAATGAAAGAGCTTTGAGTTACATACACGCAGATATAAGTAGTCTCTTCTGTAAGGATATAATATGTAAGTGTGTTAATAATCCTGGATACGACTTAAGATTTATGGATTTGATTTTTGACTAAAATATTTTCCAACATAAGTGCAGAAAAAAAAAGAATATTTAAAAATGAACAATTTTTAAGTATTAATGGAATAACTTGACTATAAATAGTTTCCCTAGCATTCAGCAATAGACATCTGAAATTTTTGCCCAAGAGACAGTTATAAGGTCTACCGTTAAACTAAGGTTGTTGGTTGGTCGGTACGGTAACTGGTGGAAAGAAAAAAGAAAGAATATACATTACTTTAACGCCACAACATAGTACAAACAGCAACACCCTTATCTTAATTGCCCACCGATGGACAGTTAACAGTGAGGACGATGGTACAAGTTGAAAGCTTGACTGCATGAAGCTGATTTGAATTATATATTAAGTAAAAATGTAATAAACTAGTATAAATTCCAAAATAATCACAGCACAACTTCTTTACCAACCGCCTGATATAAGTGGTAGACCTATAAAAGCCCAAGTTGAGGTCTAAAGAGGCCTAGACCTCACCTCAGTCTGTCCCGCCATCTCCATACCGACGCCCAACAGACGGTTGAAAGCGTTTCCGAAGTGTTTGGAGTTTTCAGCGAGAGCTGAAGGCGGCTCTATTCCTTGTATGATTTCTGATGAGGTCGTGTTGAGGCCTATAGCTTTTATACCCAAGTCCCAACAGATGGATAAAAGGAGACCTAAAGAGGCCTAGAAGACACCTCTGTCTATCGTACATGAAATACTTCTACGACTCCCGATGAGGCTGAGCTGAGGCCTACCTTCATACCTCAGTATTTGTACCCAAGTCCCAAAAGATGGTTAAAAGGAGGGCTAGAGGCCTAGAACTCACCTCAGTCTGCCCCGCCATCTCCATACCGACGCCCAACAGACGGTTGAAGGCGTCTCCGAAGTGTCTGGAGTTGTCAGCGAGGGCCGAGGGGGACTCGATGCCTTGTACCACCTCGGAGGAGGCCGAGTTGAGGCCTACGGCGGCCGCGTTTAGCTCGGATTGGAGTTCGCTGTAAAAAAGTGGGTTATTAGTCATAACTTTAGCCCGTTTCCTTACCCTGTCTGGACAACGACCTTGTCAGTAGAAAAAGGCGGCAAATAAAAAAATGTAGGCGCGAGGAGTTAGAGAGAGTTCCCATAGAGAATATGTATTTCGCGCCTTTTCCTACTGACAAGTTGGGTGTGTTTCACTACATTACATTACATTTATAACCGAGCAGTGAAACCTGCGTCGAGACGTCGGTAAATACAGGTAACAAAATCGCTATAAATTTGGTTTAATGTGAGTTCAAAACGCGAAAGTTTTATGTGTTTCACTATAGTTTTAGGGTATTTATTTGTGAATTGAACATAAAACAAGGATATTATATCTGTTCACTATCAATATTTTATTTTTCGAATTGGCAATCAATTCAAAACTCAACTAACATAAATTTAATGAAAAATTCGATGCACGTAAACATCACCAGGAAACCGAACTTGTTTACCCTCTGGTCGGATGCAAATGCTGCCAATTATTGGGACTAAGTTTCAAAACCGGACCCAGCGCACGTTTAGAATGCAACCCGGAGAATACTAACATAGAGAGAACATAATCATGGCAAATACTGCAGTGAACTAGGTTCTTTTTTGTCAAAGATTATCTATAAACCTAAATCATGAAATACATTAAAAGTGCTTACCCATAAGTACGGTCGCTGGGCGGGAATTCGCCCATGTTGAGAATATTGAGGGTCTCGTTGATGTTCTCCATGGCGGCGTGCAGCTCCGAGTGGGAAGGCACCGCCTCCAGGCTCGTGTCGAGATTCTGTACCATAATCATTACATTGGAAAGACAAACTAAGGAATATTTTAAACTTGGAAGTCTGTATGATGGTTGGTGAAGAACATAAAAAAGTTTGAATACATTTGGACATTTTTACAAATATTTATTTCGTTTGTTCGTCCGTGAGTATTTAACTAAGTTATCATAAAATTTGCAGAGCATTTTTGAACCACTCGTATGTATGTATAAACTTGATTGTACATACAAATAAAAACACGATAAACAAAGTTACAGAGTAAATTAAATACAACAAAGGCGAACTTATCCCTGTATAGGATCTCTTCCAGTTAACCTTTGAGGAAATGAGGAGAACAGAAGTAACGATGAATGAATGTCAAACAAAAACAAAAGTGTACAGTCTCTGAAATTAATGAAATGCAACTTTTGAATAAACATGCTACAAATATATGTAAATATAACAATAAAAGAATGCATAATTGTTGGTCTGATTGACCTGATGGCATATTAATGAAAACCCGTTGAAAAGCTTTAAGTACCCAAAATTGGTGTATCACAGCTTAAAGTGTTCAACGTTCACGACGCAACCCTAATATTTATGATAAAAAGTATACCATGTCACAGTGTAAAAAGTTTGCGTACATGCCGACACCGCAGAAAAAGTAGGGTTGTCACAGACTTTTACACAACTGCTCAAAAGGACAGCTGGATTAAACAATATGGGCATCCCTGTAAGTAGTACCGAGCTACTAACAATATCGATGTATGCAGCTCGGGTACACACGACCATCCCCTCGCCCCTCGCACGATTGCCTTGTCTAGACGGCATCGTCGAATGACTGTATTGTTTTATAGACAGTGACTATTATATTTTGGCGCCAAATAAAACTGTAAATTAATTAATTACGGTTTATTTAGGGCTATATAACACGAGTTCCTTACATGACGTTCATGACAGTACCTATCTCAGTGTTGCCACTGTAAATACCGTGACAGGTTATAACAGTTACCATGTTTTACCTGAGTCACGTCCTTAGCGATGGACACGATGGCCGCGATGTCGACGCGCTCGGACGTGGACAGGTAGGTCTTCACGGTCTCCACCAGCGTCAGCGAAGAGTGGAGCACCTCGCGCCCGGTGGATGTTAGTCTAACAGATACATCTCAGTGGATAAGAATATAAGTCTGGTCATAGCAATGATAGTCAAATTACAGAATGAAATCTCGATTTGATGACGGGATAACGATGTATTTGATAAAATTCATAAATTTATTCTGCAAGTAGGCCTCAAGGGCTCTTTTACAAGTCAATACAACATTTACAGTATTTATAGTGACATGAAAAATACATAACAACATTTATAAATACAACAGCCAATACCTGGGTAAACATTACATTATAATAATCTATATGGTTAAAAATACATTAAATTAAATGAATTAAATCTTGGGATGTAAAAGGTCCCCAATATCAGAGTAATAATACTAATAAAATTTGGAGGTATAAAGTTTCTCCAAGTGTCAAAATGAAATTTATATTAATATCATTACGACCAAATTAACATGTTTGAGATATTGTTCTTGGATTGAAAGTTTTTTTTTCGGATCTCTATTTCTACTAATAGTTTGATATGGTGATTAATTGGTCTAAGATCTTGCTCGATTATATGGTCCAATTATGTTTAGCAAATAATCAGTATCGTATTTAAGTTACATTCACGAGATAAATCCATATTTCCGATCTAAATATTTGTGTTTTAATTTCTGCTTTCCATAAGTTTCTACAGTGGGTGTATGCTCAATGTCATTGGCCCTACTTATGCCAACGAGTATTCATCACCTGAGTGTAAATTTGTCTGTCATGTGAGTAAGAGTAACTATCAGTCCACTGTCGTAAAGCAGCGGAGAGTCTGGCGGCGGCCATGGTAGTTATCCAGGTGCTTACCTGGGGGTGTGTTCAGCATCAGCGTGGGCGGCGGCCCTGACCCCGCCGGTCCACTGGCGCAAGGCGGCGGACAGGCTGGCGGCGGCCTCCCCGCAGCCCGGCGGGTCCTGGCGCCGCGCCGCCGACACGAGCTGCGCCGTGCAGCCGGCGGCCGCTCGGGACGCGGACGCCATGGTGGAGCGCGCCCACTCCGCCTGAATGTCCAGTACAATTCCAGTATTACAGTCTAATTCATGGAAGAGTTGACGATGGTAACGAGAGAAATCGAAGGACAAGAACACTCGAAAGGTCTAATCAAAGGGCTCAACAGCAAAACTGTTAAGAATACTGACGAGACACTGTGAGTTGAGACACATGTTTTTAATTGGAAAGCAACAAGACGCGACATGCAGGTTCTGCCAGGAGTCCGAGGAGACTGCAATGCACATTCTGTTCCTGTGGACCACTAATGTCAAAAAGAAGTACCCACTTAGGGCGGCATGTATTGCAACCCTATGAGGTACAGAACATTACGGCCGAAAGGATCTGGAACTTCCTGGATTCCACGGGCATTAGTAATGAACTTTAAAAGGCCGTCACAATAGATCACTGTTAGGTCGACGTGGCACTCAAAGGCCCACAACACCCCAATCATGATAAGGATCAGAAATAATATTTAGAAATTCTATATTCTCTTTTTATTTGTAGCTTTTATTGTACCTGAAACTTAAAAACAGCCCCAGTTCAAGTTCAATTTGCAAAGTTGTAAGATTTTCGTGTGTACTGTTATACCTGTGCAAATAATTCAATCGAATAACTACAGATACGTCCAGTCCCGGCAAGGGTTTCAAATTGAAAGCCCTCGCAGCTTTCGTCCAGCTCGTCTTGCAAGGAACAAATGATTTCAGCAGCAGCAGTCGAGTTCTAGAACTTTACATTTCGAGCACGACTAACCATAAGCGCTTGCGGGGTTAAATATAGTCTCTGATGATGATGAACCTACCTCAGAACCTAAATAATGATGACGCTGTCTAGGAACCAACTGCGCAACTTGGTAAGGGTGCTTACTGGGCACTGCGGCCTAAATAAGCACATGCTCACTATGGGGAAACGTGACATGGGGCGGTGCAGACTCTGTATGGAGGCAGAGGAGACGCCTTTGCACATCCTCGCAGAGTGCCCTTGCCTAATGCGTACTCGTGACTCAATCCTGGGCAGACACATATTACGCCCGGAGGAGTTAGTAAGATCCTGTATCTGTTTGAAGTTGCAGGTTTGGATCGAGAGTTGTAGTAGGTGGCGATCAGAATAGATCAGGAATGGTCGCAGTGATATATAGGCTGTAGAGCCTGACATAGCCCTTGCAAAAAAAGAAATAATGATGACGTTGAAATAAAAAAATAAACAAAAACAATGAAAACTTACACTTTGTCCTGGCAGAGGTTTCAAATCGAAAGCCCTCGCGGCTTCATCAAGTTCGTCCAGTTCGTCTTGCAGGGAACGAATGATTTCTGCGGCGGCGTCGAGTTCCAGACCCTTGCACGAGATACGGGCACGACTCACGGCAGACCTGAACATAAGTTTGCAGCTATACATATATTACTTAACAATATACTAATCTACTTAATAGTATACTAGTTATATTGAAACTGAAATATTCAAAAATTAAACCACAAGTGAAGTTCATGATTCAAAAGTGAAATCTTCATCGGCGTAAAGACAAAACAAGAGAGAAAAACTTTGTTACCAAGCAAAACCCAATTTATTTACTTCACCACTGTTAGAAAAATTAAATACCAGATACGAAACATTATTAAAATACTAATTTGTAAGCCAGGCGGCCAAGGGGATATAATATTATGTATTTCCCACTATGATTTCGAACTTTATTGCGAAGTTTTTTAGGATTTAATTTTGCATCATTGATGGCACCCTTATGTTCGTTAAAGTGTTAAAAACTATGAGTAAATTTCATACCACTAACAAACGTGTAGAACTAAGTTAAAATATATCTTTTGTTTCTTAAAATTAGACGATCGATATAAACAGCGTACCTGAGGTCGGCACAGCTGGCCGTGAGTTGCTGCGTGGTGTGCGTGAGGTGCTTGGCGGTGGGCGCGTCCGCCACCGTCGGCAGCGCCGCGCGCGCCGCCTGCAGCACGTGGCCGCTCGGCTGAGGACAAATAGCGTACCTGAGGTCGGCACAGCTGGCCGTGAGTTGCTGCGTGGTGTGCGTGAGGTGCTTGGCGGTGGGCGCGTCCGCCACCGTCGGCAGCGCCGCGCGCGCCGCCTGCAGCACGTGGCCGCTCGGCTGAGGACAAATAGCGTACCTGAGGTCGGCACAGCTGGCCGTGAGTTGCTGCGTGGTGTGCGTGAGGTGCTTGGCGGTGGGCGCGTCCGCCACCGTCGGCAGCGCCGCGCGCGCCGCCTGCAGCACGTGGCCGCTCGGCTGAGGACAAAGTGGGAGTTAAATAAATCAAAATTATCTATGATATCATCATAAAAATACCGATTAAGAGGCAGAAACTTACATTTTATTATTGTGTAAAACACAGTAAATAATCATATACATATGCATCTATTTTGTGTCCCCAAAGCACAACGCCGTAACTCTTCAAAGACTAAACATACCCACAATACGTTATACATACATTACTTACCTGTAAGAAGGTATCCGCACTGGCAATAAAGTCCAATCTCACATCAAATACATCTATTGTTTCCTCAAAGCACAACGTCGTAATTAAACAAAGACCGAACATTACCGTAATACGTCAAAAGGAATTGTTTACCCGTAATAAGGCGTCATCACTCGCAATGAAGTCTAACCTCACAGCAGCATGATCTGGATGGCGTTCTGCAACCTGCATCGCGTCGACCACTTAAGGGATGTGCTGGGATAGCACTTCGCACTCTTGCATGAGAGATTCGACTACACTAAATCCATTGCTAATAATAAGCAATTGCTAACAACAAAATAAGACATTGCTAATAATAAATAATTGTACTTTTTCGGAGCAAAGGAATTTTGTATTAGCTATAAGTGGAAACTGTTTTGGCTTATGTTCTAACTATATCTCTTACCTAATTGTATTATTATGTGTTGTATGTTTCCCAAATAAATAAATAATAAGAGCAACTTAGCTGACCATTACCATCTTAAACGTCTCCAAGGCACGCCGCCATAACTCAACAAAGACTGAACATATTCATATTACGCTTAAGACGGCGTCAGCACTGGCAATAAGGTTCAATCCCGCGTCAAATACATATTTTCTGTTTCCCCAAAGCACAACGCCATAACTCAGTAAAGACTGAACATACCGATAATACATCTAAAAGCATTGTTTACCTGTAAGAAGGCATCATCACTGGCAATAAAGTCCAATCTTGCAGCAGCATGGTCTGGACGGCGTTCTGCAACCTGCACGGCATCGACTATGCGAGGAATGTGCTGGGATAACACTTCGCACTCTTGCATGAGTGATTCCACTACACTAACCCCATTGTTAATAACAGCAACTTAGCTAATCATTACAGTCTTGTGAACATATTCATAATACTCTTACCTTTAAGTAGGCGTCAGCACTGGCAATATAAATCTTTTCTGTTTCCCCAAAGCACAACGCCATAACTCAATAAAGACTGAACATATCCCTAATACGTCTAAAAGCATTGTTTACCTGTAAGAAGGCATCAGCACTGGCAATAAGGTCCAATCTTGCAGCAGCATGGTCTGGACGGCGTTCTGCAACCTGCACCGCGTCCACCACGCGAGGGATGTGCTCGGATAGCACTTCACACTCTTGCATGAGAGATTCCTAGGAATACAAACAAATATAAATTACAACTCTCTTAGGCCTATGATCGACATTATATTCTGCTTCAGTCGACGACAACGCAACACTTGGATTTTTACTTTTAAAAGTCTATTTGCGAGGGGTATCGTACACTCACGTACAACACGAGTATAGAGTCGTACTTACCTGCGAGTATTTGTTGGTGTTGTGCTGCGCCGCGTTATGAGCGGAGGTAATCAGTTGTGTGGCGCTCGAAGCAGCGTGCCGAGCGGTTTCCTAAAACAAACTTATTATGTAAGACTGTCTTTATATCTTTTTATATTCTTCTTATATCTTTTTTATAACAGAAAGTCGTGTCTTTGAAATATTATTATGCAATTTTTAAAAATCTGCTGTCTTTAGTGAACGGAGGGATTAGTGATTTTAGCTTAATAATAGCTCAAAACCTCTGGTAGCATGCGATTGGTTGACTATACATTTTAACTTTTTACCTCCTCCACAAATAAGAAAACTACTGGAACTTGATAGTGCAGAAACACTAAAGTACTAGCAGTAAGGCTTAATGATCATCGGTGGTGCAATAAGTACTAAGTACAGCCACGTCTAAAAATATCGATACGAAATAAGTGGCAAAAATATGTATACACGACCTTATTGCCCGTATATTAAGGTAGTACATATTTTTGGCACTTTGTCCTTACCGATTTTTTAGACGTGACCGTACGTATCAGTAAACATTGTAGACAATAGCACTGAGACCAAAATTGATCATAGATGAACCTTATACCTTTGCAATAAGGTTTACTTATACAAGGTGCCCGCGAGGAAAAGCCTATTACTGAGGTCATAAGAAGGAACAAATCTTATATATAATTACAAAAAGTCAATTCCACAAAAAAAATGCGTTTTATTTTTTGTATGTTTTTATACATAAGTACAAACATGTTCTTGGAAAACTTATGGATGAATATGAATTGGAAGTTTTTCTAGGTAATAACTTGTCTATTCAAAGTGTTCCTTGGAACTTTGATATCTGTCAATAAGGACGTCTAGACTACGTCCCATAGTGGTTTTTTTTTTTTGTTAAATTGATATTAACTCTGATACTAGGCGAGTTAAAGAAAAGTTTATATGACCTTTTTGTCTCTAAATACGATCCGTAATATACTGTTAAAATCTTTCCGTTTCCTCGCGGGCACCGTGTATGTTAACAATGTGTGTATATGTACCTGCAGACGAGCCATTTGCGAGCTCACGATATCCTGTCCCTGGGCGTAGTCGACGGTGATGTAGCGGAGTTCCTCGGCTGCCTTGCGCAGGTTCTCCTGTTTCTCGCGATCCTAAAAACATAATATGGGTTCAATAGGATTCATATCTCAAATAAATATTCTTCGTTTTGAGTAGAGTCGGGCCAAGGTAACACCGCGTTTTTGTCTTTTAATTATGTATATAAGAGTCTTGGAGACCCTCTACACCTCTGACTTAGAGACTTATACATCTCTAAATAATTTTAGTATTTGTTGGTTTAATTTTTTTATCATAGTTTTTTGTGTAATTTGTCATTTAGAGACAGTATACATCTCTAATAAAGTATATATTATTTCATCGATTGCATATTTGTAATTGCATTTTGTAATTTTTATTGTTTGTAAAAATGGACATGTAGAAGTGCCCCCGTGGCCTATTTGCTGAATAAATGTTTGATATTTGAATTATTTGATATTTTGTAGAGCGGGAAACAACTAAAATAGTAATATTTATTATATAAAACCGTGTATTTATTCAATTCCGTGAACTCCGGGGTATGGGTAAGTACGTTTAAGGAAACTAAATGGCATAATTATAAAAAAAAAAATTTAAGTATTTAAATGTTGCATATAGCGTTGTTGTAACACGGGAATTACATTTAATTCAACTAAACAATTGAAGACTGTGACAAATTAATGTCATTTCTAACATCGTTCGCCCGAGATAGTACTTACGTTTAGTAGCAAATGTATACACTCGTACTAAGCACTTATCAATATGTAAACAGGCCCTAAGGCAAGTGTGTACGCTAGTAAGGGCCTTATAAGAAAAAAAAAATACTGATTATCTCCAAAATGGAGTTAGTTAGAGTACCGGTCCCTTTGAGAAAGTTACATTTAAGCTCAGGAATGCATTTTTGAAATTCACGTAAATAAACACGGTGTATATTTGATATGGAAATAGTTTATCTTTTTTTTTTTTAATACTACGTCGGTGGCAAACAAGCATACGTCCCGCCTGATGGTAAGCAGTCTCCGTAGCCTATGTACGCCTGCAACTCCAGAGGAGCTACATGCGCGTTGCCGACCCTAAACCCCCCCCCCCTCGTTCAGCTCTTAGGGAAGGACAGTTTTTATCCCGGAAATAAAACCATAAGTAAAAAAGGGGGGTGGAATTTACAGTGAAAGTATATGGAAAACTAATGCTACACAGTCTTGAGCAGGAGCTAGTATACTGACCTGCGGTGACGTGGCGCACTGACGCGCAGCCTCGACCATCCTCGCCGTGGCATCGGCCAGCAGCTTGGCGGCGGCCAGCAGCTTGCGCTGGGCGTCCGATGGTTGCTTCTCGGCTTCCGTCTGAATAAACATAAAGGATACGTTACAACTAAATTGGTCAAGGTGTTAGACGACCGGTTTGGCCTAGTGGGTAGTGACCCTGCCTACGAAGCTGATGGTCCCGGGTTCAAATCCTGGTAATGAATATTTGTTCCTGAGTCATGGGTGTTTTCTACGTATTTAAGTATTTATAAATATTTATATATTATGTATATCCTTGTGTAACTACCCTCAACACATGCCTTATTGAGCTTACTGTGGGACTTAGTCAATTTGTGTAATAAGGTCCTATAATATTTATTTATTTACTGACCGAAATAATAACGGCTTCGGAACGATATTAACAGATATTTTAGTATCGGTTCCGAGCCGTGACCCGAGGGTCGAACAGCTCTGGATCCTGACCTTGATGTTGGTGATGAGGTGAGCCGTGGCCTGCCCCAGCAGCCGCGCTTGGCGCACCATTTCTGCAGGGTCATGGGCTTCCACCACTCGTTCGCTGGCTGTCATCACAGTTTCCACGGAGCGCTCTGTCACGCTGGGTTGGGCTCGGCGATCTGTCAACAAAAACGGTATTAGGTGTCTATTTCTATTTTTACATCTAGCATTAGAATTAAGATAAAAAATCTTGATGTATTTTTATTGAAAAACGCCATGGAACAAAATAGTAACTGTTATTTGTGAAACCAAAATAATATAAATTATCATATATGCTATATAATTGTTATACCGTGTTTTCATGAAATTCCGTTAACTTCGGGGTATTGGTAAGTACGTTTAAGGAAACTACAGGGCACAGTAAATTCCCCATATTTTTTTTATTCTTATTTTTTTATTTTATAAAACGTAATTAAATGTTGCATATATCGTTGTTGTAACACGGACTTTACATTGAACTCAACCAAAAAATTGAAAACTGTAACATGTCAATATCATTTCGAATATCGATCGTCCGAGATAGTACTTACGTTTAGTAGCAAATGTATTAACTCGTACTAAACTCTAATCAATATGTAAACAGGCCGAAGGCAAGTGTACACGCTCATAACACATGTTTGAATTATTTTTAATGATTTTTTTTTTACTTCCTGAGGCTAGTCAAAAACGTAATTTTAATATTAATAGAAACCCATTTTATTATATCAAAGTGTACGTATTGCTCACCCGGTATTGTATAGTCCTAGCCCTAAGTATACGTGTTGCATGGTAGATTATAGGAAATTGTAATAGTCATAGTTTAACATTATTATTTAAGGCTGTTACTAACACTTATATGGGCTATGTCTGAATTAAATGATTATTTAATTTATTTAATAAAAGCCTTAATAGATAAAAATAAAATTTTGATTATCTCTGAAATGAAGTTAATTATAATACCGGTGTCTTTGAGATAGTTACTTAATTTAAGCTCAGGAATGCACCCTTGAAATTAACGGAAATGAAAACACGGTGTATATTAGCCGCAACTTGTTCATTTTCAATAAAGACACGCCAAGCTCGCCTACTTTCTTTTAGTGTAGGAAATAAAGGTAGTGGACCCCGCAGTAATTCCTCTGCCAGAAAAAACTTTACAGTATGATAAAGTATCAATAAATAAAAAGTATTGTCTTAATTTCCAAAGAATAATAATAATAGGATTTAAGTAAATACGTAAAGTATTAAATCGTTAATATCTTTTTACGGAAAAATGCTCCGTTCAAACTTTCTTCACCAGACATATTCATGTAACGTATTACAACAATATATGAAATATCCAAAAAAATATCCCAGTAGAAATACCAATATTAATAAAATATAATTTTTGGACGTGTCTTGGACCGGAAAATTACTCCGTCTAATTTTTTCACTGGAATGCCATTTTATTGCCGTTTTATAGCTACAAAATGAAAATCTAAAAAAAAATCCATGTAACTATACTATTTTCAGAAATTGCCTTTTTACTCGCTGTGAAAAATTTCTCTATCCATTTTATTTATTGAATTAAGATCACAGTTTTATTTCCATCCAACTATAAAAACATCAAAAAAAATAACGAGCGTATTAAAAACTTAACATATCGGGAGCAGTGTGTAGGGAGCGGGGTGTACAAGCGGGGTCGGGAGCGGTACCGGCCGCCGCAAGCGCGCGCGCCGCGCCTGCCTGGCGGTGGCAGCTTGCTACTTCTCTATTCATTCGCGTATCGCCTAGGTGCATAGGTTACTGTTGTTAAAAATATTTCTACTTGTTTCTTTTTTGACCTGCCTAATGCCTGCCTGTCTGTGTAGTACCTACCGTAAGTATAGTCTCTACCGTACCTACAAATGAAGTAGGTAGGTTATGCGATGTGTCTAATTTAAATATTTATATTCTTAAATTCAATTTATTCAATTCGAGTCGTACGTATTAGGCCATCAAACGAAGGAAAAAACGGGGAAATAATTCGTGTATAAGCGAATTTTGGCATAGTTGTAGATAAAGGGACCTTACATAACATACTGAAAGTACTGATAGAGGGGGGTGGCGCTATTGTGTACGGGGGAGGGAGGGTTTAAATGTCCCTTTTTTAGTTTATCTTAAATAACTCGTGAACGGTGGCCCATATCAAAAAATGATCTATCACGCAAATGATCTATGTAACATTTCCTACAAGAAAAATTCAGTACACTTTTTACTAGGATCAATATTTAGAAAGATATTAAAGCGGGAAAATTAATTAAAATCAATTTTCTGGTCCATTTTTCTATATTTTCGTAAACGGTGGCAATTAGCAAAAAACGCTGTAAAATGTAAATAATCTACACAAAACTTCTACAAAAAAGATTCAGTACCCTTTGTGAAAGGATCAATATTTAAAAAGATATTAAATAGGGAAAGTTAATAAAACCAATTCTAAGGTTCATTTTCTTTATTTTCGTAAATAATTTGTAAAGTATGACCCATAGCAAAAAAAAATGTCTTATACATAAAATTTTCTATAAGAAATATCTAGCACACTTTTCGCTAGGATGAATATTTAAAAAGATACTAAAGCGGGAATGTTAATAATAATCAATTTTAAAAACCCTTTTTAGTTTTCATAAGTAACTCGTAAACGGTAGCCCGTAGAAAAACACGTTCTTATACATAAAGAATGCACATAATATTTCCTACAAAAAAATAATTCGATCACTTTTCTCTAGGATCAATATTTAAGAAGATATTAGAGGGGGTAAATCAATTCATAGGTACTTTTTTTAGTTGTTCGTAAATAACTATTAAACGGTGCTCCAGTGCAATAAGAATGTTAAACATAAATACTTAACATAAAATTTTCTGGAAAAAAGATTTATTACACTTTTTCTTTAGGATCAATATTATTGAGATATTAAACGGCGAAAGTTAATTTTAATCAATTCTGCACATTATTTGTGTTTCTCGCTTTAAAAGCTTAATAAATATTGAACTTAGGGAAAAGTGTTCCGCATGTCTTTTGTAAAAAAAAATATTATAATTGTTTATATACACATTTATATTTTTTGCTATAGGTCATACTTTACAAATTATTTACGAAAAACTAAAAAAAGAGACCTGAGGATTCATTGTAAGTAACTTTGCTCCTCTTTGACTAAAAAACCGGACAAGTGCGAGTCGGACTCGCCCACTGAGGGTTCCGTACTTTTTAGTATTTGTTGTTATAGCGGCAACAGAAATACATATAAATATAAATATTTCTGTCATAGCATGCCAAACTATAATTCTAAACGTAACCAGCGACAATGATATCGCTCGGAGCGCACGTGAGACAATTGCATCGACGCGGCTGCTAGCTCTAAATAGCCCTTTTTTAGTTTATCTTAAATAACTCTTAAACGGTGGCCCATATCAAAAAATGTTCTTTCACGCAAATCATCTAAATAAAATTTCGAACAAGAAAAATTCAGTCCACTTTGTTATTTAAAGATTAGGCGGGAAAGTTAAATAAAATCAATTTTATGGTCCATTTTTCTATATTTTCGTAAACGGTGGCAATTAGCAAAAAACGCTGTAAAATGTAAATGATCTACATAAAACTTTCTACAAAAAAGATTCAATACCCTTTGTGAAAGGATCAATATTTAAAAATATATTAAAGAGGGATAGTTAATAAAACCAATTCTAAGGTTCCTTTTCTTTAGTTTTCGTAAATAATTTCTAAAGTATTACCCATAGCAAAAAAATGTCTCATACATAAATAAGTAACATAAAATTTTCTATAAGAAATATGTAGCACACTTTTCGCTAGGATGAATATTTAAAAAGATACTAAAGCGGGAATGTTAATAATAATCAATTTTAAAAACCCTTTTTAGTTTTCGTAAGTAACTCGTAAACGGTAGCCCGTAGCAAAACACGTTCAAACATAAATACTTAACATAAAATTTTCTAGAAAAAAGATTTCTATTCTTTTTCTTTAGGATCAATATTATTGAGATATTAAACCGCGAAAGTTAATTTTAATCAATTCTGCACATTATTTGTGTTTCTCGCTTTAAAGCCTTAATAAATATTGATCTTAGGGGAAAATGTTCCGCATGTCTTTTGTAGAAAATTTTATTATAATTGTTTATATATATATTTTGCTATAGGTCATAATACTTTACAAATTATTTACGAAAAACTAAAAAAGAGATCTGAGGATTCATTGTAAGTAACTTTGCCCCTCTGACTAAAAAAAACCCAACAAGTGCGAGTCAGACTCGCCCACCGAGGGTTCCGTACTTTTTAGTATTTGTTGTTATAGCGGCAATAGAAATACATCATCTTTGAAAATTTCAACTGTATATCACGGTTCATGAGATCCAGCCTGGTGACAGACGGACGGACGGACAGCGGAGTATTATTAATAGGGTCCCGTTTTAGCCTTTGGGTACGGAACCCTAAAAAGGACCTGGAAACTGATTATAATGAATTTTAATATCTCATTAAATATTGATCCTAGCGAAAAAAATTACGGAACTTTTGTTGTGTAAAATTACATTTCTATTATTAATGTATAAAGAACTTTTTGCATTGGGCCACTGTTTACGAGTTATTTACGAAAAACAAAAAAATTAGGGACTTGTAAATTGTTTGTGATTTACTTTCCCCCTTTAATATTGTTTTAAATATTGATCCTGAAGAAAAGTGGTCTGTATGTTTTTTGTAGGAAATATTATGTTAATTATTTATGTATAAGAACCTGTTTTGTTATGAGCTGCCGTTTAAGAGTTATTTACGAAAAATTAAGAAGTGACTTTAAAATTGATTAGTATTAATATTCCCGCTTTAGTATCTTTTTAAATGTTGATCCTAGCGAAAAGTTTCATATATCTTTCTTGTAGTAAAAATTATGGTTAATATTTATGTATGAGAGATTTTTTGCTATGGATCATACTTTACAAATTATTTACGAAAAACGAAAGAAAAGGAACCTTAGAATTGATTTTAATTGACTTTCCCCCTTTAATATCTTTTTAAATATTGATACTCTCAAAAAGTTTACTGAATCTTTTTTGTAAAAAAAATGTGTAAATTATTTACGTTTAATAAGGTTTTTGCTATTTACGGGTTATTCACGAAAATATAGTAAAATGGACCATAAAATTGATTTTAATTAACTTTCCCGCTTTAATATATATTTTTTTTTTTAATTTATTTATAAAAGAGAAATTACATCGGCTATGGTCACTTATCTGCCAAACTGCATAGCAGTTTGTTGGCAGAAAACTTATTCTACCCTCCAACATTGTTAAGTAAGTTATTGCTTACTTGATTTATAGCTATATTTATAGTGCGAGTGCGATTTCTTACAAACAATTGTAATAGCTTTGGATAGGCAGACTAGATAAACATTAAGCTAACATAAACATTAGTAGCAATAACAGACTATCTAACTAGGTTTGTTTACCTATTTAGTCAGTCTGTTACTGCATTGTCATGGGAACAGTAGGTATAGGTGCTCGATTTCATTTCATTATCTTAAATGTTGATCCTAGCGAAAAAGTGCACTGAATCTTTCGATTCGGCAATTTTATATATATTATTTACGTTAAAGAACATTTTTTACTATGGGCCACCGTTTACGAGTTATTTAAGAAAAACTGAAAAAAGGGACCTTTAAACTCAGTCAGTCTATGTGGGCGTCTAAAGAAGGTAGCTGGCAGGGACTGGATGCAGAAAACGGGAAAACGTGCTTTGTGGCGCATCTGGGGGAGGCCTATGTCCAGCAGTGGACTGCAACAGGCTGACGATAATGATGATGAAGTATCTTTCAGCTTATAGTACAAGTTTCATCAAAACTGGTTCAGTAGTTTTAAAGATCTCGATGGTTAAGTTTTAAGATATCGCAATTTATTAACGATAAGCATACAATAAGTAGGTAATCTTTATTACGTGGCAAAAATTCTAGAACCTAGTTGTTTTTGACGTCGGTTGTTATTAACGTCTTTAGCGTGCTATTATTCTAATCAATGTTATATAAAACTGCGTAAGTATATATTATTCGGTACAAAGAAAACGCAAAAATCACTAAATGTAGTGTAAAGACTCACACATCAGTGACAACGACAACTCCCTTCTTAAGTGTGGACTGCGGGTCACGCGGTCGGGTCGTACTAGTAGCACAAGGACACTAATCTGCACTTAACTGCTAAAGGAAGACGGTACATTATTGCGTAACCGCGGGATGGATTTATCTTCGCTTCAAAAATTTCGGTGTTCTGGATGATATTTCTTTTGGATATTTTGAATTTAAGTGTATACGTATATATTTAGTATATATTTAAAAGAATACAGGCTGATAAATTTTCCACTCTCAGTTTTTAATAGTTGTAAAATACATACATTTGGGTATGTATTTTTTTTGGATATTCTTACCCACTACGCCAAATTATATTCTAAGATCATATAAGAAGAAAAAAAATGACAGAGCAATTTTCCGATGAAAATGAGCGTCAAAAAAGGAATTATCATTAAAAAAAAAATCTCATATTTGACAAAAAATTTTGATTTTTTTCTAGTATTACATACTGATACAAATAACTTATTTGGTAAAATAATTTTGGACAGAGGAATTACTCGGTTAAACATATAAACAGATTTATATTTTTACGTATAAATACCTAACTTAGGTTTTTTTTTTTTTGGATATTTATATGTTAGTTTCGGCTCATACTATACAATAACCAAGCAAAATTTCATGGACTGAGAAATTATTGCATGGGTCTCCATACAACAACTTGCTAGATTTACTACACTATTTCTAATGCTAAAAAAAAACAAACTATAGTATTAAGGCATGACGTCACTAGATAAGTAGGTATCTTATGCAGTTGTTGCCATACAGCCAAACATAGGATCGTTTGGTGAAAAAAAAATTACACCCTGTGTGTTGACTGCTGCTAGCTGCTAATAAGGCCGTAGTCTTGACGGTAGCGGGCAGCGGGGCGGTACGAGCGATAACAATTTATAGACGAGGAGTCGATATGTATTTGAATGAACATATCCTGAGCGCTCGCACCGCTCGAACATATCATAGCATATAAAAAAAATAACTGCTTATTTCTAATTTTTTGACGTTACATGTTCCGAGACTTAGCTTAATTTAGATTTGTTTTAGATCAAGTCACCGCTATTATAGCACCGCCAACGAGCGTACAATGAAGCTAAAGTATCTATAATGTAATAGCTGCGTACTAGTTTTATGGCCGTCCAGGCTGGTCGTCTTTGGAATTCACTCCCTCTAAATATTAGACAAACTCCAAGTAAGTTTTCTTTAAAGTCGATGTCACGTAAGCATTCGCTAAAAGAAGAATTCGAATGATATCCATCAATATTATATTTATACTTAGTATATATTTTATATCCCTATGTCCTTAATAAGCATAATTAACTTTTTTAATTGATTCAATGTATTTTCTCTCTGCGCCAATTGTGAGCATCTTAGTTTCGCCCTATGGTTGACTCGTAGAGAATGCCATTTGGCATTAAGTCCGCCATTTGTGCATTGCTGTATATATTGTTTGCAGTAAAATTTAAATAGATAAAGTAGTCACCAGTATGGCAATGCTGCAGCAGTCGCTCCAACTCCTCGGAAACGCGTCTAGCGGCTGCTGTGAGCTGGTCCACGTGGAGCGGCGCGGCGCGCTCGGCGGCGCGGCAGCTGGCCAGCAGGCGCTCCACCGCGCGCGCCACCAGCCGCGCCGCCGCCGCCAGCTGCTCGCGGCACTGCGGGTTGTGCAGGGTTGGGGCTACCACCTGCCGCGACAAATAAATATATATAATAACGACATTCTTACACAAATTGACTAAGTCCCACAGTAAGCTCAATAAGGCTTGTGTTGAGAGTACTTAGACGACGATATATATAATATATAAATATTTATATATACTTAACCTGTAAACCTGTAATTGGCTTCCCTGATACATATTTATGTTAACCTAGTTTTAGTTTACTTAAGCTGTTGGTTTTCCGAATAAAATAAAATAAATTAAATATATAGAACACACCCATGACTCAGGAACAAATATCCGTGCTCATCACACAAATAAATGCCCTTACCAGGATTTGAACCCTGGACCGTCGGCTTCATAGGCAGGGTCACTACCCACTAGACCAGACCGATCGTCAAAACACAACGAACATCATGGTCGTAACAAATATCGAGTGAACTAAGTAAATCTACATTTTTTTTCTTTTTATTGGAGAAACAACAGAAGTATGTGACAGGATATTAGGTTACATTGTTAGGTACAAACAATATAGAGATGAACACGTACTTCCTTAAACGCTCTCACTAAAACATACATAAAATAAACGGACTTAACTAAACGGTATGCTAACATACAAGTTTACCAAGTGTTGTAGACCATGCTTATGAATATTATAATTTAGGTACTAAAATTTAAATGGAGAAGAAAATAAAACTAGCAAAAAGTCGAAATTAGGTACTGACAACCAATTTGCGCAATATATTATTAAGTACATTGACAGTACCGATACTAGCAATGTTGACGACACACTACTGACAAACATAATATAGGTTTTACTGTATTATCAATTAGTTATCGAAAGGGCAATCGATGAATTTGAATTGATTTTACCTTAGCGCAGGCGACCAGTTGACTGGTAGCGAGCGCGCAATGCGTAGCGGCGGCGATGATGCTGTTCTGCAGTGGTTGGTCATCGCGGCATTGGGCGGCGACGTTTTTGGCTTTCAGGACCAGCGCCGCTGTCGTGTTGGCCACGGCCTTAGCGAGCGACAGGAGGATGTCCTGCGGGAGAATTGTTGGGTGAGATGCTGGCTTTTTTGCAAACGATAGTTTTCAATTGATTGCATAGTCATGTAACTTTAAATTTTTTTTTTTTTAATTTATTTATCAAAAAAAGTTGGTACAATATACATTTACATAATATTTCGCCAAACATAACGTAAATACGTAAACACGTGTCTGAAATAGATGTCTTAATATTGCCAAAAAAATTGTAAGTTTCTTTATATATTATAGCTGTCAAAAATGTCTTAATTACAAAGGAGATTGAAGAGGATTCTTACCGATTGCGTGTAAAAGTAAAGTCAGGGAACTAACACCCGAATTATCAAATGACAGTTAAATTTAACATCGCCTTTTGACATGGTAATAATTAATTATATCGTTCATCTCTTTCACTTTAAATAATCATTCCTATAGGGACCGTGCGCGTTGGAGGGTCTGCCATCTTGTGGCCTGAATCGGAACCATAAACATGCACATGTACACGTCACGTGTTTTCTTGTGCATAGTAGGTTCTGCCATCTTGTGGGCTACATCGGAACAAAAAACATCACATTTAAGCCTCGCGCCAAAAATCTGACGGCTCCTGTGCTGCCTCCTACAGTTCATGCACGCTCCCTATTGCCACAGCTATTAACACATTCACTGCCGGGAACCCACCTGGTGGGCGCTCGTGAACTTTGTTCAGATGCCGGACAACCCGCTGGGCGGGTTGTTTTGTACGCAGCTATAGACCACCGGTTTCTGGGGTAGTGCGCCGTTTTTTGTCTGGCAGTGAATGTGTTAAATGTACTGCTTACTATCGGGCGGGCCGTATGCTTGTTTGCCACCGTCGTTGTATAAAAAAAATGTACATAGATCGGTAAACTAATCCCAAATGTTTGACGCAACTACTTTCTATAATAATTTTTTAGATTATCTCGTTTCTGTAATTCATTGTTGAGCATGGGCCGTTCTTCTCTTCCATTTTCCATGTGCTGCCATCTGTATCTGCCATACACCATCGCGAAGATACTGGCTTATGGCTAATTTTTTATCTTTAGTTTAAGTTGTTAGTAAGTTTTATTTTATTATGTATGTTTATTTCTTTGTTTTTGGATATTAAAATCATTTGACTAGTGTTGTTAATTAAGCCAAAAAGAATTTGAAATAGAGGTGGATTGTCAAAGTAGACTTTATAGCCACAGTAAATTTACTTTTAAGGTTATACCTTTGGCCTATGCTCTATTAGATGGCGGCACTTTTTGATATTTAACAAATTGAACACATATCAGTGAAAGAATAAGGATCAGATTCAAATGGCGTTCTAAAAGTTTTAATCGTGTGTCGAAAGATCAAAGTAAACTTTGTAGCCACAGTAAATTTACTGTGGCTACAAAGTTTACTTTGACAATCCACCTCTATTTCAAATTCTCTTTGGTTAAGCAGTCTTATTAAACACTAGGAAGTTTGAGAACCAATGTAAATTTTAAAATATGTTGATTTGTTTTATTTTAAGAAGTCCCACTTCTACAAAATATCTTTATTGATAGATGTCAAAAAATGACAAGTAACACATTGCAAAAACTAGGTTTAAAGAAAAAAAGTTAATAATCACTTTAAGGTGGTTCGATTTTCATACAAAAAACAATCGCTATTTATTAATTAATTACACAATATTATTACATAAATAGTTGCGCATCTATCTACTTTCGAATATTCATTTGCGCTAAATTAATAGAAAAACTTTGTTTCATACAGAAATCATGCAATAATCAACGTTATATTTTTATAAATTTTACTCATGTGTGTGTGACAAATGTCGTGTACAAATACATTGCGGCGTTGCCACTCCGGCCATCGGCGCGACGTTGCGACGTTTGACGCGTTTTTAGCTGACTCTGTCGACACTGACACTCAGTGTGACCAGGCGTACGATAATTGTCGTACATGTACGATAATTTGGGCCCCGGTATGACGTAATGTTCCAAAGAGCATTATCGTACACTAAAGTACTATAATTTCAGCCCTTGGATGATGCCACCTTAAAAGTCTAGTAATTTGAAGCAAAATATGACACTTTCTCTCAGAAATAGGCTAAAATTTGTATCTTTTGGGTGTTCGGCTCCTTGGTGTAAGTTTAAAGTTTAAAATGTCTCAATTTCCTGTATACCGTTTGAGTCTATCCCAAAAATACACAAACATAAACAGATTTTTTGCGCAATTTAGACGAAAATTGGATTTTTTTTATTATTAATTGGAAATTTAAGCTTATTTTGCTAGACATTTTTAGGGGCTGCCTTTTTGATTGGCGTACGATATTTTTTTCAACGGTACAATAATATTGACACTCAAGTACGATAATTCTCTTCCGCTCACCTGGCAACACTGCTGAAACTTGACAGGACCTGGGGGCCTACCGCGAAAACCGAAATTCGCAAATTGCGGGGATCTTTCTCTTTTACTCTCACTAAGACGTAATTAGAGTGACAGAGAAAAATGCCCGAAATTGAAGAATTTCGATTTTCCCGGTAGCCGCCCTGGTGCTTGAGGTACTTGATAGAAAACAACGCTGCCGCATGTTCTGAATTGTGATTTTATGTGTTTTTGGATTGAAAATGATAGCAACGTCTAAATCAAGTTACAAAAATCATCGATATTCTGGTCCGCGAAAAACCAGGAAAAGTGTAACTGTAATTGGAGTCTACAAAAATGACCAATTCATAGAAAATATGACCTAGAAACTAGTTCACTTTTATAAAACTCAATTTTGCCCGAGATTGTACTTAGGCGAATACCTAAGGGAGCTAAGTGTATTGATCTTGAATAATTAGTTGGCTAATATATGACTCCAACATGATATGGACATTTACATCATAACTATTATACCTAGTTGGTTACTAAGTTCTGTTACTCGATTTCTTTCTTTCTTCATAGCGTTGTCCCAGCATATTGCCACGGCTCAATGGAGCCTGGGGTCCGCTTTGACAACTAATCCCAAGATTTGGCGTAGGCACTAGTTTTTACGAAAGCCACTACCATCTGACCTTCCAACCCAGAGGGTAAAACTAAGCCTTGTTGGGATTAGTCCAGTTTCCTCACGATGTTTTCCTTCACCGAAAAGCGACTGGTAAATATCAAATGATATCTGTTCTGAAGTTCTGTTACTCGATTTGCAACCTCTTTATTTCCGTTAAAACAAATGCTACCGAAAAAATAAAAAATGACATAATGTGGTGGATTTGTGAGCTATAATTATATACCACACATAACGCTTATCTCGTCGTATCTATAATGAATTGGGGCCTAAAAGAGAATCGTATTCCAATATTTTGAAACGCTTGTATTACTTTCTATATTAAGTAAAAGTTGCCTTAAAATGCAGCTTTTATACTAAAAACGGCTTGAAATATGTTAAATTAACAAAATATATTTTGACAGATGCTTTCGCGCCCAAAACGCTCTTTGAAAATTGTGTGACGTCACAGTTTATGGTTTGACACATAACTACATACACACGCAGAAGATACGAACTTTCAACTGATATTTTTGTCATTTGTTGTTAATCGCCTAACTGTCAACAGTGTCAATCCGAGAGTTGTGACGTCATCAGTATCTTCAATGACGTTTCGAGTTTGGTCACGTGACGTGTGCCAAAAGATATTTTAAATTCAATATTTACAAAAATATGGTCATTACAGGTCCCCTAAAAGTAGTTTAACATGTTCTTATAATCCAAAAGAATTTATTGGGATACAATTATGCCCTAAGATTTGTAGATGGAAACAACCCTATTGCGTTGCACAAATGTGGGCACCCGCCAAACATGATTTTGGGTGTGTCATACTCAGGGCTAACACAGATTCATTTCTGTGAAAAAGGTGTGAAAACCGGAAACTGGAAACCGTTCTCGAACCAATAGTGAACCCCTTAAGCCACACCCTATTTCAAAACCAGCCATGGATCTTTAAACAGGACTCAGCTCCTGCACATAAGGCAAAAACAACTCAAGCCTGGTTTCGAAGGATCAAAATTGACTTTATTGCCCACGAAGACTGGCCGTCCTCCAGCCCGGACCTTAACCCCCTGGATTATGCCATATAGCAGGTTATTGAGGAGAAAGCCTGTGCTAAACCCCACACAAATCTTAACTCCCTCAAGCGGGCCATAGTTAAGACAGTGACGGAATTAGACATGACAATCGTGCGTGCCGCTATTGATGACTGGCCTCGTCGTTTGAGGGCCTGTGTCAAAGCCAGAGGAGGCGATTTTGAATGATATTGTCATATGTAATTCCTGATTTTGTGTACTTCATTTTAATATACATATACTTTATTAAACTTTCGTTGGTATATTTTATGTAGATAAAAATTATTGCAGTAACAGAATTTAATAACCAACTAGGTAGAAAACAATGCAATACATAAACACATAAATTGGATATGATGTGATCCGTTGAATGAAATTGACAATAAATAAAATAAATAAATAATTTTCTATCTCTAGGCATTGTGTGAAACTTCTAGTTGTGTCAAAATATCGGGAAATCAATAATATAAACAAACATGGTAAATATCTCATTTGACACATAACTACATACACACGCAGAAGATACGAACTTTCAACTGATATTTTTGTCATTTGTTGTTAATCGTCTAACTGTCAACAGTGTCAATCCGAGAGTTGTGACGTCATCAGTATCTTCAATGACGTTTCGAGTTTGGTCACGTGACGTGTGCCAAAAGATATTTTAAATTCAATATTTACAAAAATATGGTCATTACAGGTCCCCTAAAAGTAGTTTAACATGTTCTTATAATCCAAAAGAATTTATTGGGATACAATTATGCCCTAAGATTTGTAGATGGAAACAACCCTATTGCGTTGCACAAATGTGGGCACCCGCCAAACATGATGTTGGGTGTGTCATACTCAGGGCTAACACAGATTCATTTCTGTGAAAAAGGTGTGAAAACCGGAAACTGGAAACCGTTCTCGAACCAATAGTGAAGCCCTTAAGCCACACCCTATTTCAAAACCAGCCATGGACCTTTGAACAGGACTCAGCTCCTGCACATAAGGCAAAAACAACTCAAGCCTGGTTTCGAAGGAACAAAATTGACTTTATTGCCCACGAAGACTGGCCGTCCTCCAGCCCGGACCTTAACCCCCTGGATTATGCCATATAGCAGGTTATTGAGGAGAAAGCCTGTGCTAAACCCCACACAAATCTTAACTCCCTCAAGCGGGCCATAGTTAAGACAGTGACGGAATTAGACATGACAATCGTGCGTGCCGCTATTGATGACTGGCCTCGTCGTTTGAGGGCCTGTGTCAAAGCCAGAGGAGGCGATTTTGAATGATATTGTCATATGTAATTCCTGATTTTGTGTACTTCATTTTAATATACATATACTTTATTAAACTTTCGTTGGTATATTTTATGTAGATAAAAATTATTGCAGTAACAGAATTTAATAACCAACTAGGTAGAAAACAATGCAATACATAAACACATAAATTGGATATGATGTGATCCGTTGAATGAAATTGACAATAAATAAAATAAATAAATAATTTTCTATCTCTAGGCATTGTGTGAAACTTCTAGTTGTGTCAAAATATCGGGAAATCAATAATATAAACAAACATGGTAAATATCTCATTTCTTTTTATAATGGTTATAAATAGAAGGCCATGCAATTTTGTAACTCACTGTAATTTAATTAAATGTATCGTAAAAAAATGTTTTAATTCTACTGTAAAATAGTACCTACTTTTTTAAAGGCTGAGCAGTAAGGGATTGCTTAAATTTTAGAACAAAACAGCGTTTTTTTTTTTTAAATACCGGAAAATCTGACTTACAAATTTGGACCTTCTTAGGTTCATTCTACTTAGAATCTTCTCCACCCTAGCATTAAAAAAAGATATCCTAAAATATCCATACCATTAAGTCACATTTTAAATTTTAAAACTAAAATTTCAATACAAATTTTCGGGTTTTTTTAGCACGAGGATTGATTATGCTAGTGATTCTGAGTTGGAAGAACCCAAAAATATCATGTGTGAGAATCAGATTTATAATATTTTTATGGAAAAACGCTCATATTTCTCATAAAATAATTTATTAATAATAGGTACTTACTTGAAAATACTGATAACAAAAAAAAAAATGAGTCTCGAACCCACATCCTCTTGCATGTATTTCCACGTACATACCGCAACGCTATTGAAGCCTACTCACGCTGTGCCAAATTGTCTACTACAAGTACAAGGATCCCAGTACGACTGTTTGAATATGTGAGTGATACTTAGAAATAGAGTCAAGAAACATTCTGTCGACATTAAGGGGTAGTTTTTGTACAATGAAGTGTTCAATGTTTGTTTTAATAGTTCAATATTTATTTAAAGAGTGCGCTAAACATAATTTACAGTATAGAAATACCAAGACTACTCCACAAAAAAATTAAAACTCAAAATTTGCAATTGTGGCGCCATCTAGTGAGGTTTAAGCTTTGGGTAACCTAGTCGAACCACCTTAAGTGATAGTTTTACCAGTAACATTTACTTTTTATGTAAAAAAAATAAAAAAAAACGAAAAAAGAATTTTAAAAAAAACTTTTTGCAAAATTGACCTTATCTCATTTTTTTTCTTTATTTTGGCATCAGAAATGCGAGTTTAAAATATTATCGTGTATATACATTTTAAACAACTAAAGACGCCGCCACTGAAGGGCTTCGTCACTTATTCTTTGATATTTGACATATATTGGCTCTATTGCATTTATAAACGTTTAGGCTGTTGCATTTATTTATTTAATTTGATTCTCAACAATATACATTGTGTCGAATAATATTTCATGCATATAATTAGTAGATACATTAGATTAGTGGCCTAACGGTAAGAGTGTGCGACTTGCAATCAGGAGGTCGCGGGTTCAAACCCGGCTCGTACCAATGAGTTTTTCGGAACTTATGTACGAAATATCATTCGATATTTACCAGTCGCTTTTCGGTGAAGGAAAACATCGTGAGGAAACCGGACTAATCCCAACCAGGCCTAGTTTACCCTCTGGGTTGGAAGGTCAGATGGCAGTCGCTTTCGTAAAAACTAGTGCCTACGCCAAATCTTGGGATTAGTTGTCAAGCGGACCCCAGGCTCCCATGAGCCGTGGCAATATACCGGGACAACGCGAGGAAAAAAAAATTAGTGGATACATTAAATACTTAAATTAGGGTCAAATTAAATATTTATAAATGTTACTACGTATTTTTCATGTAATATGATGTCACTGTAAATGTTGTATTGACTTATAAAAGAGCCCTTGAGGCCTACTAGCAGAGTTTTTTTTTTGAACTTTGAATTTTATTTCAGTTTACAAAAACTAAGAATTCTACTTTATTACTATTACTCACACGGGGTTTTCACAGCCTACAAGTCATTGAAGATACTACTGAGCCTTAACTTACACTCGCACCACTAAAATCTGTCACCCGTGTATTTGGCAGACATTGTCAAGTTTTTTCAGCCTGAGTTTCATCCTATACTTTGTATCTTTAGGTATTTAAAGAAAAGTAAACAAAATCTACCCTCAAATGGCTCCTTAAGCCAGTTGAGGGTAGATGAAAAAATTACATGCTCAAATAATGTAGGTTAAAGTCAGGTCGTTCAGTGACAGATCCAGGCGGTTTTGTATTTGGTTGGTTAACAACAAATGTTATAACTACCCGAAAATGTACAAATAGTTTTTTCACTTTTATTTAAATACCTAAAAATACAGAGATCGTATTCTTTTGTTCCTTCTACACACTTATCTTGATGGTTAGGAGCGTCGCGGCTTTTTGTAGCTCAGATAGCGACAAAACCAAAACCTTTATTAACCGTAATAACGTATCACCAACCGTCTGGGTCAAGCGGTAGCCTACATGTATTTCGATCGGGTCTTATACTTCTCGCCTGGAATGATACCTATGGCAGTTCATTTTCATATGAAGTAGCTATCTCGTAAAATATGTGTTCGTTTTTACATTTATTTATTTAGATATGTAACATTTAAATAATAAAAATAAGGTTGTCATATTATCTTCAATTATTTTTTTAATTGAATCCAGGGACCGGCCTGGTATTCCCTACGAGGGCTATGGAAGGGATAAGGCTTTGCTTACCAAAGCCGTTGCTAACTAAAACCCTTTCATTTGGCTTTTTAAGCGCTTCATAATACGGGTAAGCTGATTTCTAAGCGCTAACCTCTTGAAGGGAAGGGAAGGATTTATAACATGGCCATTTTTAACTTACTCTTCGAAAAATAGAATCAAATATTGCTTATTTATGTTTAAAGTTAATCATAATTTTTGGGTTAGCAAGGGGATACGCTTTTGTTTTAGCGGTATTTCTGAAAAGGAAACCCCTTCCTAGAGCTCATTCAAATGAACGGGTAAGCAATTCAAAGGGAAAGTCAATTGTTGGGTTATTCGATAAACGATTAAGCCATTTAAAGGCTTTTTTCTGGTAAGGGGTGGACGGGTCCCTTTCAATCTAAACATAGACTAAGGCACTGTCATAGCGACTATCATTAGACGTGACGTCAGCTGTGCCTCGAACTCATATATCTTACAAAGTGAGCGGTCTTTTCAAAAACTTTGTAACTTGGCTATTGACTAATATCCCCTATCACAGAAAATACTATATTTCTAACAACTGATTTTAGGGATGGTTAGTTTCCAAATGGACAACTGTATTTCTTCATCGAGCAGCCATTGGTTTCATATATTATTCTAGTCTCAGTAATTGGCTCTCATTTCTAATTTAAATATCATATTAAATTGCCCGAGTATCTATAGAGAAAACGATCGACTCATCGTCACATAATACATTAAAATACTGATATTTGTTTTTAAGTCAAACATGGTAATTTTCTCCACAGAGTCGTGAATTATTCTTGCTACTACATTTACTTGTGCTTTGGACAGTTAGTGCAAAATAAAACCAAGGTTCCAGATCAAGCAAATGTATTAACAAAAATAATCCAACATGGCGCATGCGTGCTAAAAATAATAAAAAATAACCATCACCTGTATATCGGCCGCTTTAAAATGGGTAAGGATGAAATAGTTTGACAGCAAAAAAATGTTTTTTGTTTATACTAATTAAGATAAGCGTTCTAATTTCTGACAGCCTGGAAAGCCTTTCTAAGCTTGAAATTAAAATTGAAAGTATTGGGACATTTATGTAAGTTGTAATTTCTCCCAAGACCGTCTTCTTTTTTCATATAAAACTGTAGTGACTTGAACCTTGTACTTTTTCGGAATGTGAAGAGGATTTGCCACGCCCGCTTTTCCATACAAACGTAGTCCCCATTTTCCTCTTTGGATATTGACATGGAAAATATTATTACATATTTAGATGTATATGAACCATAGCTATGCCCCCATGTTGACTTTTGTCGATTTTTTTTGTAAAATTAGGAGCGAAAAAAAGAAAGAAAGATAAAAAATCAAACAAAGGGGCATAGCCGTGGTTGATATACAACAAACTTTGGCGAAATATTTTTAATAATGTCAATATACAGAGAGGAAAATGAGGACTACGTTTGTATGAAAAGGCGGTTTCGGGGCGGCCGTGGCCTGTCCTCTTAGGTCTAAAATTAGGTAATCTACTTTTATATACATACTCTCTTTTTCAAACATTTTTACAATATAAATAAGTATTTATGTATAGGGAAAAAACAATAGAAAATTATATTTGAAAAAAAAAAATCGTCATCGCAATAAAACTTACCCATTTCAAAGCGGTCAAAATAGTTTCGTAATTAAACATTTCTGACAGTAAAAAAGTGACCGTTACCTTAATGTCGTGAATATCAAAATATAAGTAAATATTAACATTACTGTCAAAAAGGTATCTTATACAGGATAAAACAACTTAATGAATAACATAAATAAATAGTAACAATGTAAAAACGGATACAAAATAAACAATGTTTGAAAACAAACAAAACATAAATGATTTAAAAACCAAACGTGTGTGGCACTGTACAATTTTTATTTAAAAAAAACACCAAAACATGGTCACTCTAAATTGCCTTAAAAGGTACGGTCACGTCTGAAGATATCGTTACGAAAAAAGTGCCAAAAATATATATTTATTGCCCATATATTAAGGTAGTGAATACATATTTTTGGCACATTTTTCGTATCGATATTTTCAGACGTGCCTGTACAAGGTTTTATGTTTCAAGTATAAAATGTACCGTATTTCGTAATATTAAGTTTAAATCATTAACCAACCTAATTTTGTATTTGAGTAAAATAGGCAATTTATATTGACCAGAGTTTGCCAAAATTTTGACCAAAATTATATAAATGAATTATTATACCAATCAATAAATGCTTTTTTTTTAAGTAATAATTCAGATTAGTTAGCGTATGACTAGTGTTAAAGTCCCTTTTGAAACTTAATATTAATAAAATTTTAGAATTTGTAACTCATAGATGTATTTCATATAAACAGAAAACAATAATACTGAGAATTTTGTTAAATCATACCAAATAATACTTGTAAATGCCAATAACCAACTAAATGAATTAATATAATTTATAACAAAAGTAAAAAATAGTAACGTAAGACTAGATTAGTTAAGCACTGTATAGTTAACAAAAATATAAAATAACAATGAACTACGGAACCCTAAAAATCGGGTAATGATTGGCTCGTGTATGGCAAGACGTAAGTCTATAAAATGAACAAAACTAAACATGGTCGATGTTGTAACTAAGTACCTACCGTCACATGACCGTGAGACCGAATACTTTTCAACTATGGACCAACAGCTTTATTAATAGTACATTACTATAGATGCCGGGAAACGAAGGGTTGCAGGCCAAGTAGATATAGACGGATAGAGGATTGCGGCCGGCAACCCCGTTTCTCGCCGAGATTTGTATAGTGCTTTTCTCAAACTTGCAATTAAAACAAAAATTGATTTAAAGTTGATTTTGGGATGGCCCAGAAAGCGTAATAGTAAATAGTTGAAATGATGTGACCTCGACAACGTTTTGTTTTATTAGAACCTACTTTTTGTACACATAGTAGGTTAAAAATGTAACCTATGTCATCTGGGCGACTAAAACGAATCAACTTGTTTATCATTTGGTAGGTCGTAGCTAATTCACAAATGGATTTGAAATCTAGTCAGGGGGAGGAAACTATTGCGTTCGGGCTTTCTCGACTCCGTTCGGCTCAGCATTGCTCCGAGCAATTATTAGGGGTGGCACAACTTGAAGTTCCTTTGCGTGCACGACCACAGGTAAGATAATCACTTGAATTTTGACAATCCTAAGTAGCCGAAAGGGATAGGTCCATAGATTACTGAATCGCTGTCAAACTTCGGTTTTGTAGGAAGTTTCCTTTCTATACGGTAGTACTATTATATATTCTGCGATCTAGCGTTAACTGATTTAAAAAAATTGCGGTCATGTAACGGTTTTATAACAAACAGTCTAATTCTACTTGTCATGCTAAAAATAAAACCTTAAAACTACGTCATTTTGGCAGTCTTTTTCCTTAAACTTTTGTCTTTTAATGTAACATTAATAAGCTCGAAAGACGAAGCTCGTGAAAAGTAAAAGGAAAATGACAAGGCAGATCAGACAAATAAAAACCCTTGTCAGTGCTTTTATTTCTTTTCGTACCTATTATAACTGTCCGCCTGGTACAAATATCTTTTTCTAAAACGATTTTCGTCCAATGGCACTATTAAAACTGAAGTTTAGTGAACATCGATACACAAAAAAACTCGCTTTAAATCATTCGTCAGGAGACAAGCAAAACTCACTTCTTACTAAAAAATTATTAAACAAAAATCAACCTTATTTCGTTAGTTATACGGTTCATTATGGCTATGAACTTGCGGTGGTAATCAGTGAATTTTGCTTGTCACCTGACGTATTTAAAAACAAAGGGTTTTTATTTGCTGATCCGAAAATATTATGGAATAAAAGCATAAATACAGCTAAAAATAATGTGATTCTATTTTGTCATGAATTGTCAAGAGATTCGGCGACTATGATTATTTCCTATCGTGAAATAATGACGTCATAATACGAGATATTTAAGTACTTCAATATTAAAAGGAAGGCAGTTTCGTCAGGTCTATTTAATTGCAACACAAATGCTCTCAATTACAGTTAATGTAGCTGCGACAATTATGCATACTGTTTCGGTTATCTATCATACTTCCAAAGAATTTTAGTCCGATAGGACATTTGCCATATTTCCGCGTTCGTCTGGACGAGTTTTTATAAATCGTCGGATTAAAAAAAAAACATAAATATAACGTATCCTTCTATAACTATGGCTTAACAAGTTAAAATTCGACAAATTAAATATCGGATATAAAATCTTTGAAATATCTTAGAAAAAAACATTGAATTGAAATAGTTGGGATTATAATAGAAAATATTGACCATTCACCCCGAATAGCACTCGTCAGATCTTATCATTCATTTTGTCATATACCGCTCACTCTACCCACCATACTTCAAAATGTCAGATAATTTTGATAATCATCCATAATTCTATCATTGCTGAGTAATTTTTGGAATTATCAGACATTTTGAATTATTAGGAACGAATCTCATTCAAAGTTCAAACCTACTTACTTGTCATCTCAAAGCACTTGCCCTCACCCTCCTCTTTCTCGCACACGTCTTTAGAAACGAAACACTGCACCAACAACGCAAAAAACGCCGCGATCAGAGCCAAAAACAACAATATATTCAGCCAGTTTTCTTTCCAAATAGTTTTTAGCTCGATTTCTAAGCAAACACATTTCGGACAGCATTTCTCCTGAGTTCTTGGGCATTTCCTTTTGCAGTACTGACAGAAACCTTTTAAGAAATTCTCAGTTGTGTTCCGAAATGTAGGATTATAGAAAATGCGTATTTCAGTTTTGCCTTTCTTATCACTGTCTAATTCTACTGTAGTTTTACGATCACGCATCTCAGTTGTATAGTATTTTTCACTCTTTTTAACGAATGTTTCGAAATCATCTCTTTTGATATTGATTTCGTTTTTAGTGAAGCTAGCTTCGGCTTTTTCCATGAACGTTTCTGTTGTTGTCAATACTCTATTGTATTTGTCTAAGTTATTTAGAAGTTTCATGTTAAGAGCGCCCGCTACTTTAACATCGGGACCAGCTTTAGTGACATCATTACGAATGCTATGACACTCAATTTTAGCTCCATTCTGCTTATTAATCTGCTCATTAATTTTATTCTTCTCAACATTATCCGACATAAAGAACCTTTCACGTAAAATATCATTCTTAGACTTAGGTTTCTCAAAATTAATATTAACGTAATCATGATTAGAAAAATCTTTTTTAAAATTGTATATTTTATCAGAAACAGTTTTAGGATACAGCTTCGGACTATCATTATCACGTACCACATTAAGATTAGAACCTTTAGAATCAACTTTATCATCTAACACATTCAAATTTCCTTTCAAATCTTTATTACCTTCCAAATAACCTTCGCAATCATTTAAAATCGCTTCAAAATCACTTTTATCATCAGCACCTTCTTCTATTATAGCCGCTTTCCCAGGCTTAAACACAGCATTACAATAATCAAGACTCCTATAATAATCGGAATCAGTTTCCTCCTGTATGACATCAAGTTTCCAATGTCCCGTATCTATATCTTCATAGATACCGTCATCATTATACTTGGGGTCGAAGTCGGCGCCGTACTGGTCGTTGTCGCCGAAGAAGGCCTTGTAGAAGTTGTCGTAGCAGTAGTGCAGCTTGCGGTAGAAGGCGGAAGGCTTTACCTGCGTGTCCTTGTCGAGCTCGGAGTCGTCGCCGATGCTGTGCAGCACGGACGTGGACGCCTCGCCCACGCGGGACGCCGCGTTCAGCAGGCTCTGCCGCGGCTGGAAATATCACACGGGCTATTTCATATTTGGGTACTGAAAATATGACAAATTTAGAAAGGTATGTTGATGTTTGGACACGTGGAAAGAAGGTTAACAAAGAGCGTATAAGGGAGAAGTAGAAGAGGGAGCTGGAAGGAATAGACCTCGGCGGACTTTCTCTGATCAAATCGGGGAAATCCTGAAGAAAGGCCAGGTCAAGAGCACCCTAAACCGACGAGCGTGTATGAGAAATGTTATGTCAGGTTAGCGAAAGAGGTATGTCAGGATCGTAGCAAGTGGAAATCCGTGGTCTCTGCCTACCCCTCCGAGAAAAACGCGTGATTATATGTATGTATGTATGTATGAAAATATGAGATTTTCAAATAATGGGAAAATTAAGATCCTTGACCGCCTTTTTTTCCAGGTAATGCCATCCGAAAATTACCATAAATCACTGTTAGTGCTTGAGAAAGGAGACCTAGGTTCTCAGACATGTCGCGCGAGTGACTAAAAACACATGGGTGTAATCCGTAGAATTAGTTTAATGTTAGTATGTCTCACGACAATTTAAATTCGATTCGAAAATTGCTACAGCGAGGGATTATATAAACGCATAAACAAATCTAAGTTCGGTGTCCTATGACATCAAAAAAAAAGATCACATCTATCTTGTTGGTGCGACATGCTTACGAAACTCAAGTCTTAAAAAGAAGAGCGTATTGAGGAGTGCAAAAATCTTTGGAGTCAGACTCGGCAGCTTTCAGCAGAGTTTCAAGGGAAGCGAGTAGAAAATAAAGAGTTCAGAGCGTAGCGATGTATCCTTAACATCCTTACCTCCTTGGTCTCAGGTTCGGCAGCCTTCAGCAGGTCGCTGAAGGCGGAGCAGAGCTTCCTGGTGGCGTCCAGCAGACGGTCACCGTTATCGTCGTCCTCCATCAGGGCGGCGATCATCTGGACACCTGAAATTATATTATTAGGTATTTTTGAATTCAAAGATTTTCTACATCTATTTAACTGTATTACAAGGCAATATTAAGGTGAAATGAGCTTTACGAAGGCGTCATTATTTAAATAGCTTCATTAATGGTATTCAAATCGTAGACCGTGCCTATGAAGCCGATGGTCCCGAGTTCCCGGTAAGTGTAGGAGTTGAAAATAGAGTTCCGGTTACTCTGGTTATAATATTAGCGGAAATCCGTTGAGCATTAGACTTTTTGTTTGCCGCGATATCTATTGTCGAGTAGCAGTACTGAGAGATACGCAACTCGATGCTAGATGTCGACTGCGAAAATAATAATCATTTTGGTACCAAAACTGATGCATGGAGTGAGCACTCTATTACTTCTTATTTATCTATGCCATAACTAAGCTTTTTAGGGATTAAACTTCCTCCCATATTTGCAGTATAAACACTTGGTTTCGTACAAATGGAATAAAATATCGCTAATTATCTCTATCCATGCTACAACACATCTGGAATTGCAGGCGTTCATAGGCTACGGACATTGCTTAACATCAGCCGGGCTATATAAATAATAAATATTTTTTTGAACAAGAAATACTGACCCTTGGTCATCTCGGGCAGGTTGCTCGTGATGGTAGTTATCGCCGCCCCGACCGCCGTGTGGTCCACCTCCTCGGTAGTACCTGCAATAACAACACACATTTAAAAACGGCACATTACAAAAATATTTTTTTTTTTTTTTTTAAGAAAGTTTATTGAGGTCAATTCAAAAAAAAAATACTAAAAAAAACTTCAGACTAACTTAAGTCTAGTCAAAAAGACCCCCCGAGTTGTCCCTGGTGCAAAGGTACCCATAACGCTAGCCGCATTGCCACGTTGAATGGCGATGGATAACGAGCCCGCGCGGGCGTCAGACCCCCCCTCCCTAATCCGACGTCACACTTCCCTAACGAAGACAATTACAAATAGGAATTCGTACAAAACGAAACTAGATAGACTTTTATAATAAAGCATAGATGGTAGGGTTGTATGGATGTGCTATAAACTTCTATGAAATTATGACGTATAAATAACACTTGCACTGCGGGAGCTATGAAAATCGTTGCAGACTTGTCTTGATCTGACTCTATGGCTGTAATTAGTTTATTTAACAAACCAGATCCAGGTTATAAAAAAAACACAATAGAGCAAAAACAACGTTTTGTACGAAAACTTAAATTTGCTGTATTTTTTTTTTACTATGGTATCTGAAGCTATATAAACGAATTACAGGCATATATACTTTATCCTATATTGTAAATAAAAAGTTTCAGAGCAATCTAGCTAGTCATTTTAAAATGAGGTTGCTTCCTTCCTTTTCACCGAGACTGCGTCTTGGCCGAGGCTCGGCAGGGCCGCCATGACGACATAACTTACCTGACGTGAGTGTGACCACTTGTGCGGTGGCGGCGTTCATGGCTGCGATCTGTGACGTCACAACCTGCTTGCTCGTGTCCATGGTCACTTGCTTCCACTTCACTGAAGCTGCATCTTGGCCGAGGCTCGGCAGGGTCGCCATGACGACATAACTTACCTGACGTGAGTGTGACCACTTGTGCGGTGGCGGCGTTCATGGCTGCGATCTGTGACGTCACAACCTGCTTGCTCGTGTCCATGGTCACTTGCTTCCACTTCACTGAAGCTGCATCTTGGCCGAGGCTCGGCAGGGTCGCCATGACGACATAACTTACCTGACGTGAGTGTGACCACTTGTGCGGTGGCGGCGTTCATGGCTGCGATCTGTGACGTCACAACCTGCTTGCTCGTGTCCATGGTCACTTGCTTCCACTTCACTGAAGCTGCATCTTGGCCGAGGCTCGGCAGGGTCGCCATGACGACATAACTTACCTGACGTGAGTGTGACCACTTGTGCGGTGGCGGCGTTCATGGCTGCGATCTGTGACGTCACAACCTGCTTGCTCGTGTCCATGGTCACTTGCTTCCACTTCACTGAAGCTGCATCTTGGCCGAGGCTCGGCAGGGTCGCCATGACGACATAACTTACCTGACGTGAGTGTGACCACTTGTGCGGTGGCGGCGTTCATGGCTGCGATCTGTGACGTCACAACCTGCTTGCTCGTGTCCATGGTCACTTGCTTCCACTTCACTGAAGCTGCATCTTGGCCGAGGCTCGGCAGGGTCGCCTGAACAAAAAAAAGGAAATTAACAAAATTTAAAGGCGGAATTCCACCAGTGCCCGGCACTATGCGGCACAAGTATTTTTGTATTAAATATGCTTGGGTCGCACAGTGGTGGAATCCCGCCTTCATACACTAACAGTAACGTTTATAAACTTCACAGTTCCATAGTCAAAATGGCGAAAACAGAAGGCCTACCGCGAAAAACAAAAATCAAATTTTCGCTATATGCCTCTCTATTTTTATTTATTTTATTTTATTTTATTCGGAAAACCAACAGCTTAAGTAAACTAAAACTAGGTTAACATAAATATGTATCAGAGAAGCCAATTACAGGTTACTATTTCTCGAATATACAAGAGTGACACACAGCTACGAAAATTTAATTGGATCTGACTATCGGTCTGGCCTAGGGGGTGGTGACCCTGCCTTTTTAAGCCGATGGTCCCGGGTTCAAATCCTGGTAAGGGCATTTATTTGTGTGATGAACACAGATATTTTTTCCTGAGTCATGGGTCTTTTCTATGTATTTAAGTATATTATTTATACATTATATATATCGTTGTCTAAGTATCTACAACACAAGCCTTAATGAGCTTACTGTGGGACAATCTATATAATATTTATTTATTTAATAACCGGTATACATACCCTGGTGAGTCCCTCCTCAGTATGCTTGATGAGCTCTCGTCCGCTGGTGATGGTGGACAGTAGCGCCCTCTGCGGTTCGCTCATGATGGAGGTAACGCGAGTTTGCTGGACTTGCGATGCCTACGAATGGAGATATTATATCGATTAGAAAATATGAACATTTTTAAAGCAAATGGGGTTAAAAAGGAAAATAAGTCACATTGACAGAGAATTGCAGAATGAATGGTGGAATGTAGAAATAAATAGTAAGGTTAGTATGTACCTACACAGCCTATTTCGTAGACTAAAAGTCCAAGGATAATGCGTGAAACAAAGAAAGTTAAGTATTAGGTAATATTATTATAATTTGTTGGAAAGTATTTTGAGAGGAAGCATAAAAGATTAAAGTTATCGATTGTCAAAACATAACATATAAACAAGCAAACAATATTAATAATCTGGAGCAAAACGTATAATCTTAAAAATAATAGAAAGTTCATTTACATTTAATAATGCAAATATAATGATCATAGGAACTCTGTTAAGCAGAAATGCAACCCCATTATGTTTACCAACCCAATTTGTTAAAAATCAAAAAGTGGCGCAATCTTACCTACCTAAAGGTTATGGCGCCATCGCTCAAAACGATGCTGCTATACCTTTGGTGTATACTCTAGTAGATGGCGCCACTTTTTGATATTTAACAAATTTAACACATATCAGTAAAATAATAAGGATCAAAGTCAAATGGCGTTCTAAAAGTTTTAATCATGTGTCGAAAGATGGCAGTAAATTTATTAACTGTGGCAACAAAATTTTCTATGACAATTTACCTCTATTTCAAATTCTGTCTAGTTAAAGAATCTACAATGATTAATCAGAATAAGTTTATGTGTTAGTAACTTTTTGACCAAAATACATATTGTAAAGTGTGCATTTTGCTCCAGATATACACCGTGTTTTTATTGAATTCCGTTAACTTATGGGTTACTTTGGGTATCGGTAAGTATGTTTAAGGAAACTAAATGACATAGTTGGTTTTCTAAAAAAAAGTTTTTTTATTTTATAAAAAGTAATTAAATGTTGTATATAGCGTTGTTGTAACACTGGCATTACATTTAACTCAACCAAACAATTGAAAACTGTGACATATCAATGTCATTTCGAATATCGATCGTCCGAGATTATACTAACGTTTAGTATCAAATGTATTAACTCGTACTAAACACTAATCAATATGTAAACAGGCCCTAAGGCAAGTGTACACACTCGTAAGGGCCTTATAAGATAACATAATTATTGATTATCTCTATGAAATGGAGTTAATTAGAATACCGGTGTCTTTGAGAAAGTTACTTAATTTAAGCTCAGGGATGCACCCTTGAAATTAACGGGAAAACTACGGAACCCTAAAAACACGGTGTATAAAATAAAAATAAAATAAAACCCACAGCGGGCGGCGTGTGCCCCGTGATGGCCTGCCCCGACACCGTGGTCTGCTGCGCGCCCGTCATGTGCCCCACCGCGAACGACTTCGCGCCTAGCGACGCAAAAATAAATATAATTAAAATTAAACAAAAAAAAACAATAGATTGTGTTTTGGATTGTAGTTTGTGCACAATGTAAATCAAAATAATAGGAACAATATATATGTACAAGATGTTGTAATGAATCCAACATCAGATATTACTACATCTATACTTTGTATCTTTAGTTATTTAAATAAAAGTAAACAAAATCTACCCTCAAATGGCTCCCTAGTTGAGGGTAGTTTTTTTTGCGACAATAAATGACTTTTTTTTTAAATATTACATGATCAAATAATGTAGGTTAAAGTCAGGTCGTTCAGTGACAGATCCAGGCGGTTTTGTATTTGGTTGGTTAACCAACAAATGTTATAACTACCCGAAAATTTACAAATTGTTTGTTTACTTTTATTTGAATACCTAAAGATACAGAGTATACATTCAAAATAGTATCTTGGCAATTTCCTTATACATATTTGAATTTTTTTTCTGTGTATCTAAAATTTGGCACCTTAGTTAAAATATGTGGCTTGCTCGCTACCATCATATGGGCATAACGTAAAAATGTATTCACTGTTCATTACTTTTCTGTTATACAATACTTTTTGTAGTGTAGTCTTGCGATATATTTTGACTAAGGAGTAGAGTTTGTGAAGTTAGGGCTTGTAGAGTGAGATGTTTGGCTCTACAAGAGATCTGATAACTTGTTGACAGTGTGAGCCGTGTATGGTCTCGTCTTGGCAACATTTTGCATGAAAATGTTTTTGGTATATTTATCCATTCATTGTGAGAAAAATGGGAATAAGTATTATATATTTTAATGTTATAGCTATAACATTTAATTGATTACTAAAAATAAGTTACTTTTGCTTTAAAAATAACATTACGGTTCGAATCAAAAATCTTTTTCACTGTCTTTTTTTGGTCTAGTAATTGTCTGGAACAGAATACTTTGAGACATCCGCTTTTGTACTTTATCATTTATGCAATAAAGTTTAAAATAAATAAATATACTGGTCCATATATTTGAATACCTTCAGCTCCTGGTCGCATGACAGCTGGCTTGGCCACCGACTCGGTGTTGACTTTGCCCGACTTGAATGTATCGTGCTGAATTATATTTGCCCTGTAAACAATCATACGTACTAAATAAATATCACCATTATACTTTGTTGAATAAAAAAAATATATATACGTATAACTATTAATAAAAATGATGAATGGTTAAGTATACTTATCGTACCCGCAACTTTCGTGAATGTCTATCATTTACGACTTTTCTTTTCATTACTATCTTCAATGGATATCGATTTAGGCGGCGATCATTTGCAGAGATCTGTTCGGCTTCCGTGGTTTATACGGAGTTGATGAGTATTTCTAGTGGCAACCTTGCTCACCGGCAGGAACACAACACTATGAGTAGGGTCTAGTGTTATTTGGCTGCGGTTTTCTGTAAGGTGGAGGTACTTCCCCAGTCGGGCTCTGCTCTAGATCTGGAATGACATCCGCTGCGCTGTGCCCTACCACACAAAGCGAGATGACATTCACAGTGCCCTTACCTCTCTCTTGGACGTAGTTTAAGGACGTGCCCGGGTCCAAAAATTGCACATACAAGAGTGGAGATCCGCGGTGTACTCACTTGGAGGGCGCCACGGAGTCCTCGAGCATGGCGGAGCCCTCGTCGCCCTCGATGCCGAGGTGGTCGCGCGCGCGGCGCCGGCGCACGATGATGTCGATGTAGCCGGCGATCACCTGCAGGATCTGCTCCGCCTCCGTCGTCTGCACCGAGTAGTATTGGTCGCTGCCCCGACGGGAATATCATCACATTATACATACACCATACGGTACAATACTCTTTACTGAACACTTCAAAATGAAACTGGTACTATAGTCTCTGCTGGTATAAAGACAACATTACATTCAGGTAAGTTAAATAAAAAGACCGCATGTATTTCGCTCAAAAACAATTTCTTCTGAAATGGCATCAATATAAAATGCAGTGTAAATAGTACTTGCACAAGATACAGACAATTAGGAAATTTAATAAACTGAAAAACTAGACTCCGGTTTACTTTAGTTATTTTCAGAAGATGATGTCACACGGCATGATGATCTGGGGTAAAATTACTATATGGATCAGATGCAGCTATTAGCATAGAAACGATTTATTTCAATAAGATTGTCAGCCATCATCACCCAACATCGAAAATCTTTGAAAAACGAGGCAGTTGAAAGAAGGAGGAGGAAAATTGGAAAGACGAGACGGCTATGGTCCATCGGAAAAGTCCATGCTAGTTCAATAGAAAACGTTATACAAAAAAATTGGCCTATTAACGGCTACTGGTTACCTGTAATCACCGAAGTCCAGGGTGAAGGTGTTGGGGCTGGCGCACCAGCGCCGCACAGTAGTCAAAGGCCAGGTCTGAAGGATCTCCTTGGTCTTCTCGTCCAGGCGGAGTACGGAGTCCTTGGTGACGCCGAGGAGACGGGGGACCAGCTTGTTCTTGCCCTTCATTTTTTCCTTTAAAATTTCAGATGTTGATTTATTTCAACATCTTTCAATCTTACAAAATACAAACCAGCCCGCAGAAACATATGTTGGACACTAATGAATTTCAGTCTTCGCTTTAAAAATATACACTGGGAATTTTGGTTATAAGAAAACTCGCAAAGACAATGTTTGATCATTGTTTAAGCAAGATGAAATCCACGAAAGGAGTTGTAATAATTCTAGCATTTTAAAGCCACATAAGAACGTACTAGTAAATTTATCAGTTGCTAAGTAAAATCTCCTAAATACTGCTCGATACGGTTTGTATCTTGATAAACGAAAGTAGGTAAGTAACTCCATAAGTTCTGGCGTTGGCGTTTTTGTGTGATTTCATGAAGTAAGAAGAGGTAAATTTTGCTAGATTCTTACCTTGACAAGGAAGAATGCGACGCCGTAAGTAGGCAGATCTCTGGCGTTCTTAGTGTACAGCACTTTGGCTTCCAGTTCCGAGAGACCAGCGTGGCGTTTGTGCTCCTTGAACACCTTCTTTTCGACGCCTTTCACCTTCACGTAGGAGGCGGGGAGGAATTCCTTCAGACTGGACAAAGATAATTATGAATTACATAATTTAACTAACAGAGTGAGCGAAGCGTCTTTGAGTTTGAGCTTTCTTATGTCTGGCTGTTCTCCTGTTCAGGTCGCATTTCTTTGTCGAATCACTATTTGATTATTTTTTTTTGAAAACAGCGGAACCATGGGGATTTGCGAGGTCTACTATTCAAAAAGCACCTTGTATATATTTATTAAATACAAAGTTTTTCGATCTGACTACATTGTCTTATAAATGTATAGTTTAAAAAGCACTAGAAAACAACACACTTGTGATACGATATTCCATCATGGAATGCCAGTGCCTATCATCCGGCTTCATCATCAGATCTTGAAACCTAATCGTGGTCAATGTTTATTACAAGATTTTTCTAACAAATTCAAACAAGATGTTCCATCATGAAGTTCCAGTTCATATTTCAGTTCAGTTCGAAAGTACCATATTATTGTATTGTCATCAGAACTACATACAGCTGCCAATATTCATGACGCTACGATCCTTGGAAGATGGTTAAATTAGTTACCTTAGATTCCATTACATAGTTACATACAGGTCGACCTAATAAAAGCATGTTAAAAATAAGTAAATTACTACTTGCCATAAATTAAAACATCAGAGCAGTCAATAGCTGCCCTTTCAGAGTTTAAAATCCATCTCAAAAGGAAATAACAGTTAAGAGTATTTAAAATACTCACTCTAAGAATCCCGTGGTGTGTTTGTCCTCCTTATGGTCACCGAACTGGATCTGACACTGAATGCCGGCGAACTCGCACGCTGTAAACAAGTATTTCGTTAATCTTTAATTTATTTTACCCGTATATCTTAACTTTCCTGACGATCTGTATCCTAGATAATATTTAACAAATTTTTGATGAATCACGTGTCCACATTATACTAATTTTACGTACAAAATCGGCTCAGAGAACTAGTATTTTGCACCATGAGTTTATGTTGCTTGACAACAAACCATAGAAGCGGAGCGTGAATCTCGCGACCTATCAATCAATCAATCATCAATCATCGTTTATTGCACCATGGTAAAAATACAAACGTTGTTACAAAATAATTCAGTCTCTCATGGACCCCAGAAGGGCATAGCAAATATTTTCTTAAACTAAGTATTATTAAACACAGTATGGAATATACTTATTAGCTATAATTCTATCAGATCAATAATAAGTTATTTAACAAATTTATCATTGAGAAAATCTGTAACTGAATAATAAGCTTTTTCTGCAAGGAACGATTTCAACTTATTCGCGTATGTTGTGTCCCTTTCCTCTGCTTTTATATAATTCGGAATATGATTATAAAATTTTACGGCTGCATAATGAGGGCTTTTACGGTATATTTCTAATTTTGGCGCGGGTAGTTCAAGTTTGTATTTTTGTCTTTTATTTGGCAGCTCTCTGAACAAATGAATATTTTTCCTGATATACATGCCTAATTCTAAAATGTAAAGACTTGGTAGAGTGAGTATGCCGTGTTTAATGAAATGGGGTTTGCAGGTATCTCGATTTTGTATTCCGACTAACACACGAATACATTTTTTTTGCATGACAAACATGTCATGCGCATCGGTACTGTTGCCCCACATTAAAATACCATACCGCAACCATGAATTAGCAAAGGCATAGTAGGCGGTTAGTGCTGTACTGAAGTTAGTAGTTTTGCGAAGCATAAAAAGTCCATATAAAAACTGAGATATCTTGGTTTTAGTGCATAATATGTGGGTTTTAAAATTAATATGGCTGTCAAGAGTAATACCTAAGAGTTTGAAATTATCTACTTCTTCAATTTCTGTGTTATTAACTGATAGTTTTAATTGTAATGGCGTTCTTTGATGAGGATAAAATTGAATTAATTTGGTTTTATTATAGTTTATTGCAAGATTATGGTCGCGCATCCACTGGTTAATATGATTTAAGGTATGTGTTAGTTTTACGTTGTAATTTTCGTTAGTATGGAAATTAAAAAGGAGGGAGACATCATCTGCAAATAGAATACATTTAGCATCAATTTCTTTTGGGAGGTCGTTTACATATAATAAAAATAAAAGACAGCCCAAAACGCTTCCTTGTGGGATTGAGCCTTTTATTTCTACTATACCAGATCGAACTTTACGGCGTTTACGACGTTTTGGTCGCGCGGTACTCGTTGCAATTGGGGATATAGGATATTACGCTCTGCGTAGAGGGCGCCACTACCTCATTTTGAGGGCTAACGAAAATCAAAATTTCGTTATCTGCCTCTCTATCACTCTTGCATATTCGAGCGATAAAGAGGCCAGTTAACGAAAATTCGATTTTCGCGTTTCGCGGTTGTATAGAAACCGCTTTGATGCATCAATGTCATAGTAAAAACTTCTTAAAAAACTGTTATAGGCATAGTATGTATAATTCAAGTTTTGGAGACCCTCTACATCTCTAAGGATAATTTAATGATTTTTTTTATATTTTATCTCTGACACTTAGAGACATAAATCTCTAAAGAATTTTAGTATTTGTTGGTTTTATTTTTTTATCGTAGTTTTTTTGGTGTAATTTGTCATTTAGAGACAGTATACATCTCTAATAAAGTATATATTATTTCATCGATTCCATATTTGTAATTTTTATTGTTTGTTAAAATGGACATGTAAAAGTGTCCCTGTGGCCTATTTGCTGAATAAATGTTTGATATTTTAAAGTTACTCTATGGTTTATGTGATGAGATAGTGCTGCTCTCTGGCGGCAGAACATTGCAGTAATACTCCCTATTTCATTGTTTGGTATGGCTTCTCTATAGTTATAATAACTCAATGTGTGTCCATACTTGCGTTTCATGTAAATAGACACAGTTTGTCTATTAACAATTTTGCTCTTCCAATTCACTTTTTTGTGTTGAAGTCAAGAGAATCGATCGTGAGTTTTGGTGATCTTCTTCAGAGATCTACTTTAGCATTTATACATACATACATATAATGACACCTATTTCCCGGAGGGGTAGGCAGAGACCACGGATGTCCACTTGCTACGATCCTGACATACCTCTTTCGCTTCCTTCACTTTCATGACATTCCTCATACACGCTCGTCGGTTTAGGGTGCTCTTGACCTGGCCTTTCTTCAGGATTTCCCCGATTTGATCAGAGAAAGTCCGCCGAGGTCTACCCCTTCCAGCTCCCTCTTCTACTTCTCCCTTATACACTCTCTTTGTTAATATGTATACATTTTTAATAATCTTACCTTTATCTTGAGTGATGGGGTGTGTCCCATCCAATATGGCGTCCCTGGCTTGAACATACAGGAGATTCAACTGGACAGGGTCGCGGGAGTCCACGTTCCTGTCGGAGAAGAAGAGCTTGCGCCGCAGGAGTAGGGTTTCGGTGACGTCGATGCCCTGCTCGCGGAGGGTCTTGGCTGGTTCTACCCAGTTCACTGTACAGACAAATAAAAAAAATTAATGACAAAAAAACTTAATTCGACATTGAAGAAAAAATAGGAACCCGTAAATAACTTAGTTCTCAATTCGTCGGGATATTTTGAGGGAAATTACACATAACAATATTTTATGATAGGATCTTGGGAAAATCGAGGTAAATCTTTAAATATTATTAGTGATTTGTGTATTTATGGTAATTTATACCTTTGCTCTCCGAAAGCACTATTTGGTGAAGTGGAAACTGCTCATTAAACCATAGAATTATGACAGTTTAAACTGTTTTGTGCAGTATTTTTTTTAAATCAATAATTATTTTTTCTGAGTACTATCGTTACAATACAATACTCTTTATTGCACACCTCACATAGTTTACAATAAATGTACAAAAACAAACAAAGCCAATCTAAAAACAAAAATTAATAAAATTATAAACAAATTGTTAGTCATGGTTAGGCAAAAGACATTGTCGATAGTCAATAAGGTTGATTTCAAATTGAAGCTTTTTGGAAATAGTACCTTATTGACAAATGGCCATAAGTAACGCTTAACTTGAGAACGCCGCATATGTCATTAACTATAAAGAAAAACCAGACAAGTGCGAGTCGGACTCGCTCACCGAGGATTCCGTACTTTTTAGTATTTGCTGTTATAGCGGCAACAGAAATACAACAACCGTTCATGAGATACAGCCTGGTGACAGACGGGCGGAAGGACAGCGGAGTCATAGTAATAGGGTTCCGTTTTATACTTTGGGTACGGAACCCTAAACAGTGACAAGCCCTCCAGTAGCAGAGGCTAATTCCCTAAGTTGGCTGGTAAATTACCTTCATCGTCAGTCCTGAGCTTCTTCCTGAGCTGGTCCATCTTGGCGTCCCGCTCCTTGTCCTGGTGTTTCCTCTTTAAGGTCAGGGTCCCGAAGTTTGGCTTTTCGCAAGGGTCAGGTTCCTCTTTCAGCTCTTCGCGAACCTGGAAGAAAATAAAGTGTCACAAGTTTTGTATTCATCATCATTCAGAATCAACTTTTTAGCGTCACTCGTTGCCATGGTTACGATTAGTTGTCCAGGGGACAAAAGTTCATTGAAATACTGATTTTATGGTACTTAAATGTATTAAACTTGCGTTTTTGTGGTCGTTATAACCAATGTCCATAATGGGCCCCCTACTAAGCATGTTAATAGAACGGCATACAACGTCTCTTCAAACAAACTGTGCCACTGTTGTCCCTTGGACAACGGGACAGGATAACAAAACAAAAAAAAGTTGATTCACCCGATTCACATTAAATGTAAAAGTCAATGACTCGACAAAAAAACTGATACAGACAATATTGTCTAGATATATACCTAGGTGCAGTCGCCATCAGATATATCGGAGCAGCCAAGATGCTCACAAATATCTGAACACGCCTATTGTCAAGGCGTTAGAGTTCATGTTCAGATATTTTGAGCACCTCAGCCGCTCCGATAAATCAAGATTATTTTATTGTGTAAGAACATTTCATGGTATTGAAGGATCAAATGGTGACATCAGAAAGTTAAATTTGATAGACAATACATGAACCAATCATGTCTTCGCGGCTTGACTCCCGTTTTGTCGATACTTCACTTTAGAAAATAATTTATTTCATCAAGTTTCAAGAACAACGTGTACAGTAGAGTTCATAAATATTTATAATTTCGTTCATGTTATTGCAATGAAGAAATGTATACTTTAAAAAAGGAGGTTACTAAAATATACAGACAGGTTTCTTGATCTCTATTATTTAATACTCACCAGCCCATATTCGTCGTAGTTGGTGATGCCAATCTTGGTGCAGATGACCACCATGAGATTGGCCACGATCTGGCTGTCGTCCACCAGTAGGGTTTTCACGGAACCTGTCAAGAAATGGGGTTATTTAAAACTAAATACTCAAGCAACACTTAAAAGCAATGAAAATGCGTAATAAATAAAAAAAACCGGTTTTTATAGTGCATACTGAAATTATGGATCGATGAACATCGATCTTTGTTGAGACAATTTGTAACAAATCTAGGTTCAATGAAGTTTTTGTGTCTTATCACAGATTTCTAATGGCCACCTCCGGTTTCCATCAGCATTCGGATAAGCTTGATGCATTCAAATTACGTAATGAAACAGCCAAGAAATTGGTCAGCCGTATTAGTAACAAAAAAACTTACCATCCAACATGCGTACACGCAAGTTTCTCGTCTTCCTGCAATATTCAAGGATGTCTCCATTGCGCAGCATATAGTAGTCAAGACTGCGGGACGCTTCGAGCCAGATTCCCTTCTTGTTGTCCTCTTCTGACGCGAGGAATAGCCCGTATTCTTTCGCTGTGGGAGAGAGGTAGGATTATTGAATAAGAAATCTTTAAACTTGAGACAAATGCATATCATGGTTATATAGCATTCTTCAATACGGCCTGTTATTATGGGGTAATCCAGTATGTATATGTCAGATCCAGAGAATACCTCAGGAAGGACCCAAGTATAAGACATCAATTGACGGTCGATACCCGAAATTATCCTGGGAAGGACACGTATATTACTGAGTCAACGGGGGATGGAAAAGCCCGACCAATAAGAGAGGTCTCTTCCCGAAAGACCTACAACCAGATTAACAGATGATAACAAAAAAAAATCAGACCCACTCTGAAGGGGCCTACTGAATACCCGTTCGCCAGATGATATCGGCCTGTCAGTTATTCGCGATTGTCAGCTTTTGCGATGGAGAGACATTGGAAGAAAATTAAAGAGCCCACCGTTGGGCCTCTCTTCAATCTGCTTCCTGTCGAAAAAGCAGGCAGTTAAAAATATGGTGCACTCACGGTCACTAGAACTTGCTTCCAGGATCTTTTCCCTGATGATGCGACAGGCATCGTAGATAGTGGTGGAGGGGTCGAACTGGATGGTCTTGACCACTTTGCCACCTTCGAGCGATATCTTTAGTGAGAGCGTCGCCATCTTGGTTAAGGAGTAGGCTCTGAAAAGATAGAGATGGGGTTTAGTTACAGTTTTTAACTAATATTATTTTATTTATATTCTTTAGACCAGAGATCTCCAAACTAGGGTCGCCAATTTAACAGTCCGGAATTCGAAAAGAAGGCCGGGGCGTGGCCCTCGTATCTAAAAGTTTGGAGAACCCTGCTTTAGATGATTTGGTCACTTATCAATGAATAGTAAACGTAACACCAATGAGCTTCGTTGACTCTTTGAAGTTGGTTGAAAATGTCTATAACTGCGAAAATCGAAGTTCATAAATTTCTAGCAACGAGTGACAATCTGTGTCACTCTAATTACGCTTTTATTGCAGTAAAAGAGAAAAATGCCCGAAATTTGCGAACTTCGGTGTTCGCGGTGGGCCCTCAGCTCTGAAATATTTCATCATAGGGACTCTCTCTGCGATGGCGTGTCTAAAATGTTTGTGCTAACAATGAACAACAGTGGTCTTCCATTTTCAGGGTTTGTTAAGAGTTGAATAAATTCTCAAACGTCTGATAGGTAAAGTTCGAGGTACTAACTTGTGGACTACGTAGGGTTTTGGGCCGTGGTCTCTACTATAAGACTCAAGATATAGGGGCGTTAGCAACTACAACTACTAACGAGGTACCTACGTTCTACAGACAACATAACTGTGCGACTAGGCGTGGCAAAGCAAGCTACCCCGAAGGAGCGTAGGCAGTGGCAAAGTTAACAATCAGTACACTGGGAAAATGAAGCCAGCATTTTTGGTGACCCATGAGGGGAGTGGATGATTACGACAATAACAAACCTGCTTATAGTAGCAGTACGTCCAGGGTCTCGTTCAGGGCTGGATTCTCTACTGATGGGCTCTAGATCTAGAGAGCGCGCGCTGGGCCGTCGTCTTCTCGGTTGGCTGAATGAGCGGAGACGCTCACGAGGTTGCCCGTTCTGTGAACAAAACTCCCGTTAATTCCAAGAAAAAAATTGATGATTGCAGGATATGATGGTGTGTTGTGAGGATAGGATGTCATAAACTGATTGGCAATCCTACTTAAAAATACTTAAGGATGACACTTCTAAAGCAGTTATTTTGTCTCGCGGGCCACAGCCAGGGCTCTATTTCCTTTTCGCAAGCCAGATTTGAATTTTGGCTTTTTTGTTAGCCTAAGTGTTCTTCCTTTTGAAGCCCTTGAACTGCGCATGCACCCGTTTTGTAGCGGCGGCAGCCGGCCCGGACCGGCCCGGTGGATCCAAACGTGCTAGACTACGTCTATGTCGTTGTACTTGAGGTGTCGGCTCTATTCTCGGCCGGGTGCTGAATACAGGTGTGGCTGCAGGCTGGGATACTTACAGTATGAGTCAACCGTCTCCAGTTGTCTTGAAGCGCGTGCTCGATGCGCTCGCGGAGACTGCGTCACGCGTGCGGCGATGCTTGCGGTGCTGGGTCCGGGTCTGAATCAATCTGTAACAATAGATAACTCACGTCAATTTCAAGTTATTTACGTAACAAGCAATACGGCGGGGAAATGCTAAAAGGATTTATTTATTTCGCCGCAGGAGTATAACATATTTTTGTATTTATTCAAGATTGTCATTGTCACACAGCCTGCCTGATAGATGTTTGCAACACCAAGTCTATCACGCGCGCGTTCGTCCCTTTCTAACAACATCGAACAAAAGAGATGGAATATTAGCCGTTGTACTGCCCCATATACACAGCAAGTTATAAACCTCAAACAGTTTCAAAAGCAGGCCAGGCGGCCATCTGCCGTTACGCAACGCGCAAGCGCGGAAACAATTAAGGTTATTATTGGGCTCACGTGTTGTACTGCAATTTTAAGTATTGGGGACAGTGATTAAGCAATTTTGTCTCTCAGGCAAAAGGTAGCACAGTTAAAAGTCACTGATGCTACAAAGATGCGTCGAGAAACTGACCAAGTTATACTATTACCCGAAATTATACCTAAGGGCGCTACTACACTAGCGTCTCCCGATCGTCGGCGTCTAGTCAACTCTATGGCTGCTGCTTGACGCAACGTTGGCACAACTGCGCGGTGATGCCAATTTCGTTAGCGCTGACTAGACGACCCTAGTATGGAGTGGCCCCAAACACAGAATACTTATCTTATAAAGCAATCACAATGAGTCGTTCGCCGCATGAAAACAATGACGGTTGCTTGGCAACCTCATACTTTGCATTCGACATACGACCCGATGAAAGACCCAGCGTGATTATCCAAAAAATCACTTTACTATTTTTCGAATTCTTATTGCATCGTTTGTTAGATCATATCGCTATTTGTAGTAACTGTTCCCATAGTCTTATGTTATACCTTTAAACAAGCAATCCTTGTATATATATTTCTATATTTCGATGAAATTTAGGGGGTTTTCGGGGGTGAAAAATCGATCTAGCTAATAGGTCTTATCTCTGGGAAAACGCGCATTTTTGAGTTTTTGTATGTTTTTTGAGCAAAGCTAGGTCTCCCAGATATTTATATCTGATTCCGTAATACCTCGATGCAATGACATCATAATGATATCCGTCATTTGTTTATGACTTAATCCACTTCGCATACCAAAATAAGACATACTTGACAAGACGCTTAGTTTGCACCAACTTTGCTATGACAACGTTGCGCCATACTTGAATCGCGCTTGGTGCACGGACTCATCATCTGATTCTTATATAATGGCAACAGGAGCAACGCCACCTGGAAAGTGACCTGTGGTGGCAGTATGGTTCAATTTTTATCACCTGTCACTTTGCCTGTCACTTTCGCACTTACATACTTGTTAAAACGTGACAGGCATGGTAACAAATGATAAAGAGCGGACCATCTTAGGCCTACAGGTATGAGAAAATCTTTGAGTAATCAGGGAGTGTTAGCCATTTTACCCATCAGAAAACACGATCCCGATTAACTGAGAATCATTTTAAGACGATTAAAAAGGATAATTCCGCCCCGGCAATACAAATCCAAAGAGACCTGGTAAAAAATAACAGAGAACATGAACAATCCACGTGTCTTGTAAGTATCGGGTAATGTTTGCCATTTCTCCCATCGGGAAAATGATCCAAACGAAACCTTTCCGAAGTCGGTTGGGAAAGGGCAATTTAATCCACTTCAAATTCCGCATTTAATCATTTTAAAGTGCACAATAAACTCCTCATAACTGCACATAAACTCCATATTGCGTCGTCAAAATTCCTGCAGCCGACCGCGAACGTTTTTATGCAAAACAGAGCTATAACTTTTCTTGAAGGACCGTTGGGGTTCCGAACGCAAGGGAGTCCTGCCCAGCTCAACTGTGGAATGAACTATCGCTTGCGATATTTCCAGACCGACACCTTCAAACCCTCTTGAAAAGAGCGCACTTTCATCTTAAACACCGGCAACCCTCCTGGTGTTGCAGGTGTCCATGAGCGATGATTTCTTACTTCAATTATTCTTACTCCTATATCATTAAAAAAAAGAGTCCATGACACGCAAATCAGCCTGAGTGTCATTGTAGATATTACAGATATGGAATAAATAAAAATTATTCAGTATTAGGAAACTGCGCTTGAAAACTAAGGTATTTGTCTTTAACAAGTCCTCAAGAAATATGATTCAACATTATATAACCAGAGTTAACGACTCTCAAGACTACCTTTCCACTGAGGCGGAGATGAGCGGAGAGAGGAGGAAACGCACGGGAATCAACTAATAGCATTGGGTTGTATTCAGTAGTGTATTTTGAGCGTCGGCGCCTGGTCAACTCTATGGCTGCTGCTCGACGCAACGTTGACGCATCTGCGCAGCGACGCCATTTTCCATAGCGCTGACTAGACGCCGACGCTCAAAAGACGCTAGTGTGGGGTCTCCCTAACTCAATGGAAACACGCCGCTAAAGAGGCCAAATAACATTGGTTGTCACACTCACAATATTACTCGTCGGCTTTACCAATAGCAATTTAGACCCTGCGTTTTAATGAACTGCATATGAAATCGGGATTTTTGGGAGGAATGCACCCTATCATAAGGAGATAAGGATTCATTTAGCACGACTACCACTTCGGTAAAAATTTAGCGTAGCGCCTGATACGGAGTTTAAGGGACTTTAAACCGTAGTGTTTGGAAGTAAAGTTCAGTTTTGTTTGAGGATGGTTTGGGTTAAATTTAGGCATGGAATATGTATTCAGAGATTATTATTGTTTAGTGGAATTCCTAATTTTAGGGCGAGGATGAGACTATTCGTGAGGATAAAATAGTGATAAACATAGCGACCCTTTATATTACCATTTCTTGGTCATTAAATTTTATGCTATTTCTATTTGGCACATGCCTTCAAGTACGTATTTTGGTCTTTTTCAGGAAATTCACTGGTGTAAAGTATTCGTAGTGGTTTTTTATCTTTTAGTGATAAGGGACCATTTGACAACATTTATGTCTTTCAAGAACTAGCTTTTTATACTTATGACGAAAAATTAGATCATGATTTTTTTACTATTTTGAGCCATAAGGCGGTTATTACACTGTCGGCGACCGCATCAGTGTGTTTATCACTATAGTTCTACAAGAACACTTATGCAAGCATTAATTCCATCGTTGCACTGTGTTCGTTGACTGCCTTACTCATCAAAACTAATAAACACAAGCTATAAGTGTATGGAGCAATAACCGTTATGATGTACGCGGAGTTTATGGTTAAAGGGGGACGATAGATGAAGTGATTTAAATCCGACAGAATGTAATTTTGTGTCCCGTAACTCAAATGGCAACTCGTGCGTTGTCTGTCCTTCTGTCATAGCCAATTCTTTCCAAAAGAATTGGACTGAATGATTTGAAATTCGGTATATCTACAACATATGGAAGGTAGAAGCGAGGAACAGAATCTCCTTAGGCAGAACTGTTGCAAAAGTGTCTAGCTGTCAGCTATTAATAATAGTTCCAAATCTCTCCAGAGTAGCGCTAGAGTAGCTAAGAACCTAGGCGTTATTGACGGAGTGAAATGCGCTGTCTATGATTAGATTTTTTTCTCAAGTATTCTAGGTATTGAAGCGCCACCTATTTATGGTTTTTTGTCGGTAATTTTTTGGTATATAGAGTTTATGTTCCTCGCCTCTGCCTTCCATACTACAACAGCTCTTTCGATCCTATTATAAGAAAAAAAGTGTCCATAAAATTCACCAATTCGAATAAAATAATGTAAAACAATAAATATGGTCCACACTTTTTGCTACCTCCATACACAAATCCATCCATTCCGTCACCGACAATCATCGCTAACAATATTTGACAGCCGCCTGTCACTCTTTATATAAATAGACGCGTACGCACCTGCGCTGGCGCCGGTAGATGAATAAAACTAAATAAAACACAAATATCGACTTTATTGTTAAATGAAGAAGATTCAAATTGCTTTGAGAGCTTCTGTAGATTTTGTTTATCGTAAAATCAATTGTCAGTTGAAATAGTGACATTATTGTGTAGGGCAGAAGGTTTACGTTTGTAAATGTTTATATCAATGGTCGATATAAGTATACAAATCGTTTAAAAAACGATCATACAATATAGAAAAGAAGATTGAAATTTCAATGACAGTTTTGACAAATTATATTCTTAAAGAAACTAAATTAAAAGTTCAAATGTCGTATGCGACATTATAATATCTCTGTATATTTTAGTTCTTTTAGAATTAGATGGACATAATGTAACGAGTAGTAGTATGCGTAGTAATTTGGAAAAAGGAACTCATTCACCTAACAGCTAAGTGAAAAACTAGCCTTGTAGTATATAATACTACGGTTCATTTTCCAATTAATCGATATACCTATTTCTCGGGGAATTTACGCTCTTTTAGAGTCGAGAGAATATATACATACGTCCTATTATACTTTTATAATAGGACGTACGTGTAATATTGAACCTATGTTCATAAGACCTTTTGCAAATGGGAGTGTATTTAATGTTTTCACGGTAAGAATTGATTTCACAGTAACGTAACGGCAGGGTTTGTTTTTAGTTTCGTATGTTGTGAGTAGTTTCAGTTGCGTTTTGGCACGAATGGAATCTTAAAATATCCGTTTACCTGGGGACGGTACATTATTAGTGTTAGCAATGAGTAATTCATTGTAAAGTGGTGTAAAGTCTAAAAATCGTGCCCCGACGCAATTTTTAGACGCGTAATCATTGACATATATCTAAGGAAGGGCTTTACGGGCACTGAGAATGGTACTAGTTCAGTGGTGTCACTCACAAATTCGAGCCAATCGTGCAGTCTAACGCAACTAGTTGCGACCAATCGCGCGCGTGATGCAAACTCATCAACCAATCGCGTTGTGACGTGAGACTGCACAATTCGCTCGAATTCGTGTGCGTGACACCGCTGTACCGGCGGCCCCATTCTTATTGCCTGTAAGGCCCGTCCTTAGATATATGTAAATGCGCGTAAAGTTATCTCTATAAGTAAGCAAAACAATTTGCATCGCAGCTTCTTTAATTATGGGAACGGGTAGATGTCGTGGCCAGATCTTAGAATTGATGATTTCATGGCGTGGTGAACATTTCATGTAATGATCGGTTGGCCATATAATAAAAAAGTCAAACCTAATCTAACTATATCATGAAGTGATCAATTCTAGAATGGCATTTCGTGAAATGATCAAAATTTATGATCTAGCCACCATAGAGACATACCTATTTTTATTTGTAGAAATAGGTACCCATTCAAATTATAAGTAGCGTGCTTTTATGTTGGAGGCCAAGACTCATTTATGGTTATCGCGCCAGCCAAGTAAGCCGGCTTATACATAAGATTTTTCAATATGGTTTTTATTAGGCTTAAAACCATCCTCAGTGTTGAATAGTACGAGTATACTTTGTATAGTTCCTCGTATCTTTCAGTCGATCTGGGGCATATTGTACTCGCAAGTAAGAAGTCGGTCGCTATATTTAGCGCCATGAATGAACGTCTGATTTCGACAACAGGCGCGTGTCAATGACTTTTCAGCGGTGTTGGAGCTGGAGCGAGGTAAATTCGGCTTCGTGCTCTGAGATCGACAGGTGAAAGAGGAATTTTAATGAATTTACAGAAAATTTACTGTGGTTAACAGTAGTTGGTTTAGAACAATGCATGCAACCTGTTATCATTATTTTTGAGTGCACAATCTTGATATTTAACTTTAAAGGTTAACCGCTGCATATCCGATTGATATGTTTGTTTTAAAGTAAAATTTATATTTGGCAGTTTTTGTTGTGATGATGTGATATTTTTTAAATATCATTTGATATTTACCAGTCACTTTTCGGTGAAGGATAACATCGTGAGGAAACCGGACTAATCCCAATAAGGCCTAGGTTGGAAGGTCAGATGGCAGTTGCTTTCGTAAAAACTAGTGCCTTCGCCAATTCTCGGGATTAGTTGCCAAGCGGACCCCAGGCTCCCATGAGCCGTGGCAAAAATGCCGGAACAACGCGAGGAAGAAGAGGAGATGGTGTGATATTTTTGGGATATTATCAATGTCCGCGTTACTGGTTATCACTTTTGGCAAGAATTATATAGTATTGTATATATGTATATATGTAGGTATATAATTATGTAAGTAGTGTGTATGTACATGTATTGTCTTACTGTTGTAGACTTAAATTTTAAGGGTATTTTAGTTTTAATTTAGTTTGCTATTTAGTTTTTTTGCACCTCCTAATTAGTTAATTTAAGTTTCAGTTCTCCACTACCTAAAGGTTGTCTGGAAGAGATCGCTCTGTAGCGATAAGGCCGCCTGTTGTTTACCTCTATCTTCATGTTTTTTGTGTTTCCATGTACATTTTTTTCCAAAGGTTATGCAATAAAGAGGATTTGTATTTGTATTTGTAATGTCACTTTTTCAGGTTTCATAACCGATTTCTAAATACAAACCTACTAGGTATTGTAATTTGTTATGTTATACTCGTAGCAGCCATGTTTTACCAGTTATCATATTTATCATTGAAAATTGAAAATAATATAAATAAATCCATTATGAAAGAAAGACGATTCTACAGTCGCCATCTGATATATCGAAGCAGCCGAGGTGCTCAAAAATATCTGAACACGCACTGTAGAACTTTGACAATAGAGGCATGTTCGAATATTTGTGAGTAAATAGGTTACGAGTATCACAAGTAAGTAAATATACAAGTATAATATAGTAAGTAAGTACATATGGCATTAAACATTGACATAATCTTAAATGTGAGCAACTGTTGTGACATTTCACGCATGTAAAATGCAAACAGATGCGAAGATAAGATGTCACCTATTAACCTGAAATGAGGTAATCCTTATACCAACGTTTATATATTACTGGCATTATCGTAACAACGACATACATAAAGACAAAGTAACAATATAAGGCATTCGAGATATTTGAGGTCACACGTCACACCAATATCGTGATAAAAACTATTTGCACGAATATAGCCTTGACTCCTGGAGGCTAAGGAATTATAAATAAGCTTTGCCAAAAATTTCATTTTTAGTACAAGCTTTTAACGGTGACTCTACTTTTCTTCCCACGGGCAACCAATACTCATCTTCCCATGGCCACCTCCTGTGTCCATCATCAGATCAGCTCGACTGTACCATAATATTGCATTGTCATCTGACTTACAATTGTATACACAACATCGGCTCAATCGGAAATCGGGAAGGGGGTCATGCAGTCTAACGCAACTAGTTGCGACCAATCGCGCGCGTGATGCGAACTCATCAACCAATCGTGTTGTGGCGTTAGACTGCACGATTGGCTCGAATTCGTGTGCCTGACACCGCTGTACTGGGCCTATTCTTATTGCCCGTAAGGCCCGTCCTTAGATACATATATCTAAGGAAGGGCCAGGCCAATGATTATAGATAACTTCCAAATGCCAGTGTTATTTCTGAAAGCCGCTATCCAAATCTACAGGCAGTTTAAGAAAAGGAAAATATTGTCAGTAAATGTTACACCTACATTGAAATATTCCATCGCGACATAATGTTAAAATTCCTCACATGCCATAAAACATGGCCCGGCGAAGCGCGAACCAATAAAGAGTGCCTGTGTTAAACCGACAGTGTTATAATGTATTGCAACAAGTGTTCATAACTTTACTGAACTGGCTGACGAGTCAAACACATATATAGGACACCAGCAAGCGTATTATGGATTGCTTTATCGATGTTAGGAACAGAATAAAGAAAAGATTACAGAAGATATAACAGGCCCGTGCAACGAGGCAAGGTACTGCTTTAAATCCTTTCTTAAGAATGCTTTTTAAGAAAGACGGAAATAATAATGGATTTGAAGCAGTACCTTGTCAGTAAGATAAAAATTATTTACGTTTCCCTCGTTGAACGGGCCCGTTATATCTTCTATAATCTTTTCTTTCCTTCTTATCTCACTAATCAATCTCAGTCTGTGTCCTCACAACAAAATAAAATGCACAAGGTCCGAAGTCGGAAGGGATTGATATTTTGACTTTAAAATAAAATTAAATGCAGGCGCGATGCATCAGCCATGATTTTTTTTCTCAAGTGGTATTCTCAATACGGAAAATGACTGAATGCAGTTTTGAAGGGCGAAATATCCGGTAAATGACAGAACGTATATTTTACGTATAAGGTTGCTAGATTAAATAATACATTCCTAAACAATCGACGTGACAAAATAAGTGTCAATATTTAGGGTCATACTACAAAAATCTCTTTCTTCTGGCCATATCTCTTCGCAAATTCCCAGGAGATGCCGCTTTATAAGCATCTCATTTTTTGTTACTGTGTAACTCGTGTTAAGTTCCATCTACAATCATAACTGCTGAGCGGCATTTCCTTGGAATTTGCGTATAGCCAGCCAGGGTAATGAGATTGCTGTAGAATGATTCTCACCACATTATTGGAAGAGGCGGACTGTCATTATCAGGCTGACACGTGGACAAATACGACCACCATATGCGTACAGGTGTTGGCGAACCACACTACTTGTGCACCTAGACTCTTTTTCAAACTATGCATCGCCTAGTGGTTAGGTTACGATGATTTTATACTGCTAATAGTAGTAGTAGTAGACTTAACAGTCGAAGTTTGAGTTCTTTTAAACTTCAGTTGGAAGAAAAAAAATCACAGTCACTAAAGACAATATTAAAATAAATATAAGACGTCCCAGATTACCTGTTCAAATCTCGCTCGGGGCAATCATTTTTTAATTTAATTTTTAATTCAAATGTTGATATACTTACTGAGATGGGTGGTTAGAGAGTTCGACTAAGGGGTTAGAATGTTATGAACTTACGGCCATTGAGCAATGAGCAACCAAGGGGTCGTCAGGCGCAGGCATTTGGCATGCAAACTTTTTGGGGGCTGGATGTTGCAATATTAAGTGAGTGGTGAAGATTTAGTACGGAGGCCCTTAAGAGGATACGGGAGCTGATATTTAAATATTCTAGGCGAATATATCCATCTCGCTAACGGAAGCGGCTCCTAAAGCTAGTGCGATAAGAACAACGCCAGGTTAGGCGAATAATCCTGCGTAAAAATATCAAAAAACGATGTTTCGTACTCGACTGTGTCCTCTTCCAAAACTCAACCAAATGTAACGAAATTTTGAGATTTAAATGATAATGAAATTATGTGTGTTGGACTGTTTTGATTTTTAGGCTATTTGATGTCAGTTTGGAATACCATGCTTCTTTTTGCGGCCTAATAAATTAGGCCGTTTTTGGGAATATTTGAAGTGCATTAGCGCCTTAAGAAACAAAAATTTCAATAAAAGCAAAACAGTCCGACACAGACCTTCTTCAACCTAGCATTTTCCCGGTCTAGCGCCAGGGTCCGCTTTCCTACTTAATCTTTTCCATTTTGCCCGATCTTCGGGATCCTCAGGTGTGAGATTGTTCTCTCCCATGTCCGCTGTCACGACGTCCAGCCAGCGCTTCTTAGGCCTACCGCGGCCGCGTGATCTAGGGCCTTGGACAGTGAGGTTGAGAGAGATATTAATAATAATAATCTGTGTTGAAAAAATCATTGCTCTAGCTTCAAAAACCTTTGTATGGAGAAATTACCACTCCTGTTGCCTCTTAAAAGTTAATTTTACCCATTTTTATCTTGAGTTTACGACTCGTCAGTTATTCTGGGTGTTTGTAAAGTCCTGATTATTTAACGACCGAGCTATAGAAAAGGGCCCGTCTGATAATCAGCGCTAAATATATACACATATTTATTATACAAATGGCTGAAACTGGTACTCATTGCCTATAAAGTGGAATCTAATAGAAATTGCAAATCATGTAAACAAACATGACAGGTTTTGTTAGCATTCTAGATAGCAGACTTATAACCTGAACTTCATACGAAGGTTTTCATTGAAGTATTAATAATCAACATATCTTTTAACTAATATAAAATATTTAGGTATGTAAACTTTTGATAAGGTCATGATTCTCCTTAAAAAGTGCGAGATTACAAAGTAATGAAGTCTACTCTGTGCGGGAAGAGATTTTTTTTTCACTTATATTAGATTAGTCCTTATGTCCTGGCAGTAAGGTTTAAAGTCAGTAAACTCCCTATCGGAAGACCATCGGATCATTCGGATCCGACCCAGTTAGGACGCGACGCCGCAGCGCTGATCCGTCGCCTAGCAACGGTTGGGAAGGGACCTTTCAAAGCGATCGCACGCCTTTATTTTTGTACAGATTTTAACCTTAATAGGTATCTAATACAGATTTAAAACACTCACTGTATCGGACGAGACTTGAACTAGTTAGACACTTCGGGATACAGTGAGTCCACTAACAGTCCATTTTACAAATATTAAGGTGCTCGAATTTTAATTATTTCTTTCTACAATTTCTGTTATTTCATTTTACAATTTCTAATCTACAAATGGCAAATGTCACAATGAGTGTCAAATTTCTATGAAAATATGACGTTTATGACACTCCCTTACTTTGTTCTATTCAGACTTAGACAGACTCTATACAAGCAAGGTTCGGAAACCGGTTTATAAAATACCGGTAAAAACCGGTTTATTTCGGTTTTCCTCCGAACTTTTATGAGAACGCGAACGTTTTAAGAACTTTATTGTAACCTTAAAAAACCTGGTTTATTCGACGAACCACGAAACGGCCGGCCGGCCTTGTATGTCACGTAAATATAGACATCGACATAGGAAGAAACCGGTTTTTATTGTTCTAAACCGGTTAATTTGACAAGAACTGTTCTCATGAAAACCGGTTTTAAAATAACGTTTTTTGGAGCGAAACCGAAACTAAAAGGTTTTGCTTTGTATACAATTAATAGATATGTGAACTATTAAAGGGATTAAAAACTATTGACCAGTGGCGACACGTCCAACATCCCGTTGACAAAAAAAAAGAAAATCCGAAGGGCACTAATATAATAAGATTAATAAGGGAGGATCTCACAACATTGACACAAGTGAAACATTAACCAAGCGACGGGAAGGGTAGAGACAAAGGCTGTCAAAGTGACAACGCTACATTAGTCTAAGGTTGCGAAGATAATAGAAACAAGTTACTTGCACATATGAAGGGTGTGATGACGGTATAATTATCGAAGATGAGGAAAGACTAGGTTTACGTTACTAGAAGTATGAAATGCAAATAAAACTATACCTGAAACTCTGAACATATTAAAATTACTTTAAACCGGTTACTAACGTATTATTCAGTTACTTAAATGGGTTTAAAGAAACCCAATGTTTAAAAGATCAGATAATAGAAAATAGATCCATTAAACAAACATGTTACGTAACATATTGTTAAGCAATACAGAAACGTCAAGACCTAGGGATTTTAAGGAAGCTATTTTAATACAGAAAGAAAATATATTGAATTGAAACAATGCGAGACCAAAAAACGTAATGAAACCTAAGCTTGGCGTAATATTTCCAAAGGGACAAAAACTATTAAACTATCAAAGATAAAAATGTCCACATCAGAAACCACATGCTTAGATATAACAAAGTAAATATATATAACAACATGACACGCGCCCTCATTGGCTACATCTTCATATAGCTGCACATACATAGAAGCCAAGCCATTTACCCCCACCCCAAAGATTATGTACTCAGTAAACGACGCAATGAAATCCATAAATCCAGAGAAATCTGCGCAAACAAGCTTGGCGCATGCGTCACCCCCACTCCGAGGGGGGATCGATAGACTCTGGCGCCGGCTAGTCTGCCGCCTACGACGACGCCGTCTCGCTCTAAATGAGGGAGGTGAGAGGGATGCAAGACAGGGTGTGGCTGGATTACAAATGGATGACATTTTTTATGATAGTTTTGAAGAATTTGGTAATGCAGCTCGGACTGAAAGATCATGAGTACAAATTGGAAAAAAGTATATATATTCCAAGTATTGCAAGCAATCACCTTGTGGAATAAGCAGAATACTATGTGAAAGACAAACTGAAGAATCATAAAGGGATTAATCCTGATTAAAAGTAAATTACATTGCAAAATGTACAATCATGTAGAGTTCATTTTATGTCGTATTTGATTTACTATTGTCACAAGATGACCAAGACGCAGAAGTTATTTTTTTAGATACAGAAATTGTCAATCAAGCAATATTCAATCTTAAATATTTCACTGAAAACGAACTATTCTAGCCCTATAACGATTACAGCATCAGAAAAATAAGACATCTGAGACTTCTGTATATATAAGGAGTAGTATTGGAAATTATCAAACATTTTTTACAAATTCACAAGCACTTCTTAATTCAAGACATCAAATGTTTATTCAGGATATGTTCTTTACGCTTTATTAATTTTAATTTCCTTATTCTACTTTTTCTTTTTCTCTTCAACATGGTTGCCAATAGCCGCTTATGTAATATACTTAAGTAAATCGTATAATTTCCCTCACGGGACAGGCTTTGCCTAGTGTGGGGGTCAGAATAAATTGTAACTTGCTCTAATATATTTTTTGGAAATAAACTATTTGTATTTGTTGTATTTGTATATTCTGTCGGAACGTCCATATCATGATCATTGGTCCTTATGTCTGGTGTAATAGTTGTAATACCGGAGACCGTTTTTAAATTCAATTTCAATTTCTTTTTATTCAGACACCAACTCAGATCATGATTGTTAGTTGAAATATCTTAAAATATATGGTTAGTATTATACACTATAAAACGGATGTCACTAAATTTAATGATAATTAAGAAACAATATATGAATTGAATGGCGATGGATGGAAGGATAGAGAATAGAGACCGACATAAGACATTCCATAAAAGAACTATTGGCTGATTCAAGACAATATGTTTAGTCAGTGTTGTTGATAGCTCAAATAGATTAAACATCTACAATATGTCGGACCGTCCATTACAGATAAAAGCCTCCGCCATATTGTACGTCCGGCCGCCGGAAGTCGTCACGCTGTCCGGTAATCCGATCGTCTGCTTTCTATTAGCATCAGGGGTGTGTAGTGGACCGTTAATGCAAGTTTTATTGGCTCGAGGGTGGATTTGGTAAATTCATTAGTCACGTAGATATTTTATGTGGTGATAGATCTTAGGCCAAATTTTAGACGCCTTTTACAACCACTTAACGAAGATAATTCATTTGAGCAGTTATCGCTCACGGTGTTAGATTGGATGTTTGTCCCTTAAGAGGGTCAGAAAGTCATAAAATTATTTCTATAGGGCATGAAACAGATATCTTACAAAATTGGTTTGATTAAAGCGTTAGCGTTACCTAAGGGTGGGATTATTTACTTTTGCAAATATCGAACTGAAACTAATCTCGTTGTATAGTGCATACCCATTACCAACTTTGTGAATGAATCACATTCATCAAGTGGGTATGCACTGTTGATATCGCTGTTTTCGCTGACACATTTAGTTATTGAATAATGAAACAATTGTTCAAGATTGGTTGGATTCGACGGTATATTTGGGTATTTTCAGATGATTTCATGACTGAACTTAGAAGATGAAACGTCAAGAATATTACCATACACGTAAAATTAAGCAATAATGTTAATTTTGATAAAACAGTCTTCATAACAAATCCAAACTCAATTCTATGATCAAGAGACAACGTTTTCCATTCTTTATAATGCAATTTACTCAGCTATCATATCCAACAAGAAAATAAGTAATACAACCCCTAACCGCGAAAGCCTAAAAACTCCCGAACACAATTCACTCAATCATTCAGTAATTGGTGAGCCAACAGTCACCCGAGCTAGCAATTTAGCAATTACGTGCCATCGATCACCGCCCGCTGAGAAAGAGAACTGAGACTAATGAAGAGATTTGAATAAAGAACCCCGTTGATTCTGGATTAGAAGTCGATAGTGTAGAGAATTAGATCTTTCTCCTTATTGAAAGACCTCCCTCCCTGTAGATAGTGCAGAATTTGGAGGTTCAATAAGGACCCCGTGGAGATGATGCTGGTAGATTAGAAGGTTCAGGTTTATTGGACGAAGACAAATGTAGTAAAAATGGTAATCGGGATTAGAAGACCAATTTGTGAGCTTGTTTTCTCGACGCTTTGATATGACACTTTAGTGATTAGGAAGCCGAAATGAAACGTCGGATATGTTAAAATTAATGAAATTATATCGCTTTAGATCCGCTCTAATCACTCTCTATGCTTTGATATTAATTTGCAAAGTTGGCCCTGAGTTAAAGAAGAACGTCTTAAACATAAGGGCTGATGTAGATTGCGTGCGAACTCGTATGCGATTTTAGTTACATTGAGGACTATTGGTTACATCACTATTGGTAAACCAAATATTGCAATGTAATAAAACTCGCATGCGAGTTCTCGCACCGTCTAAATGAGCCTTAAACCATAATTTTTGGTATAAAAATGACGCAAATATTCACGAAACCAAAGCATTCATTATTAAATATGTAATTACACATGACATCGAAATATAAATTAATACAGTCCATCATGTAGCACATTAAACGAAACCTAATGTTCACGTTACTGTTATTACAAATATTAACCACGCTAACTTTGAAATTGCTCACAGCAACACTATCAACTGATCATTTGTGCACCTTGTCTTTGTAGAAAAGCTCAGGACTTGAATTTAGAGCCTACGCCAGAATACCAGAGAGGATATATATCGTAATATACCTATTAATAAAGGCCTTACAAAACTCAAATGAATAAAACCGGATTTAATTTCATAGTGTGAAACACATATAACTGCACGTTTAAATTGAAACCTAACGAATAGTTAGTAGAACTATGTAAATATTGATAAAGAAAAAACCCGAATCGCATAAACCTAAACCAGAAAAGAATGTGATACACCTATTAATATAGACCTCACCAGTTTCAACATTGACAAACTCAAATCAATGAAACCTGATTTAATTACACAAGTGAAACGCATATGACTGCAGCCTGTCATTTAAAAGGAGCCCTAACGAACAGTAATGACAGGGCACAGGGTGCGGAAATTATTCTAATCTCAACAAACAGATTAGGGGGCAACGGCCCCGGTCGATGCAGTGTGATGGAGGTTGAAGAGATTTTCGTACTGTTAAAAGGTAGGAAGTAGGAACGTAACTGTAAATGTAAGGGGGAAAATGTAAATTAAAAAAGAGTAAACGGCTGTGAGAAAGAGTTTGATATGTGACTTGATAATGTCATTTTATTAGCCTACAAAGTAATCAAGTTTTACTAAAAAGGAAAGGTATTTTTGAGAAAATTACAAAATAAGTAGTTAATAATTTGAACATGTTGTAAGTTGTGTAAGAAGATTGAGGATGTCGAGAAAGTAGTAACGATAGTAAAGTTTAAAATTGAAGTTATCACTGACGAGAAACTATCAGCAGCTTGAAAATCGCTAAAATTTCGTAAATATCTAGAACAAATAGCGGAAAAATGTACAAAATTTTATGAAAATTGTGCAAGATTGTATTGTAATGAACAAGTATCAACAAAACTGTACAAGAATTCTGATTAAACATAAATGTAAAAAATAAACATTTGTGATTTTAACCACAGCAAAATAAATCTACTTTCTTTTTTTAAATTAATTTAGTGAGTTAAGGAAAAAGATAAATTAATTTAATTTCTGTAAAGAATTAATTATTAAAATACGGAGAATCTTGTTAGAAATGTTTAATTTATCTCAATGAATCAGTCATCAAGTAAGTGATATAGGATGATAGTTTGTAGTATTTTTTAAAGCTACACTACATATATAATATTACTTTCAAAGAAAGGTCTATTACCTTCTTGGTCTTCGAAAGAATTAATTAATTATTTGGGTCTACGAAATATTTACCCACTTATTGAGGAAAGTTTATATAGTAAGAATCTAACCAGTCAAAACAAAATTAACTACAGTACACAATAGGACTTAGAAAACGTGACACTAAACACGTGGACTCACCTGACAGAGCGCCCCATCTCGCCGTCTCGTTCCCACAAGCTCCCTCGCTCTTTCACGCCCTGCTTCCACTTTGGAAAATTCAGGATCTCGTGGTCGTAGAGTATGAAAGAGCAAAGGACCACCGCCAGCGGCGGCCCTGCAAGGAGTGAACTCTTGGCGATGCTGCGGCACTCTGGTGCTTCTGTCATCCCAGCATTCATGAGGGGACGAATCGCGCATGCGTACTAACCACCCTTCGTCTTTTTCTTCCCCACGGGTGTGAAAGAGCGCGCAATAGGGATGATTTCGGAGGGTGTCAAGGAAATGCATCTAGGAGCTTGCTCGGATTTCCTTCTGTGATTTTGTTTATTGATTTCGGAGGCTGCGTTATTAATTCTCTTGTTTGAAGATTTTTGTGATAAATTGCGGGGTTTAATGATGTTCTTTCATCAAACACCTGTGCTTTGATTTTTTTAAGAGATTGCCATCAACAATTTGATAATTAGATAAAAACTATAATAATCACTCTAAACTCGACCTTAAATCAATGACTTAACTGTCAACATAGCAGCGTATAGGATTAAAAATCAAAAAATAAAATATTACCAGCTTCCTTTACAGACAGATTATGCAAAAAACGCTCTTAAACAATCAGTATCAGATGCCAAATGACAAGCAGCTGGCAATAATCTCGGGATTTGAAGCGTCTCTTTACACTATCGAATATAAACTCTCAATTCGTAACCCTTATTGCAAAGACGTAAAGCCCAATTTTCAGTTGGGTTGCTACGATAAGGAAGAATAGCGAAGCGATTGGTGTTTCTATGTGAGTTAGAACACTAAGAACTGCGGTGGCGTTATGGTTCCATTTTTATCACTTGTCACTATGCCCGTCACTTTCGCGCTTACTTGTTAGAACGTGACAGGCATGGTGACAAATGATAAAGAGCCGACCATCTTAGCCCTGCATCATAGTTTTACATGTCTTAGATATACGGTTAACGAAGGGCCAGTTAAGGGTGCTGCTGTAAGACCTATGTGTACATACCTATGTTTTTCAAATAAAGCATTATGATTGTAAGGACTAATTGTGAAGCGATTAGTGTTTTTGACTTGGTACGGTCACGTCTGAAAATATGGATACGGATAAAGTGCCAGAATTATGTGTCCTTTCTTCCTAGCGTTGTCCCGGCATATTGCCACGGCTCAAGGGAGCCTGGGGTTCGCTTTGACAACTAATCCCAAGATTTGGCGTAGGCACTAGTTTTTACGAAAGCGACTGCCATCTGACCTTCCAACCCAGAGGGTAAACTAGGCCTGGTTGGGATTAGTCCGGTTTCCTCACGATGTTTTCCTTCACCGAAAAGCGACTGGTAAATATCAAATAACATTTCGTACATAAGTTCCGAAAAACTCATTGGTACGAGCCGGGGTTTGAACCCGCGACCTCCGGATTGCAAGTCGCACGCTCTTACCGCTAGGCCACCAGCGCTTCCAGAATTATGTGTACACTACCATAATATATGGGCCATAAAGTCGTGTATACATATTTTTGGCACTTTGATCGTGTCGATGTTTTCTGACGTGACTGTACGAACTCAAGTCATAATGATTAAATAAGAAGGAATTAGATTTCCGCAGTACGAAACAAAAAAAAATTGTGCTTGCACAACTATTTATGTAAATTTAACAGATCTAATGGATTTAAACCTGGATGAAATTACTGATTAATTGCACCTGCAACTCCAGAGGAGTTACATACGGTTGCCGACCCTAACACTTCGCACTCTAGTTGAGCTCTGGCAACCTTACTCACCGGCAGGAACACAACATTATGATGATGTTTAACGCTAGAACGGTCTGGGTCCGGGCTTAAGCTCTGGTTTCCTAGGATAGCGGTGACGTCATATAGCGGCCGTCACTATACAAAATATTAGTCCATATCCAATATTATTTTGTATGGAGCCGGCCGCTATATGGCGCAAGGCTCGGGAACCGGTTAAATTTCCAATGCTTTATCATGTACTTGCCGCAAAACCTTTTAATTTCGGTTTCGGACTAAACACCGTTATTCTTAAACCGGTTTTTATAAGAACAGTTCTTGTCAAATTAACCGGTTTAAAACAATAAAAACCGGTTTCTTCCTATGCCGGTGTCTATGTTTACGTGATGGCACAATTGACACACCACCAGACCGACCGCCCGTTGCAACGGTCATCGATTAAACCGTTTTTTTTAGGTTACAATATTTTTTTAAAACGTTCGCGTTCTTATAAAAGTTCGAAGGAAAACCGAAATAAACCGATATTTACCGGTATTTTAAAAACCGGTTTTGAGCCTTAATATGACGGCACTAGGAAACCAGAGCCAAAACCAGAGCTTTAAACGTCCGACACTTCGTTTTCTATGACGTATGTATGACCGGTGGTTCTATAAAAAACGAAATCTCGGACTCAGGGCTATAACCGCAAAAATCGAAGTTCGTCAAGTGCGGGCATTTTTCTCTGTCACTCTAATTACGTCTTAGTGAGAGTAAAAGAGAAAGATCCCCGCAATTTGTGAATTTCGGTTTTCGCGTTAGGCCCCCAGACCGTTCTATCGTGAGTCATCCTAAATTCGTTTAATTGCATATTGCATCATATATCCATAAACAAATGGACAATTATGAATATTTGCCCACCGAAGCGCGGAACGCAATAAGCTTGAAGTAATACGCGACGACGTAAGGGTTGGGGGACAAGTATAAACAGTATACAAGTATTGCTTTAACCGAAAGTGTTATTTACTTTTAAATTTGGGAGATTAAGGAGTGGTTCAGAAAAAAAGTAGCAGCACATTATGTGGATTTTTCATTTATATTTGGTGATAATTGTTAAATAGCGCATTGTTGTAATAATCCGTACATACTATTCTATACAATTAAATACAATCGTATTTTTTTTTACTCTCTCTTTTTTCGCTCTTATATTTATTACGTTTTAAAATTTCGGCGCTTTCCGCCGCTGCGCCCGCTTTTACATTAGTCCGTTGGAGGTGGGACGGTGCCAGTGTGTCTACGCAGGTAGCATCCCACACTAACACCCGTCCCAAACTCCAAGGAACCAAAGACACCCCATCAGGCCTCTTGCCATCATCCCTGATAATGCCAGTCGACTCAAGAAGAGCAGGCACATTGACGGTGGCAAGAGATCGACGGATTATGTCATTAAGCGACGCATGTCTTGAAAAACGACCTGCACTTTTTTGACAAGATAATCCATGGTGTCCCAGGCGGTCCACGTCCGTGCCACAAGACCATATATGTGGCGTACATACCGAAACCCCGAGTCGCAAACCAGTCGCCAGTCTTAGGGAGGTCGGATCCAAGAAAGTACCAGTATTAGGTGAATATTTACAATCGTATTTAAAATAAAAGGGCTAATTGAAGTGTTCACCTTTTATATTACATGTCTCCTTAGACTTTTTGAACAGCGTCTTCTGAGATAATTTATTAGGTGTTTCTCATAAACATAGTTTTTTCTTTAAGTTTGATAAGCTACTTAATACATTATTAAATTGTCTGATGTTCGATATTGCCCTTTTTAGGGTTCCGTAGCCAAATGGCATAAAACGGAACCCTTATAGTTTCGCCATGTCCGTCTGTCTGTCTGTCTGTCTGTCTGTCTGTCTGTCTGTCTGTCCGAGGCTTTGCTCCGTGGTCGTTAGTGCTAGAAAGCTGAAATTTGGCATGGATATATAAATCAATAAAGCCGACAAAGTCGTACAATAAAATCTAAAAATTTAATTTTTTTTAGGGTACCTCCCCTACACGTAAAGTGGGGGTGAATTTTTTTTTCGCTTCAACCCTAGAGTGTGGGGTATCGTTGGAAAGGTCTTTCAAAACTAATAGGGGTTTTCAAGAAACATTTTTTGATAAAGTGAATATATTCGGATATAATCGCTCCGAAAGAAAAAAAAATATGTGTCCCCCCCCCCCTCTAACTTTTGAACCATAGGTCCAAAAAATATGAAAAAAATCGTGGAAGTAGAGCTTAAGAAAGACATTAAATGAAAACTATAGCGGACATGATCAGTTTAGCTGTTTTTGAGTTATCGCAAAAAGTTTTACCTTCATAGTAAAAAGACTTACTTTAATTAGGTACTGATTATGCAAATTTGCCTATTTGTTTAACTCGGGTGAAAGGTACCATTTACTACACTTTAAGCTCCAGTTTAGCTTATTGTGACGGAAGAGTAACTACGGAACCCTACACTGAGCGTGGCCCGACATGCTCTTGGCCGGTTTTTGATTTGACTTCACTTTGTGGTAGTTACATGGAATTTCCATTGTTGTGTACCTATTTGCGATTTTAACAGAAATTTGTTTCCCATAGAAAAACCTCTATCAGAGGTTAGATTGGAGAGACTTCCTGACTACCGAAGATGAACTCCGGTTTATTGGTATAAATTACTCGTAAGATGATATTCCTAAAAGCATAGAACTAGTTGTGAAAATTGAAATTCAAGTGTGGCATTGTGGAAAACGGCAGGTGAAGATTGACAAATTGTGTTGTTCAAAAAGTCACGAAGTACGGTCGAGGAAATTGATTATTTAGCAGTTTACGGTTCACTTTACATTGGACATATCTTAGCATAAGTATGTACAACCAAATTTACTTGAACCGCAAGTTGCTAAAGAATCAATTTCCTCGACCGTACATTGCAATAAAAATGAGAAAACTTTAACAATCCGATATTTCTCAATATGATTTTATTGTATTATATAGTATTTTATCTGCAGATTACTGGAAATTTGTACAAAATAAAAAAAAATATACTAGATCACTCACTGCCACTTTTTTACTGAACCACTCCTTAAGAGGGGAGTATACCACGTGGTCATCAATAGAAATAGAGAAAACGTTTTGCCACTTCTAAATATTTTCCATTCTCTGATGTTTAGTATGTTATTGAAACAATGAAAAACTAGGTTTATAAGTTTTCCTTTTTTTTACTTTGGAAAACAAGATTTTTTTCAGTAGCGAAACCTATAAATCTAGAACAGGTATTATGCTGAAGCGATCGACACCAAAATCAAAGCGATTTGTTAAGATTTAGTTAGAGAAAACCGTTTTCTCCCGAAATGGAATTTCATAGAAAATTACCGTTATTTCGTTAGATTCAAAAAACTATTCTTCCCTCTTAAGGTACAGTAGGTTCAGGCAGCAGAGTAGTTGAAATGGCAAAAAAAAAAACATTTTTGGTACAAGCTTTTATCGCTGACTGTACTTTTCTTTCCACAGGCAACTAATACTCATCGAGACAATTCAAAAAATCCCAAATACAATTAGTTTGCGTTGTTTTATCACAGAGTCCCTATGGCCACCTCCTTTCTTCATCATCAGATCTCCTCGATGGTACCATAATATTGCATTGTCACCATACGTACTCACATAGTTGAATGTAAGAACTTCGTTTTGCTAGCTCGTTCGAATAACACTTCAATTTAACTACATATGTACTTATAATATTAATTTAACTACACTAGCTGAAATTGGAAACTGAGTGGGGTAGATTCTTGAGTGTTTGTTTGTGTAAAATCTTATAATTGATAATTGACTGTCAATCCAAAGGGCGATGTGCTGTCAAGTTTGAAAGGCCAGTTTAACCCTAACCGAAAACATATATACCTTTTTAATTTGTCCCCCTAATTGAAAACACAATTGCAAAAAATAGCAATTAATGCCTTAATTTTCGCAAATGGATCCCTAAATCAAAAAATACTTTTTAAACACTTAAAATAATTTGCGACAGATCAATCCTGCAACACCGCAATGGGGTTGAAGTAAAAAACGATACTAATAATATAGTAATATTCATACTGTTTTTTCGATTTTCTGTGGAAATTTTTCTGCCTATTCGTTACAGTTAATCCGCTACCCAGGAGCCTTGCAGAGCGCTTTACGGATTTTTTATTTTATTTCGCAATTTCCATCTGTCTGTCTATTCGTCCAAGGCCTCTGATAAAGTCTTTAAGATAGTTTGTCATTTTTGCGTTCTTCGCGTATGTAAAGTAGTGAATAAAATAGAATAGAATATCATTTATTTCAGTATAAGGAGACTAGAACAACCTAGCAACCGTTTAACACGTACTTCCTAAATAAAATTTTATTCAGATTAAAATATTTATATGTAATAATATTTTGAGTCTGTAAAAGTACCCATTTATTCGTGGACATCGTTTAGCCGTAAATATTTCTCTGTGGAGGCCGCGGGCCGCAGGCCGCGCCAAGGAGCGCCGTTCCGGCCGGCGCGGCTGACATGACAAGTTGTCAAATGAAATTATCAACAAATACCTATTTTTATGTGAAATTCGAGAAATGTTTTTTATTATGTTGAATACAGACGATTTTTCCTTATCCGATGGGGCAATCATTGGATAACCAGACCGGTTTGGTTGGAGTAACCAGATTCGGATGTCAATATGTGTTACCTATATAAGTGTTGTTTTTCATAAGTTCCAAGCGTACATTTACTTGAAGTGAAATCGCTGTGCTCGCGTGTGTTTCTACAGTTATTTTATATCCTTTTTATTTTATTTTAATTGTATTAATTAAGTAGTTTTAGAGTAAATTCATATTGCATGTCCCTATCCGCAACCAATGCTGTCGCCCCAACTGCGTCGTTGGATATAGATGTACGATGCCCTCAATGTCCCCAACTCCGTTATTTCAAAGGTTCCAAAGGCTTAAACATCCACATCGCAAAAAAACACAAACCCCAGGTATCTTGTTCGGCCCCTGTTACATCCTTTCCTCCATCGACACGTAACTCACAACCACAATCCTCACCCTCCGACCCACCTTTTTGGCAGACTCTTAGTAACCTCAAAAGTACCCTCCCAACCGTTAAACGTATACCCAGAGGCGCTCGCGTCGCATTTTCCAAACGCCTCACTGAAACCATAAAAGCCACAGTCAGTGAAAATACAAAACACGCCTGGGAAGAGCTTTTGACATTTTCATTCAAAGTTCTTCACGTTAATGTCAATGACCACTCTCATAAATCTCTTACCACCAAAATTAAGGAAAACTGCTGTCATGATTCTCCTATACATCAAACTACTCGTGAATACACAAGCAGTTGGAACATTTCTAAAATAGTAGAGAGCAAGGTAGCCGACGGTGACATCAGGGGAGCCGCTCGCATCATTTTTTCCAACGACGTAGTAGCATCTAACAGCACAGATACACTTTCAGCCCTAGCTAATAAACATCCTCCTCCAGCAGCCAGCTTCACCTTGCCTGACCCTCCCCAACCCAGTGACTTACCGCTTAAGGCTACAGCAGAAGACGTCCTAGGAGCCGTCATGTCGTTCCCGAATGGCTCAGCTGGCGGTCTAGACGGCCTCACGCCACAACATCTAAAAGACGTGTTAAGTAGCGACTGCAACGGAACGCGTGACGAGCTCCTTTTACAGCTTACGTCACTCGTAAACCTTATGTTGCGAGGAGAAGTACCCACAGACGTTATCGACATTCTTTACGGTGCCAACCTTTGCGCCCTACAAAAAAAAGACGGCGGCATACGTCCAATCGCTGTTGGATCCACTTTTCGGCGTCTCACTGCAAAATTAGCTTGCCGTGCCATCCTTGCAAAATTGGGTAATGAATTTAGTCCTATTCAACTGGGTTTTGGGTCCAAAAGCGGTTGTGAAGCCGCCGTCCACGCCGTGCGTACTTACGTGGAGCATCGGGCGGGCGAGGTGTTGCTGAAGGTGGATGTAACAAATGCTTTCAATTCCGTGGACCGAGGCGCCCTGCTGACCCAAATCAAAGAAAAAATTCCCGAAACATACAATTTCTTGTGGCAATGTTACAGTTCACCTACTAAACTTTTATATAAAACAAATCTTTTGGCCTCCTCTGTTGGTTGTCAGCAGGGCGATCCCCTAGGCCCAGCCATTTTCAGCCTCGCCATCCATCCTATCATAAAAAAATTAAATTCTAAATTAAATATCTGGTACCTCGACGACGGAACCCTTGGAGGTGATGCCTGCACCGTTTTAGCCGACTTACAGAAACTAACATCCGACCTAAAAACTATTGGCTTAACTTTAAACTTCTCTAAATGCGAACTATTTATCTCGAACTCGTCTCTTGACTGTCAAAGCATAGCGGATAACTTTGCCTCGATAGCTCCCGGAATCAAAATTACCAGCGAAAATGAGCTTCACCTCCTCGGCTGCCCTATTTTAGACCAATCCTTCGACGAATATGTCAATGACAAAATTCAAAATTTCAGTTCTGTTTCGGAACGTCTTTTGAAAATCAACATGCATACCGCCTATTCCATCATTCGTCACTGCCTTTTTGTACCCAAATTCACCTACGTTCTCCGCTGCAGTCACCTCTGGAAGCATCCCAGCCTACTCCTTAAACTAGATTCGCTAATTGAGGACACTTTGTCATCAGTCCTCAATATACGTTTCGAAGAAAGGTCTTGGACCCAGGCTACTCTACCTATCCGGCACGGTGGCCTGGGTATCCGCAAAATTTCTAGTGTCTCGCTGCCAGCCTTCTTGTCCTCGGTGCATAGTGCTCAAAACCTAATTGACAGCATTTTAACCCCTTCTCTTGGGGCCATAGAGGCAGCACATTGCACCGAGGCCAGGAATGTTTGGTCACTAACCTGTGGCAACACAGATCCACCTTCCAATCCCTGCTCGCAGAGGCAGTGGGACGAGCCGCTCTGCCGCCTAGTACGGAATAGTCTTGTTGATACGTCAACTGGTACGGCAGATCGAGCTCGTCTTCTTGCCACTGCGGAGTGGGAGTCGGGACTGTGGTTGCAAGCTCTACCTTCACCATCCATAGGCACCCTAATCGACAACTCCACTTTTCGACTGGCAGCTTGTTTGCGTTTAGGGACTATAACGAACGTTCCCCATCGCTGCCGTTGTGGTGCCATGGTGGATAGTTATGGTCACCATGGACTCTCTTGTGGCAGAAGCGCCGGCCGCATACCCCGACACGCCAGCATCAACGATGTCATCCGAAGGGCCTTTGTCAGTGTCAAAGTTCCGGCCATACTGGAGCCCGTCGGTTTGGCAAGGGACGATGGCAAGAGGCCCGACGGTATGACTCTGGTGCCTTGGAAGTTGGGACGGCCTCTAGTTTGGGATGCCACATGCGTTGACACTCTCGCGCCGTCCCACCTTCCGGGTACCAGCAGTGGTGCTGGTCGTGCCGCGTCCGCGGCCGAAGACCTCAAACGCCGAAAATACGCCACCCTCGTCAGTAGCTACATTTTCGAGGCGTTTGGGGTCGAAACGCTGGGGCCGTGGGGGCCAAGCGCGCGTCGGCTCTACAAGGACCTAGCGTCGCGCCTTATAGATGCCACAGGTGACCAGAGGGCTGGCCAGTATTTTGCTCAAAGGATAAGCATTGCCATCCAACGTGGCAATGCGGCCAGCCTTCTGGGCACATTGCCCATCGGCAGCGACTTGGGAGACGTTTTTTATTTACTTTAAGTTTATTTGTAGCCTTTTTTATTATTATTAAGTTTATTTATAGTTTATTGTTATAATTATGTAATATCTGTGAAATAAATCTTACCTTGTATAAGTACACAGTTATACAGTTATACCACTATAACTTCAGTATAAGTACACAGTTATACAGTTATACCACTATAACTTCAGTATAAGTACACAGTTATACAGTTATACCACTATAATTGTATAACTGTGTACTTATACTGAAATAAATGATATTCTATTCTATTTTATTCACTACTTTACATACGCGAAGAACGCAAAAATGACAAACTATCTTAAAGACTTTATCAGAGGCCTTGGACGAATAGACAGACAGATGGAAATTGCGAAATAAAATAAAAAATCCGTAAAGCGCTCTGCAAGGCTCCTGGGTAGCGGATTAACTGTAACGAATAGGCAGAAAAATTTCCACAGAAAATCGAAAAAACAGTATGAAGTTCTTAAAAAAATAAGTGTACAGGTTTTTAAAGGGTCGGCAACGCGCATGTAATATCTTTGGTGTTGCGGCCCATACGCTACGGTGACTGCTTACTATCAGGCGTGCCGTATGTTTGTTTGCCAGCGACGTGGTATAAAAAAACATGAAAGCCTAAAACAGACGAATGATCATCACGTACTGACCAAAGCTTAGTCTAAAATCCATACAAAGAGGGACGTCAAGAAATGGCAAATGTATGCAGCGCGCCATGACGTCCGTGTGAAGGGGGTCTTAATGGATAAGGCCAGAACTATATCTAGGGAAATATAGTTTTTTGGGCGTGCTGTGAAAGTTGGAAAGCTTTTTTAAGAAGTAAGTTGTAAGTATGAGGTTGCATTTGTTATTACACGAAGGGTGGAGAATCCTGATAAGTATAGATATCTTGATAATATAACAAATGAACAATTTAAATCATGCATTTGAACAATGCACAATGCAAGGATAGACTACAATCAAAACCTTAAAAAATTAAAGTTGGCTCGATATAAAAGGAATTAAAACAAAAAATATTACTTTGCTTATCCGCGAAAAGATAACGTGCTAGTTAATCAGCGCTGACCCGTTATACTAACTTGCATATCTTTACATGCGTATTGTTTTAATTTATATGGTTTCCGCGAAGTAACGCCTGATTCTATTAACTATAATATATAAATAAAAGAGTCAAACACATTTTAGAAAAAGGTCACTTCTGTGAAAAATACAATCGATGTTAACGACTCTGATACATAAGTAGATATCCCGTTTTTCTTATTTGAGTTTCAAGTACTGAAAAAATGTATCCCGCCTGTAAAGGTGCCACTAAAATTAACTTTAGGTTACCTGAACTTTGCGATGTCTACAGTAAAGACGCGAAAGAGTTTGCAAAAAAATGTGTATGACCCAAAAAATCACATTTATTTTTAAATGTTACATATCATAGCGGTATAATTTCATTTCATCAAACACGCAAATGTTGAATAAACTTACTGGCAAACCCTTGAGTCTTGTCAACATCATGTCAACATGGTGCTCGATTTCATAGTCACCCGGCTCTGGTCAAAGTGTTATGACATAGTTTTCCAAAATTGTTTTATGAAACATTAAAAAAAACTTTTATTTCTTATATGAATCCATAATAAACTTTTTCTACTCGTCGACTGTAATAGTTTAATTAAGATTTCGTATACCAGACTATAATTGCATACTTTTCATGTATGGCCTCCCAACTCAACTATTATATTTATTTCGATTTCAACTATAAAATAAATTGACCAATCACGTGTCACCGCGCTCATATAGAAAATACTCTACTAAATATATAATCGCGCGTTTATGTCTTTTGTACTACAATTTTGTCTACTGAGATACCATATTTCTTTAATCATTTAAGTTTTAAAGTAAAAAACACATAGAGAATTTTGTTTATCTTGGATAATCCAAATCCAAGTTATGAGGGTTCAAAAAAACGACGAAGTGCTTCGAGAAAAGATAGGTAGTGCCCTTGCGCTTCGCTTTGCTCGTCTTGGCGGGGGCATTACCGTGCCCCCAGATTATAGAAACGGGATTTAATCGCGTATTACGTTTTTTACCTCCGAAGTTTAAAACTTAATACGTGATTAAGTCCCGTTTCTATAATTTAATAATGTTTAAAAATCTTGAAATTTTAAATCAATAATTTAATTAATAATACATAGAAATTACGGACGGCATTATTATTCGGCGGTTGTTGTGTCGAATATCTGAGCAAACACGCAAAGTGCAATATGTTGGATAAACTCTAAACTCGAAACCCTTGAGTCGTGGTGTCAACATTGAATGCATTTCCATTTACGTCCGGCAATCGAAAGTGGTACGGACCGATTTCCGAAATTAATTGAACCGATTTTTTACATGCCCTAACCGTGATTCGAAGTGAGGACTTCTAGATTCGTAGGCGCCAATAGCCTAGCCGGTCATTATGGTCGAATATCTGAACAAACAAAGTGCAATATGTTTGATAAACTAACTCGAGACCCTCGAGTCGTGGTGTCAATATGGAACGCGTTTTCATGGTCGCCCCGCACGAGTTTAAAAAAAAAAAGTTACAGACTGATAAAAAAATTGTTTGTACAAATCTGTTTTTATTCTCAGTATTTTTAATCCTTTACTAGTATTTAAACCCAGGGGGGCGATTTTTGAATATAAAGCGCTCGTCACTCGAAAAACGGCGAAATGCACAAACAAAACACGAGTGATAGAAATTGGAAATCTAGTGGTATTGACCACTAGTTTGCAATTGAAATGCAAAATGTATTGGAGATATTATTAAAGGGAGTACACGTAATCGAGCAATCGAAATTCAATAATTGGCCCACAGAACCTCAAACTTCGTCAGTTAGAATATTTGAAGTTAAAACAAGAAAAAAACTTTAAAGTAAAATTCTTAAAGAAAATGATTACCACTCATTCCAGGTTTTTAGCGTTATCTTTTGGATGACAGTCGGTTGATCATACTAGCTGTGCTTTCCCCGGCGTGTTATAATGGAAACGCGCACATCGTGTGACACGCTGGCTGTCACAATATTGACTCGCGGAAGGGTTAGCTTATTAGCGATGTTGCCACAATCTATTGTATCAAAATACTTGGTACAGTCACGTGCAATAACACTGGCAGAATACGGTGCTCACAAAACTCAGTATAAGGTCATTGTTTGTCATGTTCACATTTTCATTAATTAATCTAATAAGTCTTGGGTTGATAGTACTAAAAACAATTTGTTATTGCATCACATAGTGCACCTGACATGACAGCTGAGCAGTGTTGCCCGCGCATTGTCAGTATGGCCGAAAGTTAATTAGAATTGAACATATTGAAAATTAACCATTACAAATTGAACCGTAACGGACGGTTACAGTTTACGGTTCAATTTGTAATGGTTAATTTTCAATATGGTCAATTCTAATTACCGTTCGGCCAACACTGCATTCTATTATATTTATTAGGACACTACACTATCTCTAAGGGACTGCATCCCGACTGCAACTTGTATGGAAACTGCACGCCGACGTTGCAGTTTGCAAGCCTTAACACCGCTGACGAATAGTGTGATCTATGCATAATTCAGTACCCCTGGTGTAAATTTATTCCATATCGTGACGTGAGCTACGCGTTTGCTTTAAGTCTCATTTTGTATGGGACTTTGAGTTTCCAAAACGTCCCGCTTGGCGCGCTGTTTCAAAATGAGACTTAAACGCGTACGTTCCGTCACGCTATCGAATAAATGTACACTAGGGGTTCTGAAGAGAAAAGATAATATAATACAGTATATTGTATAATACAGTATGTTGTATTGTATGTTGGTATTAATAGAAAAGCTGAAATAATCAAAAGCACTTTAGTGATTCACTACTGATGTGCTGTCAAGAAGTTTCCGAGATTGCTTCCATGTGGAAATATTTCGGAACATTTTCACATTTTTGTATAAAGACGAAATTTTGTAATCATAATTAGGAAATTTAAGTAAAAGTGTCAAATAATTGTGTTGATAAGTCTCACTAAATTAAATTTCATTATTCCTTAAATAAATATTATAGGACTGGAGACTTCACACTTCTGGAGACTTTATAGGACATTTTAAGTCCCACAGTAAGCTCAAGAAGGCTTGGGTTGTGCGTACTCAGACAACGATATGTGTAATATGTATGTAAATACTTAAATACATAGAAAACACCCATGACTCAGGAACAAATATTTGTGCTCATCACACAAATAAATGTCCTTACCGGGATTCGAACCCGGGACTATCAGCTTCATAGCCAGGGTCACTACCCACTAGGCCAGACGACCGGTGGATACTTTAGTTTTTCCCAACGTTCTGGGAGTTTTCAGTCCATGAACTAAATTTTTCTTACAAAATATCATATTTCTGATATTTCCATTAGTATTCCGAATTCCGTGTATTCAAGGTAATAATAAAATAAACTTACCAAGTACAAAAATATCTTCGTTCGCGTTTCGTTCGTTATAAATACGTCTAACAATATAGGCACAGATTCGTTGGCTTTGTATAAGGCACTTGTTTGGCGTGTTGCTGTCTCTCTCACATCGCAGTTATACCTGGGGAAGAGAGAGAAATAAATAAGTTAAAAATTGTACTTGTAGATTAAGTACAGGACCATTTTTAGGGTTCCGTACCCAAAGGGTAAAACGGGACCCTATTACTAAGACTCTGCTTTCCGTCCGTCTGTCTGTCTATCCGTCTGTCACCAGGCTGTACATTATGAACCGTGATAGCTAGACAGTTGAAATTTTCTGTTCCCGCTATAACAACAAATACGGAACCCTTGTCTAGTGATAGACTGACAGATCAGTCAGATACAGTCTTAGTAATAGGGTCCCGTTTTACCCTTTGAGTATGGAACCCTAAAAACGAGGGCGGTATATTGCGATAAATCCTCAACCGCTTCAATCTTCGGGACAAACATAAAAATGTCCGCACGGAACCCGTAACCAGTAAAGTTCCGCTACCGATAACGTAGCCACGCCCTAATGCACAATAACATGTTTAATCTACCCTTGCTTCGGGAATAGCAAACATATAAATCGTGAATATAAAACTCTAGTTTTAGAAACTATTTACAATATGAGATGGACCCGGGTACGTCCTTAAGCGACGTCCAAAAGAGAGGTATGGGCATTGTGAATTTCATCTCGCTTTGTGTGGTAGGGCACAGCACAGCGGATGTCATTCCAGATCTAGAGCACAGCCCAACTGGGGAAGTACCTCCACCTTACAGAAAACCGCAGCCAAATAACACTATTAGACCCTACTCATAGTGTTGTGTTCCTGCCGGTGAGTAAGGTTGGCAGCGATTTTGATAGCCCAGACGGTGCAAGTACTATTTCAAACGGCGGACTTCTATGAGACATTATGACTTTGAAATAACACTTGCATCGTCTAGGCTATCAAAACCGCTGCTAATTTAGCTTGGTCTAACTCTAGCAAACAAAAAAATAACCTATAAAGTGCGAATATGAAAATTAAGTGCTAGTCAATCAGTGCCAACCAACCCGGTAATTTACGACCGTTAGTTTGACGAACGGTCTATCCTAGTGACCCTGTCTACGAAGCCGATGGTCCCGGGTTCAAATCCTGGTAAGGGCATTTACTCGTGTCATGAGCATGGATATTTGTTCCTGAGTCATGGGTGTTTTCTATGTATTTATATATTATATATATCGTTGTCTAAGTACCCTCAACACAAGCCTTATTCAGCTTACTGTGGGACTTAGTCAATTTGTGTAATAAGGTCCTATAATATTTATTTATTATTATTTAATTAGTTGCATGTGAAATACGCAAGTAAGTATAACGGGTTGGCACTGATTGACTAGCACGTTATCTTTTCGCGGATGAGCAAAGTAATGTTTTTGTTTAATTTTAATTAGCCCTTTACATTTGGTAGCTTAGATTCCCAGCACCCTTATAACCTAGGTAACTAAGTTGAACTGAAACTGAAAACTAAAGGCCCCGAACCCCGAAACTGCCGAATACCGTTACATAACAGGCTCCAGGGCGGCGGCAGACGACGCCCAGACGGCGCCTCCGAGCGGCGCCGAGAGCGAGACGGCAGATAACTCCTCTCGTTCCTAGGAAAGTTGGCGCCCAACGTGGGGCCACTGTTGTATGGCTAAAGGTCCTATCAACAGTGAAAACTGTTCTTGGTTCTAACTACAAACCATCGACCTTATTATCAAGGAAATAGAGTTCATTGAAAAATATCACGCAAGTAGGTAAGTTGGCGCCCAAAGTAGGACCACCGTTTGGGCCGAAGGGTCGTATCTATGTCGCAGCCATCTGGTTAAATTAGTCGGCTAATTGGTCGCCTCGGCTATTTCTCGCCGGGCCGATAGTTAATTGAACTAGAACCACTCAACGTGTAACAAGTTAGCGTATTACAATTTAGCCCTTTGAAAATGACTGGTTCACTCAGCCAAGTAATAAAAAAAAACTAAAAACTTAAAGAAATTAAATAAATAAATTTACAATAAAATAAGTAGGTAAATAAATACAATAACCTAACCTTTTCGGTTCGTTGAACATCATAAATTATGAAATTTATTTACCTACTCATTTTATTGTAAATTTATTTATTATGATTCATAATAAATAAATAAATATTATAGGACATTATTACACAAATTGACTAAAGTCCCACAGTAAGCTCAATAGGGCCTGTGTTGTGGGTACTTAGACAACGATATACATAATATACAAATATTTATAAATACTTAAATATATAGAAAACACCCATGACTCAGGAACAAATATCCATGCTCACCACACGAATAAATGCCCTTACCAGGATTTGTACCCGGGACCATCGGATTCATAGGCAGGGTCACTACCCACTAGGCCAGACCGGTCGTCAAATTCTTTAATGACCAATCTACCTAAAAGAGCGTACTCCCATCTTAAATGCCGGCAACGCACTTACAACCCCTCTGTTGTTGGTGGTGTCCATGGGCGGCAGTAATCGCTTACCATCAGGTGATCCGTCTGCTCGTTTGCCTCCTCTATCATAAAAAAAAAACTAAATTACTACACGACGTTCATCCATCTGGTCAAACGTTGCGATCAATGACTTGGCTGGTTGTTCTTCAACCATTTAATTGGATGCCGATGCATTGATTAAATAGGGTAGTCGACTGCTTAGTCAAATCAGGGCTATAACCGCGAAAATCGAAGTTCGTCAATTGCGGGCATTTTTCTCTGTCACTCTAATTACGTCTTAATGGGAGTAAAAAGAGACAGATCCCCTCAATTTGCGAATTTCGGTATTCGCGGTGGTCCCCAGTTTCTATTTTCGAACGTTTTGACGAAATAATGTACAGGGCGGCCTTAGCCATTGGACAAACCCTGAAATCCCACGTAGGGTTACTTCTCAGGAATGCTCTGGTATTATTTTTTTTTTAATTAGAACAAAAGATAGAAAATATTTTTTTCGAACAAAAGTTATTTGGAATAATCGACTAATACAAAAAGATACGCACTGTGTTTTTGACAATTTGTTCGAAATATTTGATAATGATGACATATTTCAAAAGTCAGAAGCTTATTAGTGTCATAAAAAAAGCGGCCAAGTGCGAGTCGGACTCGCCCATGAAGGGTTCCGTACCATTTATGACGTATTAAAAAAACTATGTACTAGATCTTGTTCAAACCAATTTTCGGTGGAAGTTTGCATGGTAATGCATATCATATATTTTTTTTAGATTTTTCATGCTCTTATTTTAGAAGTTACAGGGGGGGGGGGACACACTTTTTTTCACTTTGGAAGTGTCTCTCGCGCAAACTATTCAGTTTAGAAAAAAATGATATTAGAAACCTAAATATCATTTTTGAAGACCTATACATAGATACCCCACACGTATGGGTTTGATGAAAAAAATTTTTTTTTTTAAATTTTATGACGTATTAAAAAAAACTACTTACTAGATCTCGTTCAAACTAATTTTCGGTGGAAGTTTGCATAGTAATGTATATCATATATATTTTTTTAGATTTTTCATTCTGTTATTTTAGAAGTTACAGGGGGGGGGACACAAATTTTTTCACTTTGGAAGTGTCTCTCGCGCAAACTATTCAGTTTAGAAAAAAATGATATTAGAAACCTAAATATCATTTTTGAAGACCTATACATAGATACCCCACACGTATGGGTTTGATGAAAAAAAAATATTATTTTTAATTTTTATGACGTATTAAAAAAAACTACTTACTAGATCTCGTTCAAACCAATTTTCGGTGGAAGTTTGCATGGCAATGTATATCATATATTTTTTTTAGATTTTTCATTCTGTTATTTTAGAAGTTACGGGGGGGGACACACATTTTACCACTTTGGAAGTGTTTCTCGCGCAAACTATTCAGTTTAGAAAAAAATTATATTAGAAACCTCAATATCATTTTTAAAGACCTATCCATAGATACCCCACACGTATGGTTTTGATGAAAAAAGATTTTGTGAGTTTCAGTTCTAAGTATGGGAAACGCCCAAAATTTATTGTTTGTTTTTCTATTTTTGTGTAAAAATCCTAATGCGGTTCATAGAATACATCTACTTACCAAGTTTGAACAGTATAGCTCTTATAGTTTCGGAAAAAAGTGGCGGTGACATAATCGGACAGACAGACGGACATGACGAATCTATAAGGGTTCCGTTTTTTGCCATTTGGCTACGGAACCCTAAAAATCGGGCTTCATATACGATACGTGTCACGATAGTTCTTTAAAAGAACTTTAATAAAATGTATCATATTGTAGTAGTGAACCAGTATAAAATCACTACCTAACGACATTGATAAAAGAACAAAGAGCTGCTGTAGTGGCGCTACAATCCGTGGTATAAAGTTCGGTCTACACTAGGGTGACCAGTACCCCTAGTGTACATTTATTCGATAGCGAAACGTCACGTACGCGTTTACGTTGTCTTATTTTGTATGGTATTTTGAGTTTCCAAAACGTCCCGCTTGGCGCGCTGTTTCTAAATCCTATACAAAATGAGACTTAACGCAAACGCGTACGTCACGTCACGCTATCGAATATATTTACACTAGGGGTTCACATCAGATACCCGTGTACCCATGGGATGGGAAAATAAATGAAAGAAAAACGAAACGAAACGAACGAAAGAAAGAAAAGAAAGGGAAGGAGGACAATTTAAACGTTGGGAAGACGACATAAGAAAGATGATAGCTGGCCCAACATGGAGACAAACTGCATGGACAGGATAAAATGGAAAGGTTTAGAGGATGCCTATGCCGAAGGACAAGCTGTAAAAAGGAAGAGACGAAAACCGGTTGCTTATTTTATTCACTTAGTTAAGAAATATACATATACAACGTGTCTACCCTAAGGACATAGATTAATAGGACGTGTCGATTAGGGTATTTTTAACCTATGTACAAAGTACAAACGCCACAATATTAACGGAGAAATTAATGATTTACGGTTTAACACTCCGAAACAACCTGTATGTAGACAGATGGTAATTAAAGAGTGTCACTTTAATCTTATCGTCACTGCGAACGACTAATACAGTATGCTCCTATTTACTAACGATTTATTTGAATTAATTAAACTTGAATTTTTTTTATGTTTATCTAATCAAATAATTCCTGAGAAGGAACTCTACTCGGGATCTCGATCAATGTCCAGAGAGTAGACACGTTGTATATAGTGTAGTATAAAATATATATAGTGTAAAGGTACCCACTTAAATACGAGTATGTGAGTCTAAGTTGACACGATCTATTCTCCTTATGTTCAGCATACTTCTTTCGATGTTATGTTGTGATGTTTCTAATTTTCGCATGTGTTCGTTTGTTAATGCCCATGTCTGGCAGCCATATGTCATGCAAGGCAGGATACAAGAGTTGAAAATGCGGCTTTTTAACTTAAGTGGTATTGATGGGTTCTTCGTTATTTCTTTTAGTGACCAGTACCTGTTCCATGACGAGTTAATGCGACATTGTATTTCTTTTGACGTGATCTCTGAAGTAGATATTATTTGGCCCAGGTAAGTGTATTCCGTGACATACTCTATCTTGAAGTTACTAATTTGTATGGGAATTTTGGACCGATTGGTCAATAGCTTTGTTTTTGACGTATTTATTTGTAGTCCTACTTTTTCGCTTTCTACTACTAGTTGTTCCAGCATAATGCGTAGGTGGTTCGCGTCGTCAGAGATAACTATAAGATCATCTGCGAATCTAAGGTGGTTTAATAAAGCACCGTTTACTTTGATGCCATATTCGCTCCAATCCATTTTCCTAAATACTTCCTCTAAGACTGCGGAAAATAACTTTGGCGATAAGGGGTCTCCTTGCCTGACGCCCTTCTTGATCTTAAACCTATTACCTTGCCGTTCAGTCTTTATTGTCGCTGTCATGTCCTTGTAGAGGTTCCGTATGAGCCTTATATAATATACTTTGTATGTATGCCTTGGTTCAACAAGGACTCCCAGATTTTTGCATGATATAATGAATCGAATGCTTTATTGTAATCTACGAATGCCAAATAATAGGGCATTTGGTATTCGTTGCACTTTTCGATCAATTGCTTTATTGTGTGTATGTGGTCAATCGTGGAACAACCACTTCGAAACCCTGCCTGTTCCTTAGGCTGGTTCTCATCTAGTACTTTCGTGAGACGACCTAGCAGAATCTTTGAGAACACCTTGTACAAAGATGACATAAGACTTATAGGCCTGTAATTATTAATGTTGTCCCTATTTCCTTTTTTGTGAAGTAAGATTATAGTTGATGATGACCATTGGGATGGTATTATTTCTCTTTGTAAGATGTCATTAAATATATCTATTAAGGTTTCTAAAATGGTTTCGAAAGTGCCCTTTAGAACTTCATTCGAAATGCCGTCTTCTCCTGGCGATTTTCTGTTTTTCAATGTATCCATGGCTTTTGATATTTCTGATTTTATTATAGGAGGGACAGGTTCTTCTTCATTTTGTTTCTCAAAATTCGGTGACGTATAAGAATTTGTATCATTATATAATTGTCTGTAGAAATCGGTAGCTTCTTTTAGTATATCTGTCCGCTTGGTTTTAGTTTTGTTGTTTTTATTATTCTTCATTTTTGGAATCCACTCCGTATTTTCCTGTAATTCTTTCCATGCTTTTTTAACTCCTCCTGTAGATTCAATGTGATGTATAAACCTTTCAGCTCGCGTTCTTTCTCTGTGTTTTCTTATACTTATGTTAATTTTCTTGCTTATACATGCAATTTGTTTTCTATTCTTTGGTTTTTGTTTCTGTAGTGCTTGTCTTTCCGTTAGTAGCTTTCTGCTGGTCTCTCCTAGCTTATCTTTTTTGGTTGTGGTTGCGTTTAAAGTATTTTCGATGTTCTGAAGCCCTTTTTCTAGAATGTTGTATTTCTCTTGAATATCTTTTTTGTTTTGTATGTTTCGTTGTAGATTTTTTTCTAAGTAGTTTAGTGTTGTTTGCGGCAAAGGCATCTGTATTTCTTTTATGTTGTTTTTAATATGTTTACGAGATTGTTTTAATTTGTGACTTTTTATCTTTCCACGCACCATACGGTGATCAGTATTAAAATTAAGCTGGTTTATTATGCTTACATCTGCAAACATTTTTGGATTGTTCGTTACAATGAAGTCTATTGCGTTCTTTACTTGTCCATTGGGCGATATCCATGTCCATCTTCTGCTATTTTTTTTGTTAAAGAAGCTATTCATAATGCATAAGTTTTGTTGTTGTACGAAATCTACAAGCCTTTGCCCATTATCATTTCGTTTTCCAGTTGTATAGGGTCCTATAAATTTACTTTCATTTGGATAACGATCTCCTATTTGGCTGTTTAGATCGCCCATAATAATGATTGTGTTTTTTAGATTTTCGACTGTAGATTTAAGAACATGATAGAAATCATCCTTCGTTTCTTTTTTAGAACTCTCTGTTGGTGCATATACTTGTATTACCGATGTATATTGTTCATCTCCATGTAAATCTATATTTAAGATTGCTATTCTGTCGGAGATTCCTATAAATTCTTTAATTCTACTTTTAAAATGTTTTTTGACTAAGAAGCCTATTCCGTAACGTCCTGGTGTTTCATTCTTGTAGTAAAATATAAAATTTTCATGTTCTTCAATTTTTTCTTCGGATCTACGAATCTCGCTCAGGCCTAGTACATCCCATTTAATTGCAATGAGCGCGTGCTCCAGTTCATACAGTGATTCTTGGCTTTTTAATGTTCTTACATTCAGAGTCGCAATGAAAATGTGTGGTTTTTTTTTTTTTCTATTCTTTTTTCCTTCCGGTGTGTTGAGAAGTTTTGGGGGGTTTTGGTCTGTCTCCCCACGGTGACCAACCGTATTGGGGACGTAATTTATTTTTGATTGTTGTTCCTTAGCTAATGTTGTATTATCTCTGTTTCCGATGTCTAGTGTATCCTATGGGTTTGTTTTTGATGATGATGTCCCTGCAGCTGAGTTTGACCTGGCTCTCATATAAGCAAAAGGGTCGGTTTTTGTCAACTTAGCTGGGGCAATAATGGATCTTTCTCTTTCTTGCTGTGAGGCTGTGGGTGAGGGCGAGGTAGACATATCTCGTTTCCTTTTTTCGTTTTCTTTTTGCTTTATAATAATTTTATTGTTCTTTATGTAAGCTTCATGCCCTTTTCCTCTTTCTTGAACAAGTTGTTGTTGTAGAGTTTTCCTTTTTTCTAGAGTTTCCTTTGTAAAATCTTCGGTTATGTATATGTTATTGGGCATGTTTTTCTTTTTCTTAAGAATTTCAATTTTTTTGCTAAGCGTTGTGAGGGACATCAATATTGCTCTTGTTTTTCCTGTAGTTTTTATTCCGAGTCTTTTCATTTCTCTTATGTCATAGTTATCAATTTGGACAGCCAGTGTCTCAAAAATTTCCACGATCTTCTTCTGAAGTTCTGCGTAATTTTTTTCGGATTCTGTTACGCCGTGTATTATTATATTATATTTCCTATTCATATAATCGAGGTGGTTTACTTTCCTCTTCAAGGACTCAATTTCCACTTTTAGGTTTTTATTCTCTTCCACTAAGGGATTAATTTTTTCATCTATTTTCTGCATAATTTTGTCCGAAACAGCGTTTGTTATTTGTGTAGTTTGCTTCTCAAATTCTAGTTTCATTGCTTGTACTAAAATCGCAATATTTTCTTCTGATATTTTTTCCGCCATTTGCAAAAACTAAACGCCGTGTATAATGCGTAAAACGGAACGTACAGTTAGGTTTGTTAAGTTGGTGCAGTCAACCTGACGCTAAGTTCGTACGTGTTGTTATGTCGTTATATTTCTTAGTGATTGGGGATAACCTCAAATAATTATCGTACTCACTTGTGTTTTTATTCCATGGAAGTGGTTAACTTCAGTGTGCCCTTTATACTGATATATTCTCTCTTCTTTTATGTGTATGTTGCTAGATTCCAGCGTAAGTTTTGTGATGTTTTTCGTCTACTTTTTAATAAAATATCGAGGAGAAATTTGACATTAGTATTGTTTATAAGACACCGGAAACGGAAAAAAAGATCGTGTCAACTTAAAGACCATACGTAGAAGAACACGTGTTAAAGATGTTTCATATACTATCAAAAAAACCAAATGGAAGTGGGCAGGTCACATACTTAGATGCAAGGATGACAAATGGGCCAAAGAAGTGACTGATTGGTATCCTAGGGAAGGTGGCAGAAAAAATCATAGACCTCTACGAAGATGGGAGGACGACTTCAAAGCTCTTGCTGGTGCCACTTGGCGGAGAAAAGCCCATGATCGGGAACTTTGGAGAAACTTGGGGGAGGCCTATGCTGGAAAGCAAGACAATCTCGGCTCCGATGTCTGAAACTGAGCATCGATATATAGTAATAGTTTTAAAGTATAAGATAAGTGAAACTAGGAAATAAGATGTTTATTATATTTTGTAAACTAGAATAAGATTGTTAAATAAAGGCTTATTGAATTGAATTGAATTGAATGTGAGTCTAGATTGAGGTGGTATGGTCATGTAATGAGACGCCCAAAAGAGCACATGACGAGAACAGTGCTTGACATTGAAACCGGACCGAGATGACGAGGCAGGCCCTGAGACACGTGGGCATCTAAATAAACCAAGATCTAAAGTCAGCCCAGTTAGACCCACAGACGACCCAGGATAGAATGGCCTGGCGAAGATTGATTAGGAGAGCCGACCCCAACTGAAATGGGACAAGGCGAGGACAAAGAAGAAGTAAAGGTACCCACATAGTACTTATTTTATTATTGTGTTAAACAGCAATAAAGGCTAATTTTATTTTCATTTATTTCTTACCAAGGCCAACTTGCCCAGACCAAGAAGAATGGGAAAACTATGCGCCAACTATAAATGTGCGAATTCTGTACGCAGTTGTCTAATCTATTATGTGACAATCTCCACGATTACAACCACAGAAAAAAGAAAACTACTTTTTATTGTCTGTGATTGCGTTGCTCTCAGTGTAAACGCGCCCTAAATACGCGCACGTGGTGTATGCGCCGGCGCCGATATGGCACGCGACAGTTGTTATTGAATGTGGAACGCACACTGTTTATGCAACTTGTTTGTAAATATGTATGTAGTTTATGGTGCACCTCTATTTACTATCTACACATTAAGTAAAGGTGATTTTCACATTAGATGCGGATCCGCAAGCCGCTCCGGTATGCGGGGCGTTAATAATCCCAGCACCTCCACCACCACTTAATAACTAGGTTTTTACTTTTTTGTTTGCTCTATTGTAATAAGTTCCCTTTGAGCATTTGTGATTTATTTTATTATTGGAAACTGTTTTGGCTACTTTATTATTAATTTTACTGTATGTATGAATGTATACGACCGGTCTCTAGCCTACTTAGTGGGTAAGTGAGCCTGCCTATGAAGCCGATGGTCCCGGGTTCGAATCACGGTAAGGGCATTCATTTGTGCGATGAGCACAGATATTTGTTCCTAACTCATGGGTGTTTTCTCTGTATATAAGTATGTGTTTATCTATATACGTATGTATATCCTAGTACACATAGTACAAGCTTTGCTTAGTTTGGGGCTAGGTCAATCTGGGTAAGATTGTCTCCAAATATTTTTTTACTTTTATTTTACTATGTACAATTTTATTGCAAGCTGTTCTTTTACAATAAAATAACAACATCGTGGGTGACGTTTAGGCTACAAAGAATCTCCGTTTTTTATTTCGAGGACCAACAGCTCAGCTGTGACATTAACAAAAAGAATAGTACATACAGGAAACCAATTATAGGAACTCTCCTAATTCTGGAATTGAGTGAGGGGCCCGTCAAATAGATTTCTACCACTCTTGTGTTGGGTACACCAAATATCAAATATCTTTATATTGCATAAAATATGGTACACAAGATGGAGTTTAACTAAGAAGCACATGCATATTTTACCATACGGAGATTACTCCGTATGGTGGCATTGGTGGTCACACCGCCCTTATAGGGCTCTGAGCAGCTTTCGCCGACCTTTCGGCGCGCGGCGGCGGCGTGGGACGCGCGCGCCGGATGTGAGGCAATCGGCAAAGTGGAGCGAACGAACGGACAGCTTTGCCTGATTCGTGCAAGGGACTAAATACGAACTATATTTACAAGTTTTAATTTGGTTACTATAGTGTTGGTAAAACTCGAAAGCGCTGATGGCCGAGCGGTAAGAGCGTGCGACTTGCAATCCGAAGATCGCAGGTTCAAACCCCGGCTCGTACCAATGAGTTTTTCTGAACTTCTGTACGAAATATCATTTGATATTTACCAGTCGCTTTTCGGCGAAGGAAAACATCGTGAGGAAACCGGACTAATCCCAACAAGGCCTAGTTTTATCCTCTGGGTTGTAAGGTCAGATGGCAGTCGCTTTCGTAAAAACTAAACTAGTGCCAACGCCAAATCTTGGGATTTGTTGTCAAGCGGAGCCCAGGCTCCCATGAGCCGTGGCAATTTGCCGGGAGAAGAAGAAGAAGAGTGTTGGTAAAACTCGAATCTTTTGAACCTAAATTTGAAGCACGCGACTCTGCTCTTAAAAAACTTCCGAGTCTAGAATTCATCCAAACATATACATTTATTAAATAATTTACATGTTTATTAGTAAGATTTACGATGTTTGACCATTATTTTAATTCAAATCTCCTAAGGAAGCTGAGTAGAAATTTATGACGACCTATTTTAAATTTTGGCGTCAGGCATTGAGGTATAGTACTAGTCGGCATCTGAACCTAACAAAATGTTTCCGCACCTCAAAGAAGGGCCTGCACTTCAGAGGGCCTACCGCGAAAATCGAAATTCGTCAATTGCGGGTATTTTTCTCTGTCACTCTAATTACGTCTTAGTGAGAGTAAAAGAGAAAGATCCCCGCAATTTTCGAATTCCGGTTTTCGCGGTAGGCCATCAGGTACCTGAACTTGGTAGGGTTAGTAAGTGCCCTAAGATGGGAGTACGCTGTTTTCTTGGCTAAGATCATATTATTCACGAAATACCGCGAGCGACTGTTCATTCCATGGTTCTCTGTGCGAGGCAGCTTAGCTGTGTAATTATTAATGAACTTGATGTTCTCCATAATTTTACCTCATCACTTATGAATGAACCATATATTTCTACGAATTTTCCTCACCACAAACAATTAAATATAAACAATGTATCATACAATAATTACACAAATACAAATCGCAAAACCAAAGCTCAATCAAAACAAATGTATTCTTCCATACAATCCTTGACATACTAACATACAAAATAACCTTATTTTGCACTTTAATAACATCATCACGATCAAATATAGTATTTATTACTTCAGTTTACGGTCGATACAGTACTTGGTGCGAATTTTAATGTTAAAAATATTATTGGAGTATAGCGTTATTAGGTCACTTAAGGTTGTTGTTTTTGTGTCATTACGAGAATAATGACTCGTCACTATCTCGTCATAATATTACGTCACTCGTCCCTATCTCGTCATAATATGACGTCACTCGTCCCAACCTCAGTCAATTCAACACAGTAAGCTCAAGGCTTGTGTTGTGGGTACCCAGACAACGATATACATATATAATATATGAATACATTGAGAAAATACCCATGATTCAAGAACAAATATCTGTGTTCATCATACAAATAACCTTACCGGGATTCGAACCCAGGAACATCTGCTTCATAGGCAGGGTCACTAGGTCACTACCCACTAGGCCGGTTGGATTTTGTCATAATACTTTGTCATAAAGCCATAAATTAAAGCCATTATTAGAAGAAGCATATTTTTTTCATTAACTGCTTCTCTGAAAAAATACTGTTACTTGTCTTGTATAATACAATATTGAATAAATTGAAATTGAATTTAATATTCAATTATTTATGCCTGCATTTTGTAAGATTTGTAACCAAAGGGTCTCGATCCACAGGGTCGGGTGCGAGACGGTGTTTTTTAATACTTCTGATAAGCTAAAATATTTGGCACCATAACGTCTGATAACAGCTTTAAATTGAACCCTATATCATACAGATTTCTGCCGGACAAAATACACCTATTTGTAGAATGCCCCAGAAATAAACACCGATATTCAGACAGACAGACAGATTTTAAGCACGTATTCTTGAGGTCATATAGAGCAAAAAATGTTATATGACTTTTTGGTCAAATTTGCAAAAAAATGTGTGTGTGTGTTTGCTGCACACGACACGTTATTTTTTTCATATCTTAGCGAAAAAAAATCTGCAACGAATAAGATATTTTAATTTTTTATTTACTGATTAATTTTGCGAATTTCCTCTAAAACTTTAAGAGGAATTCCTAGTTGCGATTTTTCCATACAAACGCTCTCGACTGATTCCTCCCTGGATTTTTAACCTAGAGCAGTGATTTTTTCAAATAAGATCAATATCATCAATATCTGTGCCGCTATGTTTTGCTTTTTTGGATTATTTTATTTTTAAGAAAGATACAGCGCCTCGAAAATCGCAAAAACGGCTAAATTGAATTGGCTGTAAAAAAAGGCACAGTATACAAATATGACAAAAAATATCCAAAAAATCAAAACATAGCGGCATAGATTATTTCTTCCTCTTGTAATTTCCAAAATTTCATAATGATTAGTTGCGTTTTGGAGGAGGAAACAGTCGAGAGCGAAACCTCGATTTTTGAGTTTTTTGCGAGTGAATTTCGGTCCGAGCTGCAGTTGTCCTTATCGCACGAATTGGAGGCGGAGACAGTTTCTAAATATACGTACACAGAAGGAATAGTGATGGGCATAACATCCTTATTAGGGATTGCAGAACCGGTACTGTTTTAAAGAACCGGGATTTCCCGGTACTTTCGGAACTGGTCTAATTATTTCATTATTTTAAATAAAACGACAGCATTTTGCGATTTGACCACCTTTCGTATTATAATTTAATAATCACATTTTCTTTTATTACGTAGTAGGCAATTTTTTTTAGAAATATAGTATTTTACATTGCTCACACTTGTGCGTCACAAGTAAAAGATAACTACTTTGATGTTTGCCACTAGATAGCAAATTTAATGAAATTACATTGACGAGGGGATTTATATATAAGTATCGCAGTCGTATTGTATAATCCGCCGTATTACATTACGGCTAGCCGATATCAAAATAAGGGCCATTTTGAAATGCGGCGGTTCAACGATTAAGGTATGTTGGGTAAATACCGGATGCGGGTGAAGAACGTAGGACATTCATTTCCCCCTAATTTGGCTTTATTTTTTAATGTTGGCAACATTGTGTAAGACGCCATTTCATTGCGCCTCGACTGTCAGTGCCCCCGCGTCACTCAGGGAGTCGGGCTTGTGCTATGTGCAATCACAGAGAGCAAGGTAAATTTCGCGAATTCTTCCTTCTATCCGATCTTCGCTCTGTAATTTATTTTGCGTATTGTGATGAAACTGTGTTTGTTTTTGTAATTGTGTTAACAGACCTAGCACTGCTGTAGACCGATATCCGATCTTGACCCTTCCAGGTAAAGATCGGACCAGAAACAATCAGATCTTTACCTATTTAAAAAACAGCAGTGATTATCAAACTTTAAATTTTCTTCAATTTACCTACTGACCTTAATTATCACATTTATTGTTTTTTTGATCACACTTTCGTACCATTATTTTTATCCAGTACCACTACCAGCGCGACGGTTACTGACAATGTAATTTTTTTAATTTCTGCAACCCAAAGGTTGCCTTTTAGCGATAAGACCGCATGTTGTTTACCTGTGCTTATGTGTATGTTTTCTTTTGTATTGTTTTCTTTTATTGAGGTGTGCAATAAAGAGTATTTATATTGTATAGGGATGATGATACATGTTGAAATTTATAACAAAATCGAGTAAAATAGATAGCAAATGAGCAATTGTTCGCAATAAAGTACCTACACATACGGATGCATATTTAGATGTGCACGCATACATACATTGCTAGTTTCGGATACAAAATAGAGATAGGGCTTCGAAATTAGTTTCCTTAAAATGCTTCAAGAGGGCCCTCTTTTCCTATATATTTACTTTACTCTTTACATACGATCCTTACATTTTATCAAAAAAAAAAAATTGTATATCAACTATATATATATATATATATATATATATATATATATATACATAATTGCAAAATTAAACCAACAAAATCGCAATTTTAATTATTTTCCATACTTCAAGATGGGCTCTCAGTGACCTTGACCTTTTTAAGAACTACTTAGTCTTTTTGATTTCTAAGTTTGATTCTTATTTTTTTGGCGACCTTCATTAAAAATGACGGCACGATTATTTTTTATTTTGATTTTTGTCCCTCCTACTTAAGTACTTAATATCTTCCAGTACATTCCATTCAATAAACAATACATTTACACTTTCCCTAAACCTGTACAGTTCACGAAATCTTAAATTGTCAAAACTACGCAACGTATCTATTATTTTAGTGGTTTTTTTTTATTACTTCGGGTAAACCTTACAATCTAGAGGTTTCTTAGCACATTGTTTACTTATCAAATTGCCTTATGACATAAGTATCAAAGTTTGAGAGCCACAATTTTACCAATTTTTGTATCCGGGTTAAGATCGGATACAAAAGGGTAGACACCGGACCCATTTCTTTGTGATACCTTATTCTCTTTCCATTAGAAGCAACTTTTTTTCACCATCCAATGTTCTCCCTTGATGGCAAAACACTCGTTACCCTAAAAAAAAGTATGTCTCGACATCTTACACAGGTACAAAACTAAAACCGTTCTATATTGAAGATTACCAAAATTCAGGCCGAATCTACGGTTATTATTTAACGATTCGCTACGTACTTCAAGAATCTGTCACGTGTTGAGATCTCGAAAAATCATTTTTTCACGAGTTCTCTCAATTGGTACCAAAATTGTCCGGCATTATCCCAATATACTTTACCCAGATTGTCATTGCGATATAAACGTTCTTCAATAAGGCGGCCCAAGTTTAGCCCCATCGTACTACAAGTTAAATAGATTGTAGTTTAACCATAGGTATATTTAAACCTACTTACAAAATTTCACAACACACCATGATCACTCCCAACTTACTGATACGGATAGGTACAGTCAAGTGTAAAAATATGGGTGTACACATCTTACTCAAAAATATGTCCCATAGCATCTTATTCCAGTGTAATAAGAGCGTAGTACCATATTTATGCGACGATTCTTTCGATACATATTTTTGCACTTGACTGTACGACGACAACCGAAGCTGAGACATCATTCTTTTTTGCAGTTTTTACCTATATGGTAATTAATATCAATCAATCAATCAATCATTTATTATTTCGTCATCACAGGTGTAAAATACATTTAGTACAGGTGATAGGGTGCTTGGTATTAGGGTGTAATAGATACAGTATAATATAAAAATGAAAAACAATATTACGTGGTAACAACAAAAACAACTTGCGTCGGGCAGCGCAGAATAAATTCCGTCTGGCTCGCGGGCGATGTCGACGGAACGGCGCGCAATGAGCGAGCGCACGAGTCTCGCGTCTGTGTGCGCGCACTCACACTTAGATAGCTCCGGCTCCCGCCCACCGCAGCGCGACAGAAACATAGCTTCAAAAATTCAAGATTTGTAAAGTTGCTCAGCTAGGAATTGCTCTTAATGTCTGTCAATAGGTATGTCTAAACCCAGTCACATAGTGGCAGCTTCGCAGCCAAAAGGCGTTTTTCACTGAGTTATTACAGATACAATTTTTTACAAAACTTGACATTATCTCTAAAACAAGACCGATTTCAGGAAACTGTATGAAATTTTAGTCTCTGAATGCGGTCAAGAATAATAATAAACTTCCTCGCGCTGTCCCGGCATTTTGCTACGGCCTGGGGTCCACTTGACAACTAATCCCCAGAATTGGCGTAGGTACTAGTGTTTTGAATGCGGCCCAGAATACACCTTCAAAATATGTCGGGTTATATGAGCCCATGGTGTATTATAAGTAGTAGTCGTAAAACACCATATTGTACAAATGACCACAGTGAGAGAAACGTACTTATCGATCGATTTATAATAAAGTTCTTAACATAAGTGGGCGACTGTAAGAAAAGTTATAGATAGCAACACCCACGCCTAGAGACAGGTAAAACCCACAACAATAGACCAAGATGCTGTAACTCTTTTTGAAATAAGCGCAAGATTGAAATATAGTCTATATCTGTCACAGTTCAAGGGTCTGTTGCACAATGTGTAAGTAAAGTCCTGCGTCAATGCAATTGACATTAATGTTCGGGTTCGGCCAACACTGGTCTTGAATAAGCTACTTGCCACTTATCTGTCGAATATGGAGTACTGCTGTCACCTTTGGGCAGGAGCACCTGGATGCCAGCTTGGACCCTTGGACTCAGTCCAAGGGCGCGCTGTACTTATCGTCGACGATCCCAAACTCACAAGCGGCATTGAACCTTTAAGTCTAAGGAGAGACTTTGCCTCCTTGTGTGTGTTCTACCGCTTGTACAATGGGCTGTGTTCTGAAGAATTGTTTGACATCATGCCAACGGCCACTTTCTATCACCGCACCGCTCGCCGTCGGCAGGGTGTCCAATGTCCATCCTCACACCCTAGAGCCTAAATGGTCGCGCTCTGTGCGGTTTAAGAGGAATTTCCTCCCGCGGACGCTCCGGCTGTGGAATGAGCTCCCTTCCGAGGTTTTCCCGAGGGTATACAGTATGGGGTTCTTCAAAAAAGGAGTGTACAGGTTTTTAAAGGGTCGGCAACGCGCATGTAACATCTCTGGTGTTGCAGGCGTCCATAGGCTGCGGTGACTGCTTACCATCAGGCGGGCCGTATGATTGTTTGCCACCGACGTGGTATTAAAAAAAAAAGAATAGTCATCGTTGGCGTTTCACAATCTTCAAAAAGCTTAACTGGTAAAAAGTGCTAAAAAAAAATATTTTATCTGGCAGTTAATTTATTTGTTAATTAGCTATCCAATACTTGGACATTGTGAATCAGGTCCTTAGAGTTAAAAAAATAGCTATAAACATGGTTAAATGTTGACACCTGCCTGTGGTACGGTCAATGGAAGGTAGATTTATGGAACAGAATCTCCATATACCAAAAAGTGTCATAATCATAAGGCCGATGGCCATGGGGAGGGGGTTTAGTTAGACATTTTATTCAATTGGCAAATACGGTCGAATTAATAATCTCGGTTATACGGTAAAGTCGGTTAAAAACAAGATTCGTTTGACAGAATTGGGTACTTGACACATGTTGAATATTATAACAAAATTTAGTTAAATGGATAGAAAATGAGCCATCCATTATAAAAAATAGGAATTTAAAAAATTATATTGAGATTATAAAAAAATACAAGGCTCCAAAATCTCAAAAAAAGTTTTTTTTTTGTCTTTCAAAAATAGAAAAGAAAATAGTACCATTCGATTCCTTACATTTTATTGAAAAATTAATTGTATGACAACTATACACATAAACGCAATATTTCAGGGCCAAAATGGCAATTTCCTTGATCTTCCATACATTTAGGACAGACTTATATGATGTGATGTCACATCACCTTATCATTTTGTTAGAGGTGTTTCAATCGTCGAGTGCGAGCGTCAGACTTTAACTCTAATTTCTGACCTTTGTGTGGCTTAAATGCCATGAGTCCCATATAGACATTTGATCCTCAGGAAAATCAAGATCGTTTGACATTATTTACAAAAAACAGTTAAGTAGCCAATTTACAAGCGCAACGACGATATATCGGAGCCACCAAGGTGCTCATAAATATCTGAACATGTCCTACATCGTAAAAGCGCTCGAACTATTGAAAGTATAGAAAATGTTGTATCTTATTAGTGCCGGCAATAGGTGCTATAAAAAGATGGAGAGGAAGCAACGAGTTTCGTTGGCAACCATAACGCATGACTCACCAGTACCAGTGTTATTATTGTTTTTTTTCGTGTAGTTTTTTATCAAAGCATTAGGTTGTAGTGTAAACACGACATTGGAACTTCGTATTTATTTTGATCGCTAGTGATATTTGTTGCATCACTGTATCTAAACTGTGTATTTATTTGGCAGATAGTACAATGTGTCATTTTTAAGATAATTTTTAACACTTTGTCGTTTACCATAAGAACGAAATTTGCTTCTATCTTTATACGAATAAGCTTTAAGAGGTTCCTTATGGCAAGCGACAATGTGGACTCTTTTAGAGACGCTTGTAATAATGTAATATAATTTGTGTTTTAGTTTAAATTTAAATTAAGCGATTTCCAAAAAAGATATCTTCTTCTTTTTCTTCTTGGTACCTTTTGCTTGAAAACGACATAAATGGCAGTTCCGTTCGAATATTTTTTTTATGATATAGCAGGTAGGGAGGAATTTCCGGCTCGAGCGCCATCTTGATCATCACGGCACGTAATTAATTCCTTTGTTTTTTTCTCATTAATATTGTTTAAACTGTAATATCGATAGCTTATTATACAGTAAACTAATGTAGTAGTATTGGGAGCGTGCACGACTGTCACGCAACCTAGTGTCCGCAAGTCTAGGGGAAAACGTCAATTCACTACATCTTATAAAACTACTCCAAAACTAAAAACTACTGAACGGATTTTCATACGACTTTCATCTATCAATAGAGTGATTCTTGAGGAAGGCTTAAGTATATAACTTGTTAAGGTTTTGTGTAAATTGTTTGAAATATAACGATGTTGTCGGAAAAAATCACGCTGGCTAGGAGCTTTAATCGAAAACGCTGCCTAATCCGTTTGAGCTATAACAACACAATGTATGGTGGGGTTGTTTCTCATTCATAGGTCTACAAAAAAGTCCGCGATGTGAAATGTCTATCTTTTAAGGATAACTTACTATATCCATTCTTAACTTCTAGAAAAAGATCACGTAATATGTGGCATTTGCAAAGCTATTTACATGCGATACAAGGAGGAAATGCCGCAAGCATCCTTGGTACAATGCCTCAAGGGCCTATTTTAGATTTAAGCTAGTCATAGTAATCCTCAGTATGTCTGTATATATCCATTATGATAATGACCCATCTGTAGCAAACTGAACAGTCGTGATGTATTGCTCCAATTCCGTATTAAGAATTGTACTAATAACTACAGTAATAATAATAACCTTCGTAGCTGAAAGTGATTGGTCCAATCCAAAAACTGGCACCTCAGGGGCCAATTGTTACATAGTTATTTTCATTAGCTATTAAAAAAAGGCAGAACAACACATATTTACGATACCCTAGAACGGGATGTATAAAGTGTTGAAAAATGCTGTCTATATATTAAAATCTATATGATGGGAATAGTTGTACATACGAATGCGAATTTTAATATTCGTGGCTTCCCTGATCGATGCGATCAAGGTCTAAAATACGCGAACAACATGTACTTTAACGTCTTTGTAATTGACGTTTTATTCAGATATTTGTCAAACACCATGGCCTCCTCCGATATATCTGATGACGATGTATAAATGCTTTCTCTGTTTTTTTATACCACGTCGTTGACAAACAAGCATACGGCCCGCCTGACGGAGCAGTCACCGTAGCCTATGGACGCCTGCAACTCCAGAGGTATTACATGCGCGTTGCCGACCCTTTAAATTCCTGGTACACTCCTTTTTTGAAGAACCCCATACTCTAGCCCCTAGGTTATTCCAGATTCGAGCGGGAGCTCTAAAAATAGTGGTTAATTCGCTTCAGTCTTTACCTTGCGCCGATTACGTCAGTCGGTTGCTTATTTCTCGATAACGCGTCCTAATTGACTCGACCGATCTTTCATTTAAGGACGATTACGAAAAACTGCCAATTTGGCGGTTCTCGTAGCGTTATGGCAATTACTTTTTTAACGCATTGATGACCTTTTTAGGGTTCCGTACCCAAAGGGTTAAACGGGACCCTATATTACTAAGACTCCGCTGTCCGTCCGTCTGTCACCAGGCTGTATCTCATGAACCGTGATAGTTAGACAGTTGAAATTTTCACAGATGGCCGGGTCCACACAGAGCGAGCATACGCGCGAGGCAATTTCCTCACGCACAAACTGGCCAGGCAAACGCACGCGCCGCCTCAGCCGAGGCACTTCTACACTGGCCGGTTTCCCTTGTTCCTCGTACATAACCGAGTTACATTACCAGCAATGTACAAGGAAAAAATATTCTTCGCACAAAACCGGGTAATGTATTAAGAAATATTTTTTCTTTGCACATTACCGATAACATTACCAGTTGTACGAGGATGTAAATATTCTTCCTATATTACTTGGTTTTGCTCAAAGAAACCGTTATTCCATGTACAAAACCAAGGAGGTTCTGCGAGTAAACAATAAATAAATAAATTGGCCAAGAGCATGTCGGGCCATGCTCAGTGTAGGGTCCTGTAGTTGCCCAATGAACTTAATCTATATATATTATTATTTAAATACATAAAACAAAATCGATCGAATTTTTATTGATTTATATATCCATACCAAATTTCAGCTTCCTAGCACTAACAATCACAGAGCAAAGCCTCGGACAGACAGACAGACGGACGGACGGACGGACGGACAGACATAGCGAAACTATAAGGGTTCCTAGTTGACTACAGAACCCTAATAAAAACCTAGTTACATCTTTCATCTGGGTACAAGTTGGTACGAGTTTAGATGTTGGGACTCTCACAATCTACCCAGCAGTGGACACAATAATACCATGAATTAAATTCTCAGTATTCCAGCTAGACGATGAGTCATTTAATATAATTGCAATACTTTCAACGGTCACGTATTTTAACATTATCAATGGCGTCACTGTTTCTTGGAAATGTGAGAGGCTGAGCTATTGGCATTCTGGGTATTTTGACTTTGTATGTTGTATGTTTGACGACCAGTTTGGCCTAGTGGGTAGTGACTCTGCCTACGAAGCCGACGGTCCCGGGTTCAAATCCTGGTAAGGGCATTTATTCGTGTGATGAGCATGTATAGGTGTTTTCTATGTATTTAAGTATTTATAAATATTGAATAATACCCTCAACACAAGCCTTATTGAGCTTACTGGTGGGACTTGTGTAATAATGTCCTATAATATTTAATTTAAATTCAATTTAAATGTTAGGTCAACCGTTGAACTGAGGCGGTTGTAAGATATAATGGTCAGCCATGGGCTTGGTGGCATGAAGCCGATTTGTACACTTCTAATATTTGAACAATTTTTAGGCCCAGCGCCTGCTCTGAATCTACAATAAATAAGTTGACCTTACGATGAAGTGGAGGACCCGCACGAAATCCCCTTTTCATAAAAACGTAGTCCTCATTCTCCTTTCTGGATACTATGGATAGGATACTAACATTATTGAAAATATTTTGACACAATTTGTTGCGTATCAACCATAATTTTTTTCCAATTTTTAAGCAGCATTTAGAAAATTGTATGAAATCTGTTTTCCGCACAAAATTTCTTCAATAATTAAAAAATCTAAAAATAGTCAAACATAGGGACAAATTATATAAAAATATTTTCCATAATGTCAATGTCCAGAGAGGAAAATGGGGACTATGTTTGTATGGAGAAGCGACTGTTCCCTTTTCTCTTAAAGCTGGAAAGGGAAACCACCCTTGGCTAAACCCTACATTCTGAAGTATTTAAAATTATCCGAATACACCTTATATCAAAATGAAGTGACCTGATAATCCAGTAAAGAACAGGTCAAGGTCCCCAAATATTTGAACTAAACCAGACCTAGTAGGCGTTGGTTACATTATGTTTGTGTACCATTTAACAATCCACTGTGTACAACTACAATGTTATGAATGTTAGCTCATCAGTATTTTTAAATAAAAAAAATGGGGACAATCTTACACAGATCAACCTAGGCCCAAACTAAACAAAACTTGTACTATGGGTGACGATATATAAGTTACGTATATAGATAAATACATACTTATTATACATAGAAAACACCCATGACTCAGGAACAACTATCTGTGTTCATCACACAGATCACACAAATAAATGACCTTACTGGGATTTGAACCCTCACTACCAACTAGGCCAGACCTGTCGTCAATGGTACCATAGATTAGAGATAGATTTTAGATTTAGAATTTTAGATTTTTATTTGTAAGTTTTTATTATTATTATTATTTTAGTTATTTTTTTACTAATATTTATTCTAATAAAGCTCTTAAACAATCTATATTGACTAACTAAACTAAAATATAATATTACAAAATTAAAACTAAAATTAAACCTAGAAATAAAATAAAATCATAATCATAAATTGTTATTTTTTGTAATTCGACATCTAGACACTTTATACATCTCTAAGTAATAATAATTCACTTACTTTTTCTTTAAACAATAATACTTTAAAGTAGTTTGCATTAATATTTTCAATGAATAGTATTTTATAATGGTTGATATGCTTGTTTTTGACGTGTAAAAGTGCCCTTGTGGCCTATTTGTAAAAAATAATAATAATAAATAATGGCTGGATACTATGCCAAGGGTGGATTTTAGTTAGAAGAAACTGCTTATTCATAGATCTGTACCCAGCACAGAAGCAGTGTTGTAGTATCTCGCCCACGATATATTATATACCCGTCCCTCTAATTAGAGAAACAGGAGTAGACTATCGCGAATTTTGGATGGCGAAATACTAACCTGCCGCTCAGTAACAGTAACTTAAAAAAACAGTGTGGGATAGGGACATCTAAGAGGGCTTTGTAATATGATTTATTTAAATCTATAAAATTAAATCACTGGACTACAGGTACAACAGAGTGGATGTGAACCACATGTTGCTCCGGTGTGCAAGTGGGGCATCACTTTATACATGCATAGTGCTGTCTCAGCCACACACTGGAGTGGCGCGTGGATCTGCATCTGATGCAGTCTGATGGTTTTTGTTTGATGTCACCTATATTTTATCCTGTTTTATTTTACGTCTTTTGTATACTGTAATTTTTGTAATGTTTAATTTCTTGGTGTATTGGCTTGTCTGTAAAGCCATGTAAATATACTTATTGTTAATAAATAAATCAGTATGATAACCGCATAAATTATCATCAGTGGACCTACAGATTTGAGGAAAATAGATCAGACTCGCTGGACAGTAAGCTGCAGCTCCAACTCTAGGGAAATGGGCTGAATGAAGTCAGCACGTGATTGACAGCCCACCTGTTTCCAGCCAGGCGTCCCTACACTCTCTTCTATGTCATCAGTGGACATCTTTAGCTGTCATTTAATATGTATCTCCCACAAAGTAGTTTATTTTGTTAAAATATAGCACCCGTTTTTCCAATAAAAATGTTATACAATTGAAATACTATTAAATCATTAATCAGGCATGACTAACAAACTACTGTTATTTTTCTTATTCTGATCTTCCTGCCCTATGAGTAATGTGATCAATGAAACAATTCAAACAACATAAATCATATCCCGTTTAAATAAAATAAATAGTATCATCCTGAAAATAAATGTACAACAAGGATAAACTGATTACATTAATATCAATTACTAATTATTAACCACATCACTAAGAGCTGTGTTTTATTTAAATTGAAATACAATTGGTTTATCAATTAATGACAATAATCTAAGAGGTACAGCAACTGACTATTATTTCTGGACATTATGTCTCTGCAATCAGATTTAATAACTATCAATAAATTTAAAAACCCTTTACACAATAGGCTATGGTGGCTGCTTACCATCAGGCGGGCCGTGTGCTTGTTTGCCACCAACATAGTATTGAAAAAAAAACATCCCAAATAATGCCTTACATAATTTAGGAAAAAGCTAATATTCCTCAAACCAGTAGGAAGCTCGCTTTGATATAAAAAAAAATGCATTGAAATCGGTTCATCCATTAAAGAGCTATGATGCCACAGACAAATACACAGACAGACATTGACACCACACACCCCACTTTTAGCATTGGGGGTTAAAAATGGTCAGTGCTGGCATTCTGGTGTTCAATCACTGTCACTGTTGTCAAAAATATGTATACATTTTAATAATATAACCAGTCATTTTAAAATTATTTGTTCGTTTTCTCTTGTCATTAGAATTTTAAATTATTTTAAGTATTTCTCGTTTGCTGACATCTTTACAAAAAAGTACATCTAGTAAATTAAAATTTCACCAATTTTAACTTAAATTTAATGCAGTCAAACATTAGTAGTACATAATGTAATATTCTCACTAATATTTATGCCATGTTCCACTGATTATTCTGTTAGCTTAATGGTTATTTTAATTTAATAGTAATTGAATGGTGTGACTGTCAAATGTTTTGTATGCACTTAATAGAATGCTGTCTAAATTTCGATATCCATTGAGAAATTTATCTTTGGTGAAATTATTGATTTTCGAACGCACCATGAAAATTGAGTGACATATTTGGCTGAATACGGTTTTCACAGCCCTAAAACTACTTTTTTCTTAAACTTCAAAAACAGCTGATGCCTGATAGCAGTTTTTTTACGCCAAAATTAGATAACGAGCTTATCAGATAAAGACAAAATGAAAGGCAAACCCCAAGCTTGTTGGATGGAGGACGCGCACTCCAAAAACACTGTATTCGTGATCAAATCTATTTAAAATTTCTGATGTCACCTCGTATGTCGATGTAGGCGCGTAAGGCAAGGCCATAGAAACATGCTAACAAACATCGCTAAAACCTTGAGAGAGGCTATTGGAAAACTCATTAAGCTAACTTTTTTGGCTTTTTAAACCAAAAACTGACCCGTAAAGCAAGTTTTTCAGGAGTTTCAAGCGACAATCCTTATGTCAACAAAGGGTTTTTGCACATTTACTAAATAATAATTACTACGGAAGCTATTCTGACAAGTTTATTGCCCCAAAGGCTAGTTATAGACGAGAATTCAAACGGAATTGGGTTACGGTAAGCTTTCGATCGATATATTTATACGAAATCCTGAAAGCTCCAACAAGATGGCGGGAATGTAACCCAATCGATTGCGGAAGAACGGGAGCGGGAGGAAGTGCACCGCGAACAGCTCGACCTAAATTCGGTCGGGTTATACGTCTGATCGGACATATGTACGGATTCTTAATTTTTACGCGTTATCTATAAGCACTACATTTTCGCGACTCATTAATTAGGTAGATAATATAATTAACTATAATTACTTACTGTTTTTATTCTCCATTAGGGTTTAAATAATCACAAAACACAATTTTATGTCACAAGCACTCACACGCCCCATTCATGTAATAACATCTCGGATACACTGCGCCATCTGGTGCGTTCGGATACTCGCGTCACCTGTGGCTGCATTCACTGCGGTGTTAAATTTAATTTAGTTCTCAATAATTAGTGACTCAAACTTTCAATTTAGACTTTAATATTGCTATAACAGTAGCCACGATGACGTAATTATTACATTTTACTTATTGTTACAAGCCTAGACTATATTTTAAGCTAGTTAAACGTGCAGTTGTTAAGCAAGCGACGAAACTATTGATTTTTCTCCCAGCTGATTCATTCTGCCGCCTACGCTAGGCGTGTAATCGACGATTTCGCGCAATTTTGTCGCAAACACATAACCCTATTTCTCTAACTTGTTTCCTGGTTAAGTTAGCGAATTCCACACAGGTATAGACAAGGACATCTCCTTAAAAGGTGACTAGTCTGTGATGCGGTACTTTGCGATAGTAGAACGAGTTAGTTTAGATATTCAGACTGTGTCCAATGGGCAAGGTCTCTAGACTGGTAATTTACGGAATCCTACGAGTTTCTAAACGGCTTTGATTGAACGATAATGGCCTGGTCGTTTTGAAACGAATTCCTCTTTCTAACTTAGGAATTCTTAATGTTTAAGATTATTTACCTTTAGATTAAGAGAGAGTCCAACTCGTAGTACATAAGCTATACCGGGGTTCAACCAATATTTTGCTAAATCTTTTTTCGTTTCGGGACTTTCAGATCATTATTAGCTTTTAAAATAAAATTAAATAACTACCTAATACTTAGTCCTTAACCATTTTGTCTTACGGTGACATAAGTATGGTGAATTATAATTTGTTTTTATACATGCCACATTGAGGCTTTGGCATATTTTTCTTAGTAAACTTCCCAGTACGGGTCAGATGATTATTTTATTATCTAGCTAGTGTAATATTATCGAGTATAATAAAATTAACCAAGAAAATGAACATTAAAACTATGAACGCCTTCAAAAAGCGCCTGCCAAAATTAAATAGCAATGCAGCGCTTTCACACAATCGGCACGCGACTAATGGTACATTTATTTATCAAAGTTTTTCTTGGATAAACGTTAACACTTACAATACAAACCTTAAATTAAAACTTGATATACAATAGCTTAGTTATATAATAATTATCGTGATTCTAAGGTTTTAAGAAATTTTATATCAGCGCCATCTATCGGCAAGTAGAATTGACACTTTTTGTAATGGACATACGAATTTCCGAACCTCACTATCCCCATAACATAACGATATTCATATAAATCGGTTCATTCAAGCGTAAAGAGGTAAGTAACAGACAAACAGACAGACTACCATTTTGTACTATTGGGCGTTGAAAGTTTCAACTTGAAACTCTAGGTCTATGGGGTCCCAGCGCGCACTAGTTTTATGCAGAAATCGGGAAGCGTCTGGTTCATCTAGTTGACTTAACTGGTGACCGAAGAGCTGGCGGCTTCCTCGCACAACGTATCAGCATTGCGATACAACGAGGAAATGCCGCCAGCATCCTTGATACAAAAGGTCTATTGTAGATTTAAGCTAGTTATATTAATCCTCTGTATAAGTATATTGGTATTGTAAATAAATAATTATTGATAGACATTCAGTCTCGTATTGATAAGGATTTCTACACCTAACTAACAAAATTGAGCTGTAAATATGTACGCAAGCTGTCAAATAACGTAACTTACAAAAGTGCATCTTCATAATTCCTACAAAACAAGTCGAGCATTAAGATAATCTCACAGATACCCAAAACTTATAAATTACACCATCCGTCTCTTTCTTTCGCACAGAACAGTCGATGAGAGGAAAGAGAGGGGAGATGTTATGAATAGTTATTGCTGGGGTGGCTAGCACTGGATTGAGTTTGCTATTTTTATTGATAGTGATGTGCCAAGGCTGGGAATGTTTCTGCGTTCCCGGGAATGTTTTTTTGCAAGCAAACAAGAAGGTAAATCGCCTGATGGGAAGCAATTACCGTAGCCCATGGACACCTGCAACACCACAGGGATTGCAACTGCGTTGCCGGCCTTAAAGGTGAAAGTACCTACGCTCTTTTCTTGAAGGTCTGATTTATAGGTTTGGTTTTTTTAATGTTAGCTGTCTAATTATTTGACAGGCTAGCGGGAATAGGGAGTATTGCTGCAATGTTCTGCCGCCAGAGTGCAGCACTAGCACCTTTCGTAAACCATAGAGTAACTTATACATACTGTGGCTTAAAATGTATTTTGACAAGTTTTCACAAATGATAAAATAGGATATCGATGCAATAAGGCGGTTTGTTTACAAAGGGCCTACCGGGAAACGCGAAAATCGTAATTTAATTACGTGTCACTTTTTCACTCAAATATGCAAAAGTGATAGAGAGGTTAGATAAAGAAATTTCGATTTTCTTGTTACGCGGTAGATCCTCAGATTATGATGGATTATGGTAGTGGCGCCCCCTACGAGTTTCGCGTGATATTCCTTATTGAGTTCTATTGACACTCCGCCACCGGTAACAAGGGGACATTCCCGATCTAAGTAAGTACCTAAAGGTAAACTCGCGTCACGAGCACATCACTATTCAGTCAGGGGTCGTTTTAAATAGTGATGGGGCGTTTTCATCAATCATAAACAAAGTGCTGTTAATTTTGAATTGTTACTTCGTTTTGTTAATGGCGTTGACGATGCTTTTGGGTGTCATTGGTATTTTAATGAAATGCTTTAGAAATTACTTGTGATCTAATGGATGTTCTTGTTATGGGATTGCTGTTTTTAGTTTCAATTATACCTTTCGTTTCGAATGATGATCCATGCTTGGTGTAGGCTTTCGTAGTTACCAGCATTTTTTTATATATTTTTTTTTAATTTTCTTTTTTTTAATACCACGTGGGTGCCAAACAAGCATACGGCCCGCCTGATGGTAAGCAGTCACCGTAGCCTATGGACGCCTGCAACTCCAGATGTGTTACATGCGCGTTGCCGACCCTTTAAAAACCTGTACACTCCTTTTTTGAAGAACCCCATACTGTATACCCTCGGGAAAACCTCGGCAGGGAGGTCATTCCACAGCTGGAGCGTCCGCGGGAGGAAATTCCTCTTAAACCGCACAGTACGCGACAATTTAGGCTCTAGGATGTGAGGATGAACACCCTGCCGACGTCGAGCGGTGCGGTGATAGAAAGTGGCCGTTGGCATCATGTCAAACAATTCAATTCATTCTGTCAGAACAGACCAAACGAGCTATTAAGACAGAGGGTCCCTTAAGTAGGAACTGAATAATTGAACCGACTTGGTATCACATGGATCTTGCTACTGTTTACGGTTGAGAGACTTGTTTTTTTTTACAAGTTATGTTTTTGATGGCATTTTAGCTTTACTACGACATATTTAATTTTACAGCGCTTTCGAGCCCCTAGCTGTAAAGGTGCGACCAGACCGCAGCTTAAAAAACGGTCACGATACGGAATCGCAGTGACGCGTCGTATGCGTACCGTTTTTGACGCATGCTCCCCACACCGCTGCTTAAAATACGCTGACGCACCGTAAATTGATCTGCGTAAAAATCGCAAATATATTACACGGAGATCTTATGGCAGACACCACACCGGTGACGTCACTGCGATTCCGTACCGTCACCGTTTTTTAAGCAGCGGTGTGGGGAGCATGCGTCAAAAACGGTACGCATACGACGCGTCACTGCGATTCCGTATCGTGACCGTTTTTTAAGCTGCGGTCTGGTCGCACCTTATGCTGTAGAGTTAGATATATATCTGAATAAAATAAATAAATCAGTAAGATGACAGCTGGTGAGAATATAGAAATTGGACAAAAAATAACGGGTCTAATAGGTACAGTTACAAATACCTCGCCTTTTTATATGTATAGTCAAATTAGCCTCAGTTTTTTAGTTGCTTAATAGTAACACGTGACCTTAGGTACAATTGCCAATTTCATCGCAATCGCAAATAATTTCAATGCACGTTATCAGGGTTTTAATTAGGTACATTTTAAAATAAGGTCATTACATTATACTTATCACAGGAAACGAAATAATATGTCGTCTTGGAATTTTAAGTAGGTATAAGGACTATTAGCAATTTCCGTTTCAGCTTGGGCTTTTTTTATGTAAATTGGCCGCAATCGAGGAGTCATCGCCGCCCATGGCCATAAGCAACATCGGAGGAGCCACTTATGCGTGTCCAACCTTTGAGAGCCCTAAACACCTGCTTCTTGAAGAACCCCATGTCATAGCGCAAGGGAAACACCTCAGAAGGTAGCTCATTCCACAACTTGCGCGTTCGGGGCAAAAACGAGCGAGATGCCCGCTTGTTCTTGGTTTGCCACGTGAATGATTTTGAATGATTCACGGTTAGTTTACTAGACCCGTGAACAAGATGCATGTTATCATTCCAAATATCGGGCGCTCAAAAATAATATAAAAGGTAATCATGGTCGTGGTTCATGTCGCGGTCGATTTAAGTTTGGCCAAAAATGCTTTCGTATGTCCGGATTTCTCCTCTGCAGCAGTGGCAGCATGGCTTCATTTTTATCACTTGTCACTATGCCCGTCGCGCTTACAAACTTGTTAGAACGTGACAGGCATGGTGACAACTGATAAAGAGCCGACCTTCTTAGCCTTACAGGTCGCATTTTTCAATCGATACTCGTGAAATGTTGTGAGCAGATTCGATAAGACATAATTTTTCTGACGTCTCGTTTTTTGGAATTTGTTAAAAACGGCGGAAATTGGAAGATAAGACTAGCGCCATTAGGTTCTATGGAGCTTAAGTCCATTGTGAGATTTGTGAGTTCGCTATGAGAATAATGACTCGGCAAAGTAATTATTTTTAATTTTACAGATGTCGGTGAAATATCAAAAATACTCCAAATTTTCTTTTAAATGTCCCATGATTGGTGCCGTTAACATAGGTTAGTTTTGTCAATCGTCATCAGTACCCCTAGTGTAAATAAATTCGATTTCGAAACGTGACGTACGCGTTTGCGTTTAGTCTCATTTTGTATTGGATTTAGAAAGAGCGCGCCAAGCGGGACGTTTTGGAAACTCAAAATCCTATACAAAATGAGACTTAACGCAAACGCGTTCGTCACGTTATGATGTCCATTAAATTTACACTAGGGGTACAATTGTATCGCGCTCTGTTATAGAGAGTAATTTCTAATTGGTACAGTCACGGACTTTAATAGTTGAGCCATTTAGAGTTCACTTTACCTTGGAATTTCGTGAAAGTGTGTGACCGTGCCGTGGTTTTATCCCACCTCAATTTTTAGATCTTAGAACCCCTAGTATACATTTATTCGATAGCGTAACGTGACGTACGCGTTTGCGTTAAGTCTCATCTTGTATGGGATTTAGAACCACAGCGCCAAGCGGGACGTTTTGGAAACTCAAAACCCCATACAAAATGAAACTTAACGCAAACGCGTACCTACGTCACGTCTCGCTATCGAATAAATTTACGCTATGGGTACTGAAAGACGTAGGTACTAAGTGTCAATTATACTGTAGTGGAGTAAAAGGCTAAAAGCCCAACAAAAACATTATGCAGGCTGCAAACCAACGCTTTACCTCTTCCAAACGGTTGATATACAGGGTGATTTCTGGGTCGTGATCCTGAACCACTCTTTCTGAATCTATAAATGATTTACATTATCATACGGTAGTATTTGATCGAAAGATAATTAGTTTGATTATTTTTTTTTTTCAAGTAAAATTAATCTTATACGAAGTAATCATGGTCACCCTATGACTTTTGACATACGCTGTATGGAAAGCGACAAGACGTCACATTGAGTAGGGTGACCAAACTGTATGCAAACATGTTTTTTTCTACTTGTCATCTGAAAAATAATCATAATTATTGGTGATAATGAATAATGAGCAACATCATTAGACTCATCTTTGAATTATGTGTGATGTCTTGTCCTCTTGCTCCGACCCCGAAATCAGCCTGTACATGTACCTATACTAATATACTAACTGCGCGTAAGCGACGCCTCAATATTTGCCCTTACAACACTGTGATACACACATTACACTCGGATCAATACAACATATAACACCACAATCCACAACGTTAGCCGAGTACATGTTCGTATTTGTTATCATACGTATTTGACGACCGGTTTGGCCTAGTGGGTAGTGACCCTGCCTACGAAGCTGATGGTCCCGGGTTCAAATCCTGGTAAGGGCATTTATTCGTGTGATGAGCATGGATATTTGTTCCTGAGTCATGGGTGTTTTCTATGTATTTAAGTATTTATAAATATTTATATATTATATATATCGTTGTCTAGGTACCCTCAACACAAGCCTTATTGAGCTTACGGTGGGACTTAGTCAATTTGTGTAATAATGTCCTATAATATTTATTTAATATTTATTTATTTATACAGCTTTTCTAAAGTCGTGTAATAGACCAACAAAAATTATTTATAACAAACTACGCTCTTTACCACTTCCATAGTGTTTATATCATACAATAAGCTAAGTGCGGGTAAAGCGGCGCGTCAATATTTGCCCTTACACTTACACTGTTGACTTTTGGATCAACACAACTCTAGAAATTATCCACAGTGCGGTTGCGTTCACTAAGGCCCTCAAAACACGGAGCGAAAGTGTAAGCGTATCGTAAAAACTACGGAATGTGGAGATAAGGTATGGAATCTCCATATACCAAAAAGTGTCATCAAAAAACCTTAAATAGGTGGCGCTACAATACCTAGAATACTTGAAAAGAAAATCAAATCATAGACAGCGCACTCCGTCAATAACGCCTAGGTTCTTAGCTACTCTAGCGCTACTCTGGAGAGATTTGGAACTATTATTTATAGCTGACCACTGGACACTTTTGCATAAGTTCTGCCTATGGAGATTGCGTTCCGTAAAAACGTTACGAGTACGAAACGAGTAGAGTTCTGGGCAGCAAGCGTCGCGTAAGCGTAATCGTTTGATAAGTAAATCTCATTAGTTGTAATCATTCGCTGGCGTCAGATGTCTTCGGCGGATATACGTCGAAGGTTGATTGGCAGAACCGTAACACATTACGCCGCCGGTACCGTATTTCATTAAGTCCACCTTTAGTACGATATGTTTTCTTTGCAATACTTAGAGTGCAATACAAATTAAATAAGTTAATAAATATTTTAAGACTCTACCAACCATAGAGTTCACAATTGATTTTTTATTACGATTATGTTTTTTATACTGTCGAAGAGACGGGTATCAAATATAGACTATACATATACACGAGGAACTCAAAAGATTTTAACAGTGTATTCCTGATCACATTAAAACTGGTAAAGGCCCTCTTGATTGTTCAAAAACTAATGAGAAAGTTGCATTTTATCCACATGTGGGGCAAAGTAATCAAATCAATGCAAATTTTGAGTCGTTTCCTTATGTTAGCTGGTAGAATTTACTTTTTAATGATCATTTTGAATGATACATTTTTTATTACGTTCATTTGGATTTGATTAGGTTTGATTTTTTTGGTATTTCATAGTTATAGTAAACAGCCCTATAATGTAACAGGCACCAGTAATGGGATGGTATAGATGGCAACATTTTACCATAAACAAGAGCCAAAAGAGCTGCTGAAGTTTAATTTTTCATTTGGACCCGGGTACGTCCTTAAACTACGTCCAAAAGAGAGGTATGGGCATTGTGAATGTCGTCTTTGAAACGTCAAACAAACCGCCTTGATGCATCAATAACATATTTTATCTCTGAAAACTTGCCAGAAAACAGTTTAAGGTACACCATATATAAGTTAGTCTATGGTTTACGATATGTGCTAATGCTGCACTCTGGCGGCAGAACATTGCAGTAATACTCCCTATAGTATCAAAATGCCGTCGAAGACAACATAACTACAAACATAGTTCTTCAGACATAACTCAGAAGGGGTTGTCGACATAAATCAGAAGACACTCGATTTAATCTCGAGGAGAGTGGAGAAAAATGGCGGATAGGGACGACGCTTCCTGCTGCGCCCATACATTACAATTACTGCTGTTTTGAGCCTTAGTACTGACGTGCCGTGCCTTCGGGAAAATTCCATGAAGATTCGGAAACTACTGCTATTTTTGTATGGGTCAAACTCCAGTTTCAAAAATTACAGTTTCCTTTGTTTCTTGTGGAATTTTCTAATGGCGGTTCCAAGTTTTTAAACTTCCAACTTGCATATCTGTAGGATTTATGTTGTATTTTGTAAAAGCCACTCCACATTAGCGTCTTTTGAGCGTCAGCGTCTAGTCAGCGCTGTGGAAAATGGCGTCGCTGCGCAGTTGCGCCAATTTTGTTGCCACCAGCCATAGACGCTAATAGTGTGGGGTGACCTTTAGTCCGTCCGCCCTAAGATCGCTAAGTCTACAGTATCTACACGTCAAGTTTTACATCAAGCTCTGTAATACGCGTACATTATTAACTCTGTGTGCGGCAGTGCAAATATAAATTACATATTTACATAGAAATTTGAAGTTTATGAGATACTTATCTATGATATAGTGAAAGAGGCAATTCACACTTTATCATTGTAAATTCTGTGCTTGGTTTGAGTTTATAACGCACAGTGGTGGGCAAGGTACGGCCCGCGGGCCAACTCCGGCCCGCGAAAGTATTTTATTCGGCCCGTAGCCTGTTCTAATCTTCATATTTTAATGTAAAATTAAAATTAATTAACAGTTTCAAATCAAAATACATTTTTTATGCAATTCTGGCCCTCCACTGAAATGTTTTACACATTCTGTCTCCCCATGAAAAAAATTTGAACCCGGGTACGTCCTTAAACAACGTCCGAAAGAGAAGAATGGGCATTGTGAATGTCATCTCGCTTTATGTGGTAGGGCACATCACAGCGGATGTCATTCCAGATCTAGAGCAGAGCCTAACTGGGGAAGTACCTCCACCTTACAGAAAACCGCAGCCAAATAACACAAGCGCCTACTCATAGTGTTGTGTTCCTGCCGGTGAGCTTGCCAGAGCTAAACGAGGGTGTGGAGTGTTAGGGTCGGCAACGCGCATATAACTCCTCTGGAGTTGCAGGCGTACATAGGCAACGTAGAATGCTTACCTGGGCAGTATGCTTGTTTGCCACCGACGTAGTATTAAAAAAAAGTTTGCCTGCGCCGCCGGTTCTATGAAATAATTAATATATGGCATTGGCCCACAATAAAATTAATGTTTGCTGCAATTCCGGCCCTCCTCTTAAAATTCTTAAGCTTTCTGGCCCCCCATGAAGAAATTTTGCCACCAGTGAAGTTTAGTAAACAATTTCCGTGGCAACACCTGGACTTATTGCGCTATAGCCTATTTGAGTGTCGGGGCATTCCGGAAAAGTATTGGGCGCTTTTTTCTTTGTTAACATTTTTAGCAAAGAAAACTAGTACCATGTAATGTGATGTAAGGGTGACCCCTCACTAGCGTCTTTTGAGCGTCAGCGTCTAGTCGGTGCCATGGAAAATGACGCTATAGAGTCGACGAGACGCCGACGCTCGAGAGACGCTATTAGTGTGGGGTGACTCTTAAACCAAAGGTTAATTTGTTTACTTTTAAGAAAAATACTTTCAGCATTATATGTCCTAAAACTGTGGAGTAGGGAAAGTCATTGTAACTTAAATGAAACTTTTCTCTCATTTTCCTAATCTATCTATCTCTATCTCTATACATACCAAAGTCCCCCAAATGGTCCCTTTGATCGTCGCAAAGATTTATGCGTCTATGTTCGTTGTTATCGCCGATATCTACAATTTGCAACGAGCGCGGTAATAAAAGATACTATCGGAACGAGCGAAGGGAGAAGTGGAAAAACTTTTGTGATGTGTAGAAATGCAATTGCTAGCGAATTTTGGGTAAATAACTTTTTTTTTATCTATATAATCTGTATATGGCATCTGTACACGCCATTAGATATATCGGAACGGCCAAGATACACAAATATCTGAACACGTCTATTGCCAAGGCGTTAGAGTGCGTGTCAGATATTTTTGAGCACCTCGACCGCTCCGATATATCATGATGGCGACTTACCTATTATTAGATCTGCCATTTATGAGGGTAGTATACCATCGTCCATACAAAAAGAGAAAACGTTTTTTTTTTCACTTCTAAATATTTTCCATTCTCCATTATTTTTTAGTATGTTATTGACACAATGAAAAACTATAGGTTTTCCTGTTTTTCAAAATTTGCAATACTTTTTTTGAAAGCGAAACTTGTAAACCTAGAATATATTATACTGAAGCGATCGACATCAAAATCAAAGTGATATGTTAAGATTTAGTTAGTGGAAACCGTTTTCTCCTGAAATAGAATTTCATAGAAAAAGTACCGTTATTTCGCTAGGATCGCAAAGCTATTCCCTCTTAATTGAGGAGATTATTAACTTATTAAGTATGAACTAAAATAGATGTCATGTATTAAAAAAAAAGTATATACATAGGTTAACAAGTATTACACCAAGACACTTATTTGGTATCCATATTAAAATTAAAAATTTCGTCGACCAGTTTGGCCTAGTGGGTAGTGACCCTGCCTACGAAGCCGATGGTCCCCGGTTCAAATCCTGGCATTTATTCGTGTGATGACCATGGAGATTTGTTCCTGAGTCATGGGTGTTTTGTATGTATTTAAGTATTTATAAATATTTATATATTATATATATCGTTGTCTAAGTACCCTCAACACAAGCCTTATTGAGCTTACTGTGGGACTTAGTCAATTTGTGTAATAATGTCCTATAATATTTATTTATTTATAGTAGTGTGATTCCTCAACGAACATAGTTATCAAAATATTTCATAAAGAAATACTTTGATTTGTTTCTATAGTTGTGGTTATTATGGTCAGCTACGGACTGCCCGAAGGCTTGGCTGGATGAAGCTGATTTAAATTATGTTAAGTAAGTAAAAATGGAATATGTAAACTAGTTTTCATTTCTCATACTCTGAAAATGGGTCATTGCTGAACTAAAAGGTGTGCAGAAAGTGATACTGATAGGTTTCTGCACTCGAGCATTTTACATTCCAAGTACTTTTTTTTTTACGATAAGTAGTTGAAGTCCTGGTTTTAAATGGATTTTTTATACATTTTCTATTTTGATAATTAACTCCCCATTCCATAAATAACGATATTTTCACCTAAATTGTTCACTGAAAGTAACCTCATAAAATACCACTGAAGTTGCACGTGTATTTTACTTTCCTCGTATTCGAAATGAAAAATAGAGTGTTTAACTCGGACGAAAGGCATCATTTCAGTCTCGGACTAATGGCCAAACTACCTCGACAGAGATATGTAGGTGCCTTTCATCCCTTGATTAACAATCCAATCTACTAGAGTCTGTTCGGAAAGAGAAGAGTCGTGGAATGTATTGGGCCCCATACTTTCCACGACTCTTCTCTTTCCGAACCGAACAGACTCTATCTATTGCATAAATGTTATATTCTTTCATAGAATATAAAAGCTTCTTGTCCATGAAGTATAGGGACCGTGCGCGTTGGAAGGTCTGCCATCTTGTGGCCTGAATCGGAACCCATATGAGCCCATTTTTAAACTATTACTTAAAGGGACTTAGTACAATCAACAATTGTCTGCCTCATAGTAGCCTTGAAAATCTCTCAAAACGAATTTTAAATGATAGTACTATTAATTCAAAGACAACACTGCTTATTCTTATGGGGAATAGGGGTAATGTGAATAAAAATAATTTAATAAAATTCTTTGAACAATTAAAGACACTTATAGTAAATGAAATTATTATTTTCACATTCCCCTATTGTGATCAAATGTCAGAGGCAGAAAATAACACTAGGTGTAAGTTAAATATATTTTTATATAATCTTTGTACATATAGTGATAAGTTTAGTATAATTGACACTAACAAATTTGTTAGCAAATACCATATGCCTATGGTTTTTTGGACTAAAGGTAAGTTATACCTTTCAAATTATTATAAAAGACAAATAGCTTTGTCGCTATCATATTTGTTTGACATTTCTGCCAAAAATTTGGCAGTTTATCCTGCTTCTATTGAGCAGACCGGTATGAACTTGGTTTTGGTTCCAGTCATAACCAATAATTTAAATTAGCTCTTAAGACAAAAGAATCTGTCTCTGGCAATTTAGCTTTTAGTAAATCTGATGAAAAATACTGCAAACATGGAATGTACATCCACCTGGTGCATCAAAACATTCAATGTATTAGAGGAAAAGATTTACAGATTGAACTTTTTTTGAATGATTATAATATTGATATTTTATGTATTACTGAACATTGGTTGAATAATAATGAATTAATGCCTCAATTTAATAATCACCAGGTGGGCAGTTCGTTCACCAGACTTAGTTCCATACATGGTGGGTCATTAATTATATTAAATAGTCAGTTAAAATTTAAGGAACGTAAGGACATTGTATCCATGTCTGTTGAGCGGACTATAGAACTAAGTGCAGTAGAATTGGAGCAATTTATTGTTGTCTGTGTGTATAGGCCGCCTTTAAGTAATTTTGAAATATTTGAAAGCATAATGGAATCCGTCCTACTTAAAATATCACCTTCTAGTAAGAAATTACTTATATGCGGCGACTATAATGTAAATATTTTGGAAAATTCAACAGTAAGTTGTAGATTGTTGAATCTTTTCAAATCATGTAATCTCAACCACATGTTTATGGAGCCTACTAGAGTGACTGCCACTAGTGCCACCTGTATAGATAATATTTTCACTGATATTTTTCCTACCGCTAAAAATGTAATCAGCAAGTTAGAATCAGACCACTTAGGCCAATTAATGGTGTTTGAGGCTGTAAGGAAAAATACCTTGCGAAAACAAATAACTTTTGTACCAGTAACCTCTGACCGCGTGGAACGAATGAAACAAAGTTTAATTCAGGCGCTACCCTTTCTGTCTTCCAACATGAGTCCTAATGATATGTATAATTCATTCTTTCACACTTTTATGGAAAATTATAATGCGATATTTACTACAAAATCGGTCATGGTTAGTGATGCATCAGTTTTTAGTGAGTGGGCTACTGCAGAGTTACATCAACGAAGACGTGCATTGTATGCCTTGTATGAGGAACGGCGGTTCAATACGAGTGATGAATTTAAGGAATATGTTAAACAATATTCGAAGAAGTTTAAAATAGATTGCCATATCGCAAAGCGTAATTATTTAAGTCAAACAATAAAAACTAGCTCTGATATAATTAAAACAACGTGGAAAGTAATTAATGTGGAGACTGGTAGATCAAAGCAAAGGATGAAAGATCTTAAACTAAAAATTGATGACAAAATCGTAGATTCCAGTTTAGATGTAGCAACAGAATTTGAAAAATTCTTCACCGAGGTACCAGCTTCCACAACTAAGAACTTAAATTCATCACCCTCGTCTGCCGTTACACTGTTAGAAGAGAATGTCCCAGAATGTACTAGAAACCTTAATTTTGAACATGTGAGTGCCTCAGATATATTAAAGGCGTTTAAATCAATTAATGTAAAAAAAACTAGTGACCTTTGGGGAGTCTCCGTTCATACTGTCAAATCCTTAATAGAAGTTGTAGCGCCTGACCTGGTAGTTATATTTAATAACAGTGTTGACTGCGGTGAGTTTCCTGATCTAATGAAACATAGTAAAGTCACTCCTTTATTTAAATCAGGTAGCACATCCGACCCCACTAACTTTAGACCGATATCAGTGTTACCAACATTCAGCAAAATTTTTGAAAAAATAGTTTTGAGTCAGTTATTGAAACATTTTAACATTAATAATCTAATGCACAACAAACAATTTGGTTTTACACGGGGTCGCTCAACAACCGACGCTGGTGTTGAGCTAATTAAACAGATCTTCGATGCCTGGGAGGAGTCACAGGATGCTTTAGGTATCTTCTGTGACTTATCTAAGGCCTTCGATTGCGTCTGTCATGAAACATTGATCAGGAAACTGCACTATTATGGAGTAAGAGGCTCGGCACTGAATTTAATAAAGTCTTACTTACACGGTAGAATACAAAGGGTTGATGTGAGTGGACAGCGATCACCGGGGTCATTGGTCTCTATGGGTGTACCGCAGGGATCAATATTGGGGCCGTTCCTGTTCCTTATCTACATTAATGACCTGCCTTACCTTGTAAAGACCCACCATGACATAGTATTGTTTGCAGACGATACCTCACTTATTTTCAAAGTCAAACGACAGCAACAAGCTTGCAGTGATGTAAACAATGCTATTTCTAAAGTAGTAAATTGGTTTAATGTTAATAATTTATTGTTAAATGAGAAAAAGACTAAGTGCATTAAGTTTGTTACAAGTCACATAAGAAATGAGCAAACAGGTGTCATTGTCAAGGATGAGGAATTGGAACTAGTAGATAGCACAGTTTTTCTTGGTATAACTTTAGATTCTAAACTACAATGGGGTCCCCATATTGCTAATCTCTCGAATAGACTGAGTTCTGCAGCTTTTGCAGTGAGCAAGATCCGTCAGTTAACAGACGTGAAAACAGCTCGATTAGTTTACTTTAGTTACTTTCATAGCATTATGTCATATGGTATTTTACTATGGGGTAGTGCTTCAGAGATAAATACCATTTTTGTTCTGCAGAAGAGGGCTATTCGTGCAATATATAAAATGTACCATAGAGACACACTTAGAGATAAGTTTAAGGACATTAACATAATGACAGTGCACTGTCAATATATTTATGAGAATATTCTGTATGTACATAAAAACATTGCCAGTTTTAAGAAAAACTGTGAAATACATAATATTAATACTAGAAATAAGCATAAGCTCGCAGTGCCCTTCACTAGGCTCCATAAAATTAAGAAATCATTCATGGGTAATTGTGTAAGATTTTACAATAAACTTCCTAATATTATAACTGAATTGTCTGTTAGTAAATTTAAAAATTATGTAAAACGTAAGCTTATCTCTAAAGCCTATTATAGCACACAAGACTACATGAATGATGAAACACCGTGGGATTAAGTGTGATTGTAAAGAATGAATTATTTATTGTTATGTTATTAATGATGAAATTGATAATTCAATGTATATATATACCGTATTTTTTGACATTTAGATTTTATTCTAGAAAGGTTCTAGACTAGTATTTTTATACAATTTTGATGTTTGACGATCTTTTTGTGAAATTCTTATTATTAAGTTTACCATATCTATAATAGTTCAATGTTTTTTTTAGAACAATAATAACTGCATCAATAAATTGCTCTGATATTTAGATTAAGATGATATTTGTAAAATTTGACGATTTAAAAGTGCTTGTTGCTAGGCCTATTTGAATAAAGAATATTTTGAATTGAATTGAATTGAACCATAAACATCTACATTTACACGTCACGTGTTTTCTTGTGCATAGGAGGTTCTGCCATCTTGTGCCTGTTTATGGTTCCGATTCAGAACACAAGATGGCAGACCCTCCAACGCGCACGGTCCCTATATGAGCTGAGCACACTCGTGTTACTCTGTACCTCGGACCAAAGAGAGTATGAATATACGGACTAAGACTTTTTAAATCACCTTTTATCTGAGATCTGTGACCTGTACGTTAGAAATCTGTCAATTTACTATGTCAAACACCACAACAAACAATTACCTATGGAAATATTAACCCAATAACCCACCATGAAAACGACATGGCTAGCCATTGGCTTCGTCACAGTGCTAGCTTTATTCTCCCTCTTCTCCATCATAAAGTTCGCTACAGAAGTTGATGATAAGGATGAGAGACCTGTAACTAAGGCTGAAGATGTCGAGGTTGTTGAGCTTCCAGTACTGAAGCTGACGGATGTAGGTGGTCGGAGTAATATGAACCGCTCTTTTACTGCTTCTTTAAAGTAAGTTTATAGTATACTTAATTACTTGCGCGATGACACAAAATGAAGCTTGGCCTCCAACACAAGAGCACTTTGCTCGGTCCAGAGCGGATTCACGCCAGCTTTCGCTGACGCCGAGTTCACAGAGATGTTTCCATTCTTTCCGCCCAACAATATTTAGAATGACTAGCAGGACGACAGGACAGGACAGGACAGGAGGAGTTTTTGATATAAATAGTCGATTTGATGTTACTTAATCCTCACATAGGAAAGCTTAGAAAAAAGAGCTATAGTTATTTTTGATTCGAAACAAGCAATTTATGTAAAGGTGTACTTATTAAATACATAGTATACGTACCTATATTGACGCTTCGGGATATTCATTCTTTTGGGGACTAGCTTACATATATACCATTATCATTGCGCATCGCTATCGCCGCTGCCAATTTCGGATGACTCACTGACCGGGTTTGGAGATCCCATGATCTTAAGCTAGAGACGAAGTTTAGCGTCTACAAGGCGCTTATCATCCCGGCATCCCGGTGCTTCTGTATGGCTCAAAGACTGCCTTTACAAATCCAGTGAAAAAGACACCTTAGGTGATAGGTGCCTAGCACCTATCACTTAAGGTGTTTAAAGCATATACTCAGAATCAAATGGCAAGACCGAGTTCCAAATTCTGAGGTCCTGCGTCGTTCCGGGACCTGGTATGGATCCGAGGCTCTACTAATGCATTGACAGCTTAAGCGGTATGGGCGGTGTGGAGGTATCCTCTGTATGGATGACCGCCGCTTGCCCAAAACCGTATTCTACTCTGAATTGGTGAAAGACAAGTGGTAGTACGGCAGTCAGCATCTGCGTTATAAGACTTATAAGGACGTGGTCAACCGACACCTGAACGCTTGCAATATCGACCCTGAGGTCCTGAGTCCTGACCTGACAGGTCATCTTGGCGGTCTACTATTTTTAGTGTTGGTTAAGACTCAAGTCCTTTGAGTCCTCTGCTTTAAAACTCGACTCATCAGCTTTTCAGACTTTGTAAAGACTTGAGCCCTTTTAAGAGAACTCTCAAATTATGCACAAAAAAATTCTAAAAGGCATTGTCTCCATACGAGTTCTTACCAACTCTAGGTTTACCATCTTTAACCGTATATAATCGTTTGAGGAAAACTCCCTCAGTATGTACCTTAGATGCCAAATGCGTTGTTGCTTGCTTGACGTTGTTGGTAAAGAGAGACCGCGAAGCCCTCTTCAGATATAGAAGTTTGTATGAAGGTGGAGGAATCAGGTATTTCTCCAGCTGACTGTACAGGCAGCTGCAGAAATAACTAACCCCCCCCTCTCCCTGCATAGAAGTTTGTTTGCAGAGGGGGTTAACTACTCATCTCTGTAGCTGGCTGTCCATAAACAAATCTCTTTCCACAGATATCCATACCTCGCCGCTATAATAGCTCGAAGCGTCACTGACGAACCTGCGGGCTGGATTTTCACCTGTTTCGGCAGCGTCATCGCCACGAAGTGGATCGTCACTGCTGCGCACTGCAAGATACAAAGTACCACACTCTAATAATATACTCGTAGTATAGCACACATTTAAGTTTGTTTTACTGTGTTTTATCTTGAGAATATTATCGGTTCAAGCCACTAGGCGAGAGCAAATCGTCCGGTGACAAGCAAAACTCACTAATTACTAAGAAATAATTAAACAAAAAGCAACCTTATTAGAAGTAATATGGTTCATTATGGCTATCGACTTGTGGTGGTACTTATAGAGTTTTGCTTGACACCTGACGAAATACAATGTATATATTATAGAATAGAATAGAATAGAATAGTTTATTTTCTAATAAGTATTACAGACATATTTACCAGGGGCATTTATTATTTACGCTGGAGTTACACACTGTGCACAATGATTTCCACTTCGATTGTGAGTGCTATTTACATTCTCGGGTTTTGAAATTCTGAATAAGCGCTGGTGGAATAGCGGTAAAAGTATGCGACTTTCAATCCGGAGGTCTCCGGTTCAAACCCCGGCTCGTACCAATGAGTTTTTCGGAACTTATGTACTTTATATATGATTTGATATTGACTAGTCGCTTTTCGGCGAAGGAAAACATTGTGAGGAAACCGGACTAATCCCAATAAGGGCTAGTTGCCCCTCTGGGTTCAAAGGTCAGATGACAGCAGCTTAGGTAAAAACTAGTACCTACGTGAAATCTCGGGATTAGTTGCCAAGCGGCCCCAGGTTCCTATGAGCCGTGGCAAGCAGCCGGGACAAAGGCAAATTCTGGACTAAAGTAACAGTTTAGGCTCGAGCCTCAGATCTGCGTGGCGATTTCAGATATGGGGCGCAGCAGTCCCATATCTGCTATTAGGTACATACCTAATAGAAATCTTAAATATTATTTAATCCTTATATACTTAAGCTAAAAAATCATCTTACACTCACAGTCGAACGTTACGAACATTTAGATATCTGTTGTTTACTACGCGCTAGTTGGTGCAGAGTAGATTACAAATAATTTTAATCTTCGACCACCAGATCACATCCACCGAACGCTCCTCTACCGCGACTACGTTCACAACCACACGAACACCCACCTCATCCTGAGATGGAAGGTGCACCCCGGATACATCAGCAACAGCACTGTGCCATGGCACGACATAGCCCTAGCCAAGGTCAACGAAGACTTGGAGACAGCTGTGCCTGTTTTCTTTACCAATGGAGCTCAGCAGGTAACCTATAGACTACATCTGCAATCGCAACAACGTCCAACACCCCATCCTGAGATGGAGGAAGGTGCACCCCAGCTGCATCAGCAACAGCACTGTGCCGTGGCACGACATAGCCCTAGCCAAAGTCAACGAAGACTTGTAGATAACTGCGTCTGTTTTCTTTACCAATGGAGCACAGCAGGTAACCAATAGACTACATCTACAACCGACACCCCAACCTGAGGTGGAAGGTGCAACCCGGCTTCATCGGCAACAGCACCGTGCTGCACATAGCGCTGGCGAAGGTCGAGTACCATCAATGGAGTTCAGCAGGTACGCATCACCATCAATACCATCATCAATCGTTTGCTCTTATCCTATTCACTTGGGGTCTGCGCAGCATGTGTTTTTCGTCCAATTCTTCAATACATCTCTATGTCTAATTCATCTTTGAGTATTTTTAAAATGGTTTGAATTGTCGGAGCTCTGTGAAAACGAAGTGAACCTGGAAACAGTGATCGCGAGCTTGAATTTGCACTATTTTGGTTCAATCGCGTTTTAATTCGATATTCTGAGCATGACTTGGCTCTCTATTCAAAGAATACTGTTGGTTAGAAAGAAGTGGGCGGTGACTTCGTGACTGTACCTGAACTCACCTCGTTCTGAAGTGGTAGATGCCGAAGCTTCATAACTAACCACAACGTGTCATGTTTGGGTCAAAATTCTTATCATTTTCTTGTTTTTTGTCCCCAAAAAATGTGACGGAGTGAAGCTAGTTGTATGGGGTGAAATTTAGTATTATTTTTTTCCCAAGATAATTATAATCTACAGCTAGAAAGACATGAAATTTCGATCTGAAAGACAGCTCATTAGAAAGTATCTTAAACATGCAAGTGAGACAGTCAGAAATAAACGTGTGTCACACAAAATGTTTTTAACAGTAACTTGTTTATTTTCAAAGGTCCAAGCCAGCGTATGGAAGACGATAATCACCATGGAACGCCGCACATACCTCACCAATGACATGGAAATCTACGACGTCAGAATTATCAACCCAATTTTCTGTTATGAGCGCTACGGATTTACCTTAGATGACACGTTCATATGCGTCAACATGACCCGCGATGCTGATTGCTTCATCACCGAGTTTGGACCGATCTTCACCGCCACTGAACGTGTACTGGGTATTCTGAGATTAATGCCGAATGACTGTGAAAATAAGGTGGCCATATTTACGAATGTGACGTCATATTTTGAGTGGATTTCAAAGGAAACTGGGATCGGGAAAGAAAAAGTCATATAGGCTAAATATCTAAATAAGTGTCATTGTAACAAATTTTTTGTTGTTGTTTATGTTTATTTATTTACCCACGTTTGTACATCTATATCAGTAATAATACGTTTTTGTTATCAAATGGTCACTTTTTTTTAAATTTCAAGATGATCAAAGTACAACATACCTAACAGTCAGTCAGTTTCTCTCAGTTGCTCAAAGGTTTACTGGAAGATATCCCTTAGTTTGTTGTGTGTATAACTTTAACTTCTCTTTCTATGATTTCACCTTAGAAGAAACGCTCATATGCGTCATTATGATATACGCCTATGACAATTTCATTATGGAGTTTGTGCCTATTCAGAATATAAAAAAACAGAAAACATCTTACAGAAAACCGCAGCCAAATAACACTAGACCCTACTCATAGTGTTGTGGTGTTCCTGCCGGTGAGTAAGGTTTCCAGAGCTCAACGAGGGGAGGGAGGGTTATTAGGGTCGGCAACGCGCATGTAACTCCTCTGAAGTTGCAGGCGTACATAGGCTACGGAGACTGCTTACCACCAGGCGGGCCGTATGCTTGTTTGCCACCGACGTAGTATTAAAAAAATTAAGGTAATTTTGAAAAATTTTATAATTTTGAAAACGGTGTATCACGAGGAACCCGAAAGATTTTAACCTCGCAATTAAAGAAGGAAAAATATTATAGCTCCCCTACACGATGGCCCAGCGCTGGGCCAGCGAGATAGCCATACGATGTTTGAAAGCACGCACTATGGAATAGGCTACGTGTAAATGCGTACGAACCATCTTTGATCTAAGGACGAAAAACCGTGGCCATCCCATCGCCATCCCGCCGAGCCATAAGCCACCCGACACCGCTACCCTCTTTACACGCTGGCCCATCTTAGTGGGCCAGTATGATGGCCCATTACCTTTTTTTCCAAAAACCTATTTTTTTGCAAAGTGTTATTTGTCACTTTTTTACATGAGGATATTTACATTATGTCCCATAGTAGCAACATCGCCATCAAAAAGGCGTTAACGAAAAAAATACGTTTTTTTTTAGATGGCATTAACTCTAAACTAGCCGAATTCCAGAAAAGTTCATAAGACATCTTAGTCTTAAAATATGATCAGGAATACACTATTAAAATCTTTCGGGTCACTCGTGAAACGTCGTGTATAAAATAATTATGGGTGTCATTCTGGACTATTTTGAATTACCCAAATACAACTAACATCATGAATGGTGTAAATATTTTAAAAACTTTTAAAATAAACTGACAATAATCTTAAACGCATTGAAACAGAGTTCCTGCTCAAAGGGCAGTCTTCATTAATTCGAGCCTAAAACTACAAATTGACTTTAAGATGACCCTCGAAGTGTCTAATGACAGCCACCCCCGCCATAAAAACACAATCGGATCGGACGGTCATTCCGGACACAATTAAATAAGATAGACGCGGGCGATGACCTTAGCTAATCTAAAGAACTGTCGCTGCAGCAATGTAGCAAATGTATCTGTAAAATGCTAGTTCGTTTTATTACAGAAAATAAAAGAAAATACCGAGGAAGATTGCAAAATTGCAGAGCAAACAAATGCTTAGTTTTTCAGATACTCTGCTATTCATTGGTGGACCTCGGAGCTTGATGTCTAAAATAATAGCAAAGCCAAAGATATACCGTGGATTGGGGCTACTTTGATTCCTGGGTTTACTTTGATATAAACTTTACCCCAGGTTCAACTTCAAACTCGAATATGACGCTTTCTGAATGTATCCTTTGGAATTTTTTACAGTTGGCTAGATTGAACATCACTGCTAGTTTGTGATTTGTGTCCGAGTGATAAATCACGTCCATCGATGAGAAAAAAATTAAAGTGTGTAAGTATTCGTTTTGTGTACTTTTATATTGTCATTTTTATTTTATTTTGGTTCTATATTTGTAGCGATAAATACATATTAATTTTGTAATTGATCACATATCAGTGAAAGAATATGGGTCAAATAGCCTTTGCCATTCTAAGAGTTTTTTTAGTTCTCTGTCGAAAGATGGCCGTAAATTTAGTTGATTATAAAATTTACTTTGACAATACGCCTCTATACTCAATTCTCTTTGATAATAGTAAATAAATAAATAAATATTTATAGGTCATATACAAATTGACAAAGTCCCACAGTAAGCTCAATAGGGCTTGTGTTATGGGTACTGCCGCCTGTTGCTACCTTTCTTTACATTATATATTTGTTTTTAAATTTGTTTTGTTTGTGGTGCAATAAAGAATATTTACTTACTTACTTAGACAAAGATATATACAATATATTAAATACTTAAATAGTGAATTTTGCATGATAAATTTTGTGAAGGTAGTTTTTAAGACATGATCAGATAATGTCATTTTCGGTTTTTATCCCTATTCACCCCGCCATCTCTATTCGCCCCATTTGACGGTACCTACAATACCTACATTTTATCGCCGACTATAGGTACTTTTTAAATAATTATTCGAATAATCGTCAAGATAATTCGGACTCTCAATCATAATAAGTATTTCTCACAATGGAATTTTTGGATATTTTTTTTACTACACTCAGTTAATTTTACTCAAATGAAATACATTTGAAGCTTACCCCTCAGTGTTTAATGTCGTCGGAATTGCAGTGTCCCCATACTGCAATCTGATCTGCTATCCAGACACAATTATACAAGATGGCAGAGGTCGACGACCTTATTGAGAGCACTGTTTGGGGTCCTAACCTAACAATAACAGGGTAATTTCAATTTCACCAGCCATACTCTGCGTAGTGAATAGGTCATACTGAACAACTTTTATGCAACCTATGATGCCGAAATAGCGAAAAAAAAAATTGTCTGTCCCATAGAAAAAGCGGGCGGACGATCTCATGCGAAAAATAATAGTGTAGGATTGAAAACCATCGCGGAAAGGGACTCCCTAAGAAAAGTTACTTGGATTGGCTACACGTAGAGTAGCATGTACCAGGAGATAAAGGAAATTGCATAAGATTGAATGAGATTGTAAAGAATCAATATTTTATCTTAATTATATATATATATATATATATATATATATATAGTATCGGAGTAATATATCATATATTAATTCACACATATTGATGAGTCCAACTCTAGTCGGTAGAGTACGGCCGACTTAATCCTGCTCATTTGTTTACTATTATAAATCTCCTATCACAACATTAACTTTCTCTTTAGCATAAATTACAAATGCCTTCCATGGCATCTGCATCCTTTAATTTTTCCTTCTATTACAGTATTTATGTAATCGTCATATCGTGCCACCAACACGAAAGAAGAAGAAATCCTCTTCTGTTCCCATTTATCGTCATAATAAATATATAAAAATATCTTACTAAATTCAAACTTTTCATTCGTTTTTTGTTCTGTTTAACTTCATACTTCTCACCAGTCGCCTTTTCCTCATCTAAAATGCACAGCGCGTGCTGTATTTAACCGTTTTTTTTATTTTACCGGATCCGGTCCGGATCCGGTAGCTCTTGAAAAGTGCCGGATCCGGCCGGATTACCGGATCCGCCGGACCGGATTGCAATCCCTACTCATCAGCCGGAATATATGACACAGATAAATATTTTTTTAATACAGTTGCTCAAAAAGTGCTACATTACGTAGCTGTTTAGCGTGCGGAAAGTTGTATGTCGCGAACTAGTGCTTTTTACTTTTCCACTTGTTCCAATTCATGACTACTTATTGATGAGTGTTAATGTTAGTTTCCTTTAAAATTCGTAATCAACATAAAAACCTACTGTTAATGTAAAAATAATAAATAAAAGCATATTTCATATTTTATTGATCATGATAGAAATTCTTATATTTTTGACATCAATGCAAATTTATTATGTAATTGTCTTTCATGAAATAAATCATCTAATCTAATCTATTACTTACCTCTTCATCATTATAATACGTTTATTGTTTAATATTCAATATTGAAAAACCGTTCTTAATAAGTTGTCTGAATGGAACGGAATAGCTGCCGAAACGCCTGTCAAAGCAGAGGTGTTTTTTTACTGCAAGAATGTTTTAAGTTTCCAAAGGCATATTCTTTTCACACAATTTAAATATACGATACACAAATAATCGTAAATAACAATACTTAAGTAATAACAGTATAATATTTTATATTTACAATTGTTTCTGTCTTATAGAACTTATTAGTTGTCAAGCGGACCCCAGGCTCCCATGAGCCGTGGCAAAATGCCGGGACAACGCGAGGAAGAAGAGAGAGAGAGTTTCTGTCTTATAGAACATGCATAAAAAAGTACTTGTAGTTTTTCTTATTTTTTCGCAACTGTATTAAAAAACGTCGTTCGATACACGTGCAGAAATGTCATTCTTCACTCGTCCCGAGTCTTGCCACTCGCCTACGGCTCGTGGCATTAAGATATCTCGGTACTCGTGAAGTAATGACATACTTTCCGCACTAGCATCGAAATGTACTATTTTGTCATATCGGCATTGGTCTCATAGAGAAAGTTGTTCAGTATGACCCAGAGTATGGCTGGTGAAAATAATGACATCCTGTCCTGTCATTTACATATATATCTAAGGACGGGCCTTACGGGCACTAAGAATGGTGGTAGTTCAATGGTGTCACTCACGCATTCGAGCCAATCGTGCAGTCTAACGCCACAACGCAATTGGTTGATAAGTTCGCATCACCCGCGCGATTGGTCGCAACTAGTTGCGTGAGACTGCACAATCGGCTCAAATTCGTGAGTGACACCACTGAACGAGCACCATTCTTAGTGCCCGTAAGGCCCGTCCATAGATATACGTCAATGGTTGCCACCAATCGCGCGCGTGATGCAGATTCATCAACCAATCGCGTTGTGGTGTTAGACTGCACGATTGGCTCGAATTCGTGTGCGTGACACCGCTGTACTGGCCCCATTCTCACTTGCCCGTAAGGCCCGTCCTTAGATATATGTCAACCCATTCTGTATACATCATATTTTCATACTTTCACACATTAACTTAGTCCGTCAACCACGTAGCTACTACTAGAATAGGTATAACATATATTTTCAAATGTTGGTAAAGGACGTAGCATGAACGTAGCTAAATAAATTCAGTTTGAGTATGACAAAATGTGCATGATATACCCAAAATTATTTTCCAAAAGAATTTCTCAAATGCAACCTAGCGATCCAACCCCTAAACTATTACAAAAATAAACAACAACTCAAAAACAATTAAGTATATTTTATTAAAAGGGTACAAGACTGATTTTGCTTTGGCAACAAATTTGAAGAATGCAGCTGTATTTAGCCAAAGCATTTTGCGTTTTTTATTCAAATCATTACACTGTAAGTACACAGTGATAGAGTTTATTTTCGTTTAAATATTTCTTGTAAGACGGCAAAAATATATTGCAAATATAGTTTCGTCTCGGTCTGAGCCAATGATGCAAAGATTTTTATGATCTTAGGATGAATCCGCGAATTTGACTCCTCTATTGTTACGATATTTCTTTTATTCGCTTCTATTCTTCGCGAAAATACACTCAAAACGTTTGTCGCTTAAGACATTTTTGCTTGTTTTTGTATAGGTTTGAGTTTGAGATGGACTTAAAAGCCAAGGATTTTAGGTTAGATTTTGTATGGATAGCGTATTATTGAAGTAGCGGAAATGTTAATGTAGAGTTATTAGTCATGTCGGAGGGTGGTCAACAATTTGTATGATTAATATTTGTGGTTCCGCTAAGTAACTAGAGAAAACTGACATGGAGAGGATTATACGACATCTGTTTGGTTGGCAAAAGTTTTCAATATAAGTAAATAAATGACTCGCATTTGTGCACAAAATATTTGAGCATTGGTATAGCTTTTCTGGCATAACCATATGTCTGGCATGTATGTTAGTCTTGGATGTTAAAAGTAACCGTGTTCGCCGTTCGGCGTATGTAAATAAAATTTGATTTTGAATTATATTTCGAAAAAACATTTTGGAGTAAAAAATATAGGAAATGTTATTAAACTGTCGGAAAAAACTCAATCTTAATTCCAACCGTAATACCAGCTCGCGTAGCCAACATGCCAATCGTTAATGCTCCGTAGCGTAGCGTAGTCATCTCTCTTTATCACTCTTTCGTATTAGTGCGACTGTGACAGTTGCGATTCGTTCGCCACGGAGCGTTAACAGTTGGCATGTTGGCTACGCGGGCTGATGATATTAAACCGCCTTTTGTGCATTAAGTTTTTCTGTTTTGAATAAAGTTTAAATAAATAATATCCAATTTTTATAATATCAATTTGACAGTCTAAATATCTATTATGAAAATAGGATGATTTACTTAAAACTTCATTCACCGTAAAATGTCAGATTAATTTAGTTAAGATTTGTAATATTGTACAGTTAGTTTTTTCTCGTCTGAGGTGAATTTTGTGATTCCATCGCTAGCAAAATTTGTTTACACAGGAATGTGCTTTGAAACCCTCGCAACGCTCATCGTTTAATGTTGGTACCAAACGGTTTGCTTCCTTAAAAGTAATAATGTTGTATCTGTAACTTTTTTAGGGTTCCATACTTCAAATGGAAAAACGAAACTCTTATAGGATCACTTTATTGTCCGTCTGTCTGTCCGTCCATCCGTATGTCTGTCAAGACTCTTTATCTTGGGAACGCGTGGAGGGATCGACTTGAAACCATGTACTCCGGCCTACAGTCTCTTGAAGCTGTAAAAAAAATGACAATTCTAAGTTAACGTAAATAAAGATACGGCCGCTTCTGCCGCATCAAACGTACATATATTTGGACACTCTCATGGGATTCAACATTTATAGGATACTAACTGTTGACTTAAAACTATGAAATTCAGCAAGTGAGATCGTCATAATACGAGTACAGGAGAAAATCTTAAAACTATAAATCTGTGAAAAAAAAAGTTAATTTTGTTCATAACCCTCGTGGGCGAATCCGACTCGAAGTTGTCTGGTTTTTCTATAAATGCTGTCAAACGCAGATTAATGTATAGTCAGCCGTTGTATCGCGGCGGTAAGTACGTCAGCTGGTCGCAGGGACATGTGAAAAATAAGCGCTTTATCTTTTTATGATAGTAAAACAAAATCATTTCATCAGGCGTTTCAAATAAACGGATTACGCAATTTACACATCATTACGCATACTTTGCGGACATAAAGTGGTAAGGCGCGTATTTTTTACATGTTCATGCAAATAGCTCTAAATAAAACATTACATTTGTTTACGACGCCTTTAGGGTGCTGTTGCGGCTGCCGCGACACTGCAGCGCGTCCGGGATGTTTGTGGACACGAGCGTGGACGGTTTCCACGCCACGCTCTTGGCAGGGTGCGCGACAGCCGGCGCTCAAGCTAGCGATGTACTTAAAACAACGAAACATACGCATTTGTGACACTATTTTACGGTCATTAATTACTTACGTCGTTTTCCGAGTTTTATCTCAGAAACTAACAAAGTTAAAAATAAAATTCTTTCTGTATAATGTAGAACGTACTTTATTAAAGCTATTTCCGCAATAAAACCATTTTTGACGGATAGTCACATGTTGCATTATTTTACCAAGGGTACGAAAAGTTGATCAGCATGACCCACATATTCACCCCGCAGCGTATGGTGAAACAAAAATAACAATTTCACCTGTATAAATAGAAAACATCTATAAAAGACCTGTCCCATTGCTGGATCCTTATTGTTTTAATGGGATAAGCCCGCGAATTCATTAAATGTAAAAACTTTTAATTGGTCCAATTACAGTAATTTACAAATGAGTAACACTAAAATTTAGCCATTAGGCAGGTAATTTTAGGTACTCGTTTACATCAAATAGCATAAGGTAGTAGGTATTACAGGTATATTATTTTAAAAACTCAAATGTTAGTGAGGGAACTCTATGAGTAAAGTAAGTATATGTTAAACTCACGCTCTGAAGGTTCAGTTCCATCTCATTTGTTATTTTCTCTCCTTAAAAACTCATGAATGGCCAGTTTTTTTATCTAATTAGCGATACATAAACATGGACCTTATCCCACGTCAATAAGGATTTTTAATAAATTACCGGAGAACATAAAAACTGAACCTGACTATAACAAATTTATACGTATTTTAAAACAATTTCTTGTGGAAAAAACCTATTATTCCGTCGCGGAATATCTACAGAATGATGAGCCAAGATATTAAAATGGTCATAGATATTGACAGATTGTCACCTCTCTAAATAACACTGTATTATTTATAATTATAACTAATTATCAATCAATGGAAATTAACCATTATCCACCCAACCCAATTAAACCTAATCATTATCTAAGTAATGTCTACATTATATTTTTATCATCTTTTAAATAAAATTATGGATATTTTTATTAAAACCAATAACACATTTAAATAATTACCAACTTAGAATAAAATGTAACCTAAAATTAAAACTACCTACAAAACTAAAATTAAAACCTATATATTTATATTAAGCTAGATCACCCAGGTCAGATCCCTGTGGAAGGGTTCCCATAAGGCTGGCTGCATTCCCCCTTTGGATCGCTATGCCGATCCGTTGGGCGAGGAAGGAGCCAGCCCTACGGTCCCCCGTGACATCAATGATTTTTTTTTTAAGTTTTTTCTTTTAAATCAATTTAAATTGTATTCGAATGACGAACTTATTAATTTTCAATATTAAATGTTATTACTTAGCTCTTAAATGTATTGCAATACCCTCACCGGGTTGTGTTGAGACATGTAATGGTTAATACATAAGACCTTTTGTACACACACAAAGCAAGAAATAAATGAAATGAAATGAAAATAATTCGTATTTTTTAATCCTTTCAATATATTTATTATTTCATGTTTTATCAAAATAATTGCTACATCATTGCTATTATATAAAGATTAAATAATCGTGATTGATTAGTCTAAAATTTATGTATACAGACGTTTATATTTCATCTAAAAGTGAAGTTGTGTCGAATAAAAGCAAGTCTGTTGTCCGTTCCGGCCATACACATCCCTATTGGTAAAATGAGTGTTATTATTATTAATTATTATGTCTAATTTAGTGTCCTATATAAAACTGACATCACCATAGCACTAGGTCATTATTATTAGTGTTAGACCGAGTGCGAACATGCGTGTTCTCGTGTTTGTGTGTTTGCTGCCACCCCTGCTTCTTAATGCACACGCCTGCCACTTAAAAATCTCCGGAGTTGCGGAAAACACAAGAAGTGAAACATCTGTGTCATTTTTTGATGGAAGCGTTTTTCTTAAAGCGAAGTCCGGAGACAATGTCACTATTTTCTGTTCGGGACTCGACTCTCAAAACCTTAACTTAAAATTGAAAGATGGTGGCGAACAGCTGACTGAAATTGTTAATAGCACAACAATAAACTTGACTATGGAGAAGCCTGACATAAACTCTTATGAATATATATGTACAGACGAGAAGACTAATTGTACTGTGACGTTGCAAGCGTCTGTAGAACCTGCAATGGCCATAGTATCACCTAATGTACGAAGCATTCGGCTTCGGAGTTTAGATTTAGCCTATTTTGTGCCGGTAGGTGAAGATTATGAAGTACTGTGCTCTGGACATCCCGAAATTAGTAATCTTAGTCTAGAGCAAGAGTATACAGACGACCACAATATACAGACGATTCGTGTAAACGAAACAACTATCGTGTCAAAACGATTGAAGGAAGAAAAACAAGCATTATTACATTATACATGCAAACATAAGGATAGCGAATCAAGCCAGCCAAATGCAGACTTATATGTTTATTTCAACCACGTCCCAGCAGCTCAAAAATTCTGGTGTATTCTGGGACTTGATCTTCAAATCAATTGCTCTTGGAGCTTGTTGAGTGATTATGTATCTCTCACATTGTTTTACGTAGATTCTCATGGTAAATCGATGCGTGTCTACGAGGATCACATTATGTCTAAGGAAAATCGAAGCTGTGGTTGGAGTATGGATGAAGCCTGGGAAAAGGGTCTCACTATGACGGAAAAAATGACTTTAATATTGCAGTCGTGCACTTTAATGTTTTGTTCAAATGAAACGCATCATGTCAACTTAAACGATATAAGACAGAGTAAAGCTCCCGTTGGATTAAAGGTCTTAAGAACTACTTCGGGAAGCGCTCTTGTGAGTTGGATAGAACTTGACTATAACACAGATGGAAATACAGAGCTGGAATATAAAGTGACGTATCAATTGCCAGGAGGGCCACAGCGAGAGCTGCACTCCTCCACATCACGAGTCATTTGCAGGGGCTCCACGATTTGCAAAGCGGAGCTGAAATTGCCATGCCCCGGTAAACTTTATGAAATAAGAATTTTCAATCAATTTAAAAATACTCATCGAAAATACGGCGAGTATTGGTCTGAGCCTGCCGTTATCTCACTACGCACCAAGCCACGACCGAATAGCAATTCCAGCCTTGTCTGTGATGGAGATCCCAACATCGAAGAACTACAGGTTTTAAAATCTATTGATCGTAAACTTGACTTCATAAGAATAGTTTGCTTTGAAAGAAATCTAGACGCCTGTCACATTATGGAATCAGTTTGTAATACCTTGAATAACACCTTAGTAGAGTTTGGCAGCGATTGGGTGTATGACAGTGAATGGTTACGTTGGTTCTATATCACGCTAAGGCATTATCAATTGGGGAAATTTTACCAACAGGGAATCGATGGCATAGATGATATGCCAAGGTTTGAGTAGATCCTAATAGGTTACTAGAATAAAGTTTCGGATTAAATTATTTTCATTTCATTTCATTTCAAAAGTTCAGCTTTTATTATCAAGGTGACGTTTAGATGTATTTTTCATCTACAAAAGTATTTACAATATCTACCCAGTGATTATTTACCTACTTACTACAAATTGTATTTTATCTTAACATAAGTAAGTAAGTAAGTAAGTAAATATTCTTTATTGTGCACCATACAGTTAAAAATAGACAGGAAATGAAAAAAACACGTAAAAGTTAGGTAACAACCGGCGGTCTTATCGCTAAGAAGCGATCTCTTCCAGACAACCTTTGGGTAGCAGGAAACTATGAACGATGTTAATTGTACTTTTCATCAGTTTTTTTTTTTCATATTGACCTGTAATGAGATGTAAATCTACAAAATAAATCATTTATTTCTCCAAAAAGTATAATTTTATATGTTAATAAGATGAATTTACATAGGTATTACTAAGCCATATGGTTGATCGTTTAAACTACTCTCAGCTTCACTACTGACTGGAAAAGGCAAAAATAATAAAGATTGCAATCAGTAATCACCCATGTTTTCACAACAACGTTATAGATGGTTATCGAGCAGGGGGACGGACAGACAGTTACAAACTTTTTTATATACGTTCCCTCAGACAACCCCCTGTGATACACAAATCACATTATTCATTTCAAAACGACATAACTCTATAAAAACTTTATGCGAAATTCAATCATAATTATAAAAGATAAGGTTAGAATTGAAAAATGTCGCATTTTGAGTTAAGTAGTTTTTTTGAGAAACAAGTGATATGTCTATCCGGTTTACAATATATGCCATAAAATTATCATAAATGGTATTGATTTGGTTTTATGTCTTTATGCCACGTTTGTGCATCATTGGTTTTAGTCTTTATCTAATGCAATTCAATTTAAGATTTATTATAGTGGAATATGTAATTTGATTTGATTGAAAAAACTAGTTAAATCAGTAGGAAATTTTAAATTGTATTGCAAAAATTCAAAAAGATCAAAAGGCGGGCTTCATTTTGAAATGTATTTTTAACTTTGAGCCATTAGAGAGACTGCGAGTATCTAGTTGAGGTGAGTGCAGTCAGTAGTTTCTCACTACTAGAAACACCGAAACAAATAGGTATAGTCAAGTGTAAAAAAGTGGGTGCACACAAGCCTCAAATATATGCCCCATAGCTCTTATGACGGCGAATAATGCGACATATTTTTGAGTAAGTAAGTCGCGTAGACCCATATTTTTACTGTACTGCACTGTACATACATAAATTTGATTAAAAGAGATAAATTATTGAAAAACAAGAACGTAGGTGTTTATGTACCACAATGTTGAACTCATTGTGCAGACATGCAAAATATTGAATACAGTTTTTTTTATTATACCTACCTAATTTACTTTTTTTTTTGTCGTTCATAAGCGCATAGTAATATGCCTACATGAAAATTAAACTGTCTTAATCTTTTAAAAGGCGTATTAATAAATATGGGTCATATTTAACTGTAATAAACCTTTTTAATTCATATTTATATTTATGTTTATCAAAACAAAAGTTTTTGCCATTCCTACTTAGGATATTGCTACATAATATCGGCAAGATCTATTGCCCTATTGTCGTATACTTTTAATTACTATCTATATAAGTACCTCGACGTTTCGACAGCCCTGGAGGGTCCTGATTTACGGTCCCAATAATTGAGTTACCAAGTTTTATGTTAACTTTTTAACATCAGGATAAATGGAGGCAGATATTTAATTATATTTACGATTGGTTGAGCTAAGTGTTTGGAGATAATAAGTTACAATCAGCTCAATGTGAGCTATAAAATTTATTTAATTTATACACATTTAACAAAACGGTTGGCGCTATTTATTCTCGAATAAATACAAAAACAAAACTACTGCAATATACTACTAAATAAAATAATAATAGAACTATATAATGTATTAAAATTATTTAAAAACGGGATAACTCTCGTATTTTGGTAGATTAACAATGTAAATAATATGGCATTATTTATTAAAAGGGACCTTATTGTCCCTTTTGTTGTGTGTATTGTATTAAGCGGCATTATATTTGTATCGGAGTATCGTTAATAATGGCGTAAGCGCCATCGACAATAAGGTGCCCTTTCATAGATAACGACACAATTATTTTTGATGTAACCACAAACTAGAACGATGTAGGTTTTAGTGCTATAAAAAAATTCTGAAAGATTTTTTAATTTACTCTTAACTACCAGAACATAATAATTTTTTGTTATTTTTTCGAGCGGCAATATATTTCGTACAACGTGATCACTTGTGATAGTTGTGACGTCGGAAGTTCGCAACATCAAATGCGACGTCTTGGGTTAATAAAACAAGTAAACATTTTCGTACATTGCTTACTGAAGTGTACGATATTTTTATTTACAATCACAATATGTATACATAACGGATGTATACAGAGGATTACTATAACTAGCTTAAATCTAAAATAGTACCTAGGATGCTAGCAGCATTTCCTCGTTGTATCGCAATACTGATACGTTGTGCGAGGAAGCCGCAAGCTCTTCGGTCACCAGTTACGTCAACCAGACGTTTCGCGATTTCTGCAAAAACTTGTGCGCGCTGGGACCCCATGGACCTAGAATTTCAGAGTTTGAAGTATTTTATATGGAAAAATTAAAGTCGAATAACGATATTTTTACCAAAATAATTAATTGAAGGGTATTTTCAAGAAATACTACTGAGGTTTATACTAAGACATGTTTTTTTTAAATATACTACATGTATTTTACATTCCTAGTATTCGGAATGAAAAGTAGAGTGTTTAACTCGGGTGAAAGGCACCATTCAGTCTCGGACTATTGGCACTAAATATCACAGCGTTCGAGCGTCAAACTACCTCGACAGGAATGGCTGCCTTTTATCCCTTGGTTAACAATCTACTATTTACTGCGACTATGATCCTCTACGCATAAATCGATACAAATATGAATAGTCGCATCATCCATTAAGAGGGAAGTATACCACCACGTGATTTTCCATACAAAAGGAGAAAACGTTTTTCCACTTCTAAATATTTTCAATTCTCCATAGTATGTTATTGACACAATGAAAAACTAGGTATATTTACAGGTTCTCCTTTTTTCTAAATTTGCAAAACATTTTTTTTAAGAAAGCAAAATCTATAAACCTAGAATATAGTTATGCTGAAGCGATCGACATCAAAATCAAAGTGATTTGTTAAGATTTTGTAAGTGGAAAACGTTTTCTCCCGAAATGGAATTTCATAGAAAAAATACCGTTATTTCGCTACGATCGCAAAGCTATTCTTCCCTCTTAAGGCTAGACTTATTCAAACATTTCAATTCCCCTAAAAATCTAAGTGGTGGCCGGCGCGGCGTAAGCTGTTGACATAGCTAACTCAATTACTCTAGTGTGCGTAAATCACGACGAGGGGAGATAATCCGGTCAAAACAGACATCTATACACGTTACTGCCTGCCCTCACCACTTAACTCAGGCGGTTGCACTTAACTCACGCAGTTAAACTATTTGCGCGCTTTGCACGGTGGTTTTGTAGTGGTATGACCATAGCATATTCAAGTACAAAACTTATTTCCAACAGTTAGGCACTTAACTAAAAGACACTTACTAATTTTCTGCTTTATAAGTCCGTCAGAAATGACTAAGGCCCCTCAGCAAATGGAGCGTAAGCGTAAAAACGTTCCGACGCGTCAGTACGAGACACGTAGAGTTCTGGTCACCAAGCGTCATGTAAGCGTACCTAATCGTGTCATTAAAGGTTAGATTGGACAAATCTGCACGTCATCGTGTATGGCACGAACTATAGGTAAGTACTATAAAATGTGTATGACCAACACCTCTGCAGTTGCAGGCTATGTCTGCAAGCACTTAATATCACAGGCCGTTTGCTTATTTGCCACCGTAAAACATGACACAAATCTATCAGCACAGTCCTCAGGGGTCGCGACTCTGTAAAGCGTTCCTTAGAGCCCAATGACGCGTTGCGCCCTCGACCATGGGGGAGGAGACAGATCGTCTCTCATGCTAATGTCTCGGATGACATGTCGTTTGAATGTCTAGTGATTTTCGGAGATTTTCACCGACTTGTCGAAAGGTGGTCTGGATATTTATTAGTCCTCTGTACAAAACAAAGTTCCGTTCAAATCTTGCAAGCTAAATAGGCCCACTTCCTTCCATTATTACATTGAGCTGAATCTTCACATACATATATGTAAGAGCGGCAGTGGAATATTATGGTACCATAAAGCTGATCTGATGATCTGATGATGGACACAGAAGGTGGCCATTGGAACTCTGTCATAAAACAACGAAATGTTATGTTTGGATTTGTTAGAATTGTCTAAATGAGTATTAGTTTTGACGACCGGTTTGGCCTAGTGGGTAGTGACCCTGCCTACAAAGCTGATGGTCCCGGGTTCAAATCCTGGTAAGGCCATTTATTCGTGTGATGAGCATGGATATTTGTTCCTTAATCATGGGTATTTTCTATGTATTTAAGTATTTATAAATATTTATATATTATATATATCGTTGTCTAAGTACCCTCAACACAAGCCTTATTCAGCTTACTGTGGGACTTACTCAATTTGTGTAATAATGTCCTATAATATTTATTTATTTATTAGTTACCTAAAGTACAGTTGTAAGGGATAAAAGCATGTATGAAAATTAAGTTTTATTAATTTTCTTTGCAAATTTCTGAAATTACCGAGAATTTCGCCGCTCGAAAAGTGTTTTAAGATGTGTTACGCTTTCAGTGAGATTAGATTAGTTAACGCTTGTAAATCTACATAGATATAATATAAACAAGCAACGACAGGCAGTCTTATCGCTAAAATATTTAGCTTAAATAAACGCTTATTTTACAACATTTTCTTTATTCTCTATTATATTCGGAAACTGCTTCTACCGGCTCAGTACTGTACCACAAACGCAGTATTTATGTATTGAAAACCGCATGCCGCGGCTTTGTGAGTCTTTAATTTTGTCATAATTAAATTATGTGGACATTGCTGGCTCGTACGCAACGTCTAATTCAGCGTTTTCAAAATGCATGCGCTCGCTATTGCTTTCTGATCCCGCCTCGATCTTATGTAAACAATTCGAACTGGCTCATGGAAGCCAGACATAAATTGGTTCAAGCCACTTTGTTGTTTGGTGTAATACTCGTAAAAACAGAAAAGCCTCGATATTTATATGAAAAGCTAACGTGGCACAAACACGTAACCCAATACCACTCAAGAAGCTCTCTGTATAGACTGACGCTGTCTCGGCACAGCACTGCTGCTTTTCGTGGTAGCTTCCGATATGCAGCTACTAAGCGCTGGAATACTCTGCCGCCTCCTATTCGGGATTCTAAAAGTACTAGGAGCTTTTCAGACGTAATTATAAAAAAACTGCTTGTTTCGAACAAAAAGTCCAGTGCGTCTGAGCAACGGACGACCGTAATAAATCGTGTGTGCATTTTGTATTATTTGTTTAATGTTTTTCACTTATGTGATAGCCTCTCTGTTCTTCTTTTGTGTATTCCTGGAGTTTATTTCCTTTTTACATATTCTTTCATATTGCTTTTTTAAAATTGTATTGCCGATGTTTATTATGTGTATGTGGTCGGTTGTCAACTTGTCACCAAGGAGCAAGCTGAAAATCAGCGCAGCCTCCGTATTGTAGCATAATGCAGAGTTTGAGCCTTGTTGCTGGCATACTTAGGTAAGCTTTTTACCAATTACATAAATAGCATGAATGATACGGAGCAGATGTAATAATGATGAATATACGTACTTTCGTGGATATCTTAATCACTTGCATAGCGATAAATGCACCTAAACTGCCGGAGTAAGTTCCACCACCGATCTCAAAAAACATAGGACCAAACCCACCGGACCGGACGGAACGTTTAAAAAGTCACTTTTTTATACTGTGAGTATACTTCCACTTTATTCAACGGTCAAGGCACAACTAAAGCATACTATGTTTGAGCCACTGAGTTGCTGGTCCAATACTTTATAAGAGTACCGACATGTTTCACAAACACACTGCCACCGAACATCATTTTTCGCATTTGTCATTTTTTTCTTAATCTTAATTTATTCAATAAAAGTAAACTAACTTATCTATTAAATAAAACTAATTTATTGTTTGTTTTTTTTTGTGTTTGCAAATAAAATATTTTTATTTTTTTATATTTAAAAGAAAAACAAGGAATGAGTTTTGTTGCTAATGCCGAAATGTAATCGTATAAGTAAAATACATCATAAAGTATGTTTTACTACGACTGCGACCCTCCCCGGCCTCCCCGGCCTCCCCGCACAAATCCATACAAATATGGACAATAAAAATGCGACGGAGCAAATTGAGACAAACGGGGGACTGGGGCGACAATGATACGGGGCGAAAAATACTGACATCTAAAAACTTTTTAAATCTAGTTTAAGTGAAAGTTGTACAGTCAGCATCAAAAGTAGCGGATGAAACAACGCGTCAAAAGTATCTGATATTCCAGATAACTTTTCCAAATCCAGATAAATTTCTAAAATTCGCGTTCAAAAGTATATCTTTTACAGTCTTAGTTGTGCTATATTAAAGACATCACTTTTTGTTAAGCTGTTACAGAATGGTAGATACTTATGAAACGTTATTTGATCCGCTACTTTTGATGCTGACTGTACGTATAGTAAGATTTATTTATTGATTTAATCGTATGGCATGCATGGTTAGGCAATAAGAGTACCAGTTTTGAGGTTATTAATCCAGGTAAATACGTCGGGTGTCAAGACATCTAGATCCTCAGTTGGGCCGGGATAGAAAAGAAGAGGGCAGCACCGAAATATGTGCTCAATGGTTTGTTCTTCTTCGCCGCACTCGCAGAGCGGAGACTCCTTCCAACCCCACTTATGTTGGAAATAATTACAGCGGCCATGACGTTCTCAAACAAACAAGTGTAAGATGTATTAATACGACCAAAAGTAACTTAAGAGCTCTTCCTATAACTAACTAACTGCTTTGGCTCAGCGATCCAGAAAGAATCTTGGCCTCCGAAACGAGAGAACGCCACCTGTCCCGATCCAGCGCGATTTCCTGCCATGAATTGGCATTCAGCCGACGCAGGTCCGCCTCCACGACATCACACCAGCGGTAATAAGAACATATTTAAAAAAATCTAAGTATGTATGTGTAGGTACATATACCTAAACGTTTGTCTTTTATAAACCGTACAAACCTTTATTTAATTGAAAAAATCTTGTTATCAACAACAAAGTGCACTAAATGTAAATTTCTATAAAACAATTTGAAAATAAAGTTAATAGTCATTTGAGTGAAGTTTTGTATTATCTTCTTATGAGAAGAAAGATTCTTAAACCTGATTGTTTTTAAATATTAAAAAAAAAATTGCAATAACAATATACATAATGGATATATACAGAGGATTACTATAACTAGCTTATATCTAAAATAGGCCGTTGAGGCATTGTACCAAGGATGCTGGCGGCATTTCCTCGTTGTATCGCAATACTGATACGTTGTGCGAGGAAGCCGCCAGCTCTTCGGTCACCAGTTACGTCAACCAGACGTTTCGCAATTTCTCCAAATATAGTACATATTGATATATTTATACCTAATATAGTAGTAGTAGTAAACTCTTTGGTGTGGTGTGGTGGACATGGATCTGCGCGAGCTCCAGGTTGAAGACTGGCGAGAAACTGCACAGGACCGGGATCAGTGGCAAACAGTAGTGTTGGAGGCCAAGACACACTTTGGGTCGCTGCGCCAGAGGAGTAAGTAAGAGTAAGTAAGTGAGTAAACTCTTTATTATACAATAATAAATACATATTAAAGAAACGTACCTTTAGTAAGAAGGACAATGGCGAACTTATCTCTATTTATTTATCGGCTGATTTAGAAATAGGTAAGTACTAGGGAAATACTCATAAGTAATATTAGGCATTGATATATTAAAAGAAATACTATATCAAAGATAACAACTAGAACAAAAGTAGCAGATATCCTCACCCACATAGATATGCAAAAATGGAGGTGGGCAGGTCACACTATAAGATGTAAGATAGAAAAGTAGAGCCAAACAATTCTCATGTGGCACCCTACAGACGGGTCAAGATCGCAAGGCCCTCAAGTAACAAGATGGGAAGACGAAATTATACGTACAGTGGGACCACTCTGGACAAGGGTGGCAAGAGAGAGAAGATACTGGAAGGAGTTGGAGGAGGCCTTTGCCGACAGGCACACTGAACTAAGAGACTTCATATGACTGTTCAAGAGTTGCTATCAAAAAGAACAATCATGTTCAGAACAAAGGGCTTTAAGGGCTATATAATACTATCAATGATAATGGGTGATATTTCTTATTTTCATTCTCAATAATATTGGTAAGTTCTTATAACCAATTTTTTTTTTGTAAAAATACAGTAAAATAATTGTTGCTTTGGTATAGTTAGTGTAAGTTATTTTCATTATTTGTTTTTACTACCCATATTTATAAATATGTATGTACACATGCACTTTATTATTTATCATTAAGTATCCAATAAAGATCTGTCACAAAAAAACTAAAATATAACTAAATTAAAACAACAAATTTAGGTATTGAAATAATTGACTTCGGTATTAGATTATTTTATATTTATGGTGCCCCTAGTCGTCTCCGCTTCCGCGAAGGCAGTGACGTCACGCCGGAAGTCCCCCGCCGGATGCGCCGCCATTTGCAGTTTGTCACCGATGTACTTTCTTAACGAAATGTGCATTCTTTTGGACGTGAGGGCCCGAATGTTTCTTTAGTAACAGTGATTTGTAAGTATCTCACCATATACCTACAGACGAGCAGGGATGGCATATATATAGATACAATGTGTTTGTACACGTACAGCCGCTAACCACGTATAGTACGATGAATATTATCGACAAATCACCCTTTACCCCCCATACCTATGTTTTTTTCTCAACCATTTTAAGAATGCACCCCAAAAGTTTTATGGCGCCAAACACGACTGCACTTGGTTAATGTACCATTATTTGTCCATTTACCTGTCGCACTTTAAACAAAATAATCATTCGATAGCTTATGAATTAGGGCATAAATTTCAAGCATAAATGCGACACAGAATAATTCACAATTACTCGAGTATTAATAACAGAAAAAAAAATCTTCAGAAATTTACTTTTTTTTTACATTTTATATCTTTAACACGCTTTTATTAGGTCGACCTGTATCTATATGTAATGGAATCTAAGGTAACTAATTTAACCATCTTCCAAGGATCGTAACGTCATGAAAATTGGCAACTATATGTAGTTCTGATGACAATACAAGAATATGGTACTGTCGAACTGATCTGATGATGGAGCCGGAAGATATGAACTGGAACTTCCCTTTGGTCCGTTTTCATAACTATGGTTTTCGTAACTGGCTGCCAAAGAAGATTAATTTTTCCTATTTCATAATTAATTATCAAACAAGAATTTACTTTCTGGTTTCGTAATCGAGTTTCGTAACTGGTTATGAAATAAGATTTTCTTTTCTGTTTTCGCCTGGATTGGCTACGAAATATGAATTATTTTTCGCTGCTTCGTAATTAGTTATCAAACAAGAATTTATTACTCTTTTAGTAATCGAGTTTCGTTATTAACTTCGATATATTTTTTGGAAGTTAAGTTCCCCTTTTGTTGCCAATTTACCCTGTGAGTGACTGAAAAAAAATAAACAAAAATAAACTACAAAACACACACACACAAACACACACAAAACTTTTGACTACAAAAGAGAAGAGAGCAACATCCAGGCTCTTTCTGTACCAATTTTGATTAAAAAAAAACTTAGATACAATAAAAGTACCTACATAGATATCCCTACAGTAAATTAGAGAAAATAAAAATACGAATATTGTAAATCATCTACTTTAATTTTCATTTCATTTCATTTCATTTATTCAACATTAAAAGTCATGTGCATTACAGAAGATGTTAGTTGGATGTAGTCAGTACATGACACCCGGATAGGGCGCATAATGTTAGTACTTATGAGGTACCTAATTACCTACTTATATACTATAGTACTTATAAATTCGTGCATATTCGCTTATCAACGTTATTTATAATATTATACAAACGCATATCTACCTAGGTTAATTCATCAATGTCAAAGTTAATACTAATGGTTATGCTTTATGCCAATCCGAAACTCAATCAACAATTTAGTGTCACAATTTTCTACAATTATTTACATTATAAAATAACAAAATAACAAAAGATGAAAGAGGTCATATTATTGATAGGTAACATATTGCCTTACGGGTTCCATTCTAACAACTTATTATCATTTAAAAACTCGTCAATTGTGTAGTACGACTTTTCGGTTAGTAGATTCTTTAGTTTATTTTTAAACACTTTATCGTTGCGTTCTTGTTTTAACTGTTCGGGTAGTTTGTTTACTATGGTGACACATCGATAGTACGGACCATTTCTATACATAGCAAGTCTTGAAATTGGCAGGAGAAGTTGATTTTTGTTTCGCCGGTTCGAGGTGACTTTTTGCAATGGGAATAAATTTGCATTGTTCCTAACGAACATTGCCGCTTCCATGATGTACATGCATGGTAATGTAAGTACCTTATGTTGCGCAAAAAGTTCACGGCAGCTACTTGGTATCCGCGTGTTAGTAAGGATCCGTATACATTTTTTTTGCATCAAAAAGAGCTGATATGCGTCCGTGCTAGCCCCCCAGAGTATTATTGCATATCTTAGCCAGGAATTTGCGTACGCATAATATGCTGACAAAGCAGTTTCAAAGTTGGTATTTACTTTGAGGATTCTGAGGGCGTAAACAAATCTGGATAATTTTGCTTTGACATTTTGGATATGAGACTTCCAGTTTAAGCCGGAGTCAATTTTTATTCCTAATAAATTAAATTCAGTAACTTCCTCGATAGTTGTATTATTAATTTGTAACGTCATTTGTAATGATTTTTTCTGCGCCGGTTTAAACTGAATTATTTTAGTTTTTTTAAGATTCATTTCCAAATTATGATCGTCGAGCCAGTTTCGGGTAGTGAGCGATATTTCCTGTAATCGTTCATTGCACTCTGCGCTGTTTGTGCAACTAAATAATAAAGATACGTCATCCGCGAACATTATACAAGTTGTGTCCAATATTTTAGGCAGGTCGTTTACATAGGCCAGAAATAATATACACCCGGCAACACTTCCTTGAGGTATAGAACATGTAATATTCCGTATGTTAGATGAGATGTCTTTAACTTCCCCAGAGCCTGCACAAAGGTATTTAGTCTGTACGTATTGACTACGGTTTTCTAAATAAGATTTAAACCACTTATAGGCATTTCCGCGTATACCCATGCCGTTTAATTTTGTCAATAGGATTTTATGGGACACACGGTCATATGCTTTCGTCATATCAAGCAAGAATCCTACGCCGTAATGTTTTTGGTCTAAACTATTTAGGATTTGCTGGATGTAATTGTAAACCGCAAGTGTAGTGGAATGATGTTTCCTAAAACCAAATTGGCTTTTGTCAAGAACGTTGAACTTTTCAAAGAAATTATAAACTCTATTTATCATGGCTTTCTCAAAAATCTTTGAAATTGCTGGCAAAAGTGAAATGGGTCTATAATGGTGAGGATTTGTTTTATCGCCTCCCGGTTTCAATAAGGGTTTTATTTTTGCGATCTTTAATAGGTCCGGAAATACGCCCTCGCTAAAAGATTGGTTAATAAGCAACCGTAATGGTGTGATCAACTCCGCTGCACATAGTCTTAAAAGTGTTGATGGAATTTCGTCAATACCAAAACTTTTTTTATTTTTCATTTGACGTATTATTGTAAGAATCTCGAGGTCAGTTACGTCGCTTATGAATAGAGAGTTAAACAATGGAGAGATAACAGGTCGGCCAGCTGGCTGCGTCCGCGCAGTCGTTCCGGCCGGCGATGACTCACCTACTGATGCAAAATGCTCATTTAGTGTATTTGCGACTGATTCGGGCGATTCTACAATACTTTTATCGATTTTTAACGATATATTGTCCGCGTATTTGTGTTGGTGACTTATTTTAGATGTGGTATCTTTAATTATACTCCACATCGTCTTTGTTGTATTTTTTGACGACTTCATTCTTTGAATGAAGTTTAACCTTTTGGACGATGTTATGCATTTCTTAAGAATTTTTTCATACAACTTATAGTAATTTCCTAGAGCATTACCACTGCCTGATTGATTGACAAGCCGTTTTAATGCACGTTTATGCTTACAAGCTATTTTCAGGCCAGTTGTTATCCACGATTTTGTTTTTGGTTTTCGTAATTTGGTTTTACAACTTGGTATTTCCTTGTTTAATATTTGTTGTAGGTGGTCGTTAAATGCTTGGTAATTTTGATTTAAATCAGTATGTATGATAATTTTATTCCACTCTGTATTTTGTAACGCATGTTTGAACGCGGTTTGGTTTTTATGGCTGTAGTTTCGTTTGTAGGTGTAAGCTTGCTTTGTTTGATTTTTGCTACCCGATTGTCGGTTTGCTACTTTGTAAATAATGCTTTTATGATCGGATAATCCGTAATCCTTTACTATACATGTATTTGTAACTAACTTGTTTGTAAATATAAGGTCAATACACGTAGCGGATGTTTTAGTCTCTCGAGTTGGTTCTTTTATAATTTGTTGTAGATTATAAGGCAACATGGCATTTAAGAGCCTTTCGGAAACTGAAGACCTTATTGCCATATTGATATTAAAATCGCCGGTCAAGATAATATGCATTTTTTGTTCCTTTAGCCTTACTTTGTTGAGAAGGGTATCCAGAGTTTCGTAAAAAACATCAATATCGCGATCCGGCCTATATACGCATATCAATAATATGTTCTCTTTAGGTATTTCAACGGCACAGCATTCAAAAATACATTCTTTTGATAGTTGTGTAATATCCTCTCGGTTTATGAAATTAATTCCTTCTTGTAGTAGAATGGCCACTCCGCCACCTGCGTGTGATTTACGGTAAAACGCCGAAGCGAATATATAGCCTTTAATGTCTATCAGATTTTCCTGCATTTCCGATATCCAGGTCTCAGATAAGCAAACGACTGATATCTGTTTTGAGCTGAGGAAGGTTTCCAGTATATGTATTTTATTCTTTATACTTTGTACATTCTGTATTAAGATGTTCAGATTATTCTCGAAAGGTGCGGTTTATTTCTCTCGTACCGTTGCTGTTATTTGATTGTAAACATGAATCGCCGAAAGTTTCGTCTGTCTGGGTGGCCATATCCGTGCTGTTTGCTGCCAGTATGTTGCTCTGCGTAGAAGAGTATTGTTGCAGTGAGGCGCTTGTGGAGCTGCTATTTAAACTCTGGTCGGCATTTGTCGAGGTAGAAGTGGTAGCGGTTGTATTTGTCCTTGAAATAATGGTAGAGGTGGTGGATTTGGAGTCGAGAATTGCGGCCTGCGGTTCCTGTGTTTCAGTGGGTATATGTTGTTCGATACCATTTATATAGAGCTTGTTGTACCTAATAATTGCATATTCCCCTTTCATGCGTGCGTCATATAGCTTTTTTTTAAGTTGTCGTCTCTTTTCTAGGGCTTCTTTATTTAGGAATTCTGAAACAGCGTATCCAGAGTTTCGAAAATATTGTGCGTTATCTAGAACATATCGTTTCATTCGGTTACTGATAAGCTCAATGATAAGAGGGCGTCGATTTCCTCTTCTGCCGACTCGGCGAATGGATTCAATGAAACCATTTATTTCTATGTCTAATAATTCTTTGAACATATGGTTGATGCGAGGGTAAAGGGATTCCTCGGTTTCTCCATAATGTTCGTCCAATCCGTGTAGAACAAAGCTTTTTTGAGTAACGTTATTTATAGGACTTTCTATTGTAATGGTGCTTGAACTGGAGCGGAGCTCATTTAACTGTGATTTTATTTTTTCATTTTCGCTTTCGAGCTCTTTGATTTTTTCGCTGGTTAGTTGTAGTTGTTGGGATAGGGTTTCTTGTTGTTGTGTAAAGTCGGAGTGGTGGTGGTCTATGACGTCTCTTTTAAATATTTGTAAGGCAGTATCAATTTCGGACTGTATTAAACTTTTTAATTCGCCTATAATATCTTTATTGTTTTTTTTCAACTTGGATTCCATTAACTGTCCTATTTGATCGATCGTAATATTCGCATTCGGGAACATATGCTGCTGGTCTAGCTGTAGGATGCTTTGGGTATTTCTTTGTGGGCTATACTCATTTTCGGAGTGTAGGTCATCAGTTGACATAGCAGAGATGTTGAGACTTGTGACGTCGAGCTGTTTCCGAATGGGGGTGTCGTCGTTTCTTCGCCGTCTTGTAATATTTTGGCAATCTGGACAGCGCCATAGCTTCTTCAGTTCCTGATTTAACTCTCGATATACGGCTGACGTCATATTTACGCATTTATAATGATAATTAGATGAACAAGTAATACATTTAAGTAGCTCAAGGCTACTTTCAATTCGCAAAAGACAAGCGCTGCAATTCATAATTTCTGTCTTAATTTGCTTCCTTCCGTGACACAATCTAGGCCTATTTTTACGGCAGCGTTTTTATGTAGGTGGGCGGGGCATACGCTAATTAGCTGCACTTTGCAACAAACAGGAACAGTCGTTCCCTCTCACACGTTCGCTCTTTGCTATCTAGTTGTTGCACTCTTGCGCTCTGCGTTTGATAATTAGTCAAGTAGTTTGTGTGTGTCTGTATAGATGGCGCTATTTTCCAAAAATAATTGTATTTAAGAATTTATTTGCTTTTTCGTACTGAAACCAGGGCTTTTTATGATTATTTATGTCTGCTTTATGTGACTTAATATAATATGTGTACATACGCGTGCTTTTGTATATCTGTACAATTTAGCCTGCAGTTAAATCAGCTGTAACGGTCGTTTTTCACTGGACACTTTTTGGTGTATATCGCACTTTTAAGCTCACTTTTCTTTGAGAAAACACTTTTAGAGTTTAATCAAGTTGTTTTATATCACTTTTTCCACAAACCAAATACTTTTATGCGTGCGTGTAATTTAATAAATACAGCGATAGAGATTCGGCGCTTACACGTTCTGCGCCCTCTCGCGGATTTGTATAGATACAAAAGCTTGTTAAAACAGAGTACCCTTAGTAACAGTAAAATAAATGAAAAATATGACCTAACTTCGTAATAATTCTTCTTAGTCTAATCTAATACATAAATGGAGCAATAATCTCAACGCAGTGCCCGGTAGTTATTTTGTTTTCAACTAACTCTGCTACTGCCCTTTCAATCTCTTGATCGATTTCTTGATAGTTTTTATTTACCTTCATTGATCGCTTGTAATTGCGAAGTTTAGTTTCCATTTCTAACACATCTAATATTTGTGCTATATTGGGATTCTTTCTTCCCACATATTCTCAACTGCGTTTGTGGTTCGGATTTTCATGTCTTCGCAGCACCACTTTTTAATAAATCCGATGTCTTTCTTTCATTTCAATTGGTAGTACTTGTTAAATATTGTAGTTTGATCATCATTTGGGGCTCTATTCATCACATATTCGTATCCCTCTTTAAAAAACGCTAAAGGTAAACGTGCTAAACCGGCACAACGGGCGACATGACGTCTTTGAATTCTCGACTTCATATCGAGCATCTTTGCTTTACGGAAAAGCGTATTACAGAAGTGAAAAAAGCAACCCTTCACTATGACGTCTGGAAATACGATTTGAATACCTTTCATAGCTGCTACTTCGTAATCTAAAGTCACTCTTGCTGGTTTTCAATGAGAAATTTGACTTTTAATTATCTTGAATAATATCTCATATGTTCTTACATTCTTAGGATCACGCTCTTTCTTTTCTATCCTACTAGGAGAAAGAAAGCGTCCTAAGTTTTATTTTTAGGTTCCGTTACAATTTTTCAAACGCGTTGTACGGCGGTTACGGAATGGACTATGGAAAACAAAGTGAAATGTATGAAAATTTTCAGAAATATGCCTACTTTTTCGTAGGAGGATGGAATCAGCTCATGATTCTGAGTATATAAATAACATTAAATTTGTCTTTCTTAAAAAAAGGTATGTATCGTTTTACATGAAAAAGGTACTAAGTGTATCACACGAAAATGACCAATTATGAAAAAAGAAAAAGTAATAAGTTTTAATAATTAATTAAGAACGAAGAAAAAATACTCGATTACGAAAGCAGAAAGTGAATTCTTGTTTGATAATTAATTATGAAACAGGAAAAATAAATCTTCTTTGGCAGCCAGTTACGAAAACCATAGTTATGAAAACGGACCAAAGGACTTTTCCTTAGGAGGATGGAATCAGCTCATGATTCTGAGTATATAAATAACATTAAATTTGTCTTTCTTAAAAAAAGGTATGTATCGTTTTACATGAAAAAGGTACTAAGTGTATCACACGAAAATGTCCAATTATGAAAAAAGAAAAAGTAATAAGTTTTGATAATTAATTACGAACGAAGAAAAAATACTCGATTACGAAAGCAGAAAGTGAATTCTTGTTTGATAATTAATTATGAAACAGGAAAAATAAATCTTCTTTGGCAGCCAGTTACGAAAACCATAGTTATGAAAACGGACCAAAGGGGAACTTCATGATGGAACATCGTATCATAGCTGTGTTTGGATTTATTAGAAAAGTCTTGCAATGTGCTTTGACCACGATTAGGTTTCAAGGTCTGATGATGAAGCCGGAAGATAGGCACTGGCATTCAATGATGGAATATCGTACTCGTATCATAGTCATGTTTGTACTTGTGAGAAAGGTCACGTAATGGACTTTGAACACGATCAGGTTTCAAGGTTATAACAAAGCGTGTTTTTTTAGTGTTTTAAACTATAAATTTATTTGTAATAATAATGGGAATAGGGCAGCTTGTGGCGAGCTGTTGGGGAGTAACGACCCCACGGATCCGAGTGCTCCCGACAGTCGGTCAGGGTCTCCGTCTCCAGCGTGTCTTCGTTCAGGACTCTCAGCTCTGGCTTGCCTTCATTGGCCGCCCAGAGAGGAGTCGTTAGAGCTATATGCTCAGGCACAGTGGCTGTTAACAGCCACAGGATAAAAAGCGGCGCACACCTCTCAACATCCCTAAGCCGCTCACACCGGTGTTGCCTTACCGGTGAGCCACCCAAGATGTCGCTTTTTGTGGGGGCCTATCTTATGGGAGCGAGTCACAAAATTGCATACCGTTTTATTAGGCAAGCACCCGGTTTTTTATTCCATAGCCCAGTATTTAGTCCATCGCTTTCACCCAATAGCCCAGTTCATTTTAAATTCCATCAACTCTCAAATAGTCCTTACGCGGATGCCTCTTAGTGCGTCCCATGACACTGGAAAGGCACGGGCACGTGTCAAAAGGGCTTCTAAGTGTTGGCTTCGGCTGTGCGCACGCCAGGTCCGGAACACCATTGTTCCGTGATGGGACACACATGGAAATAAACTAATAAGACCTAAAATAAATAAAGGAAATAAAATAAAATAAATTCTAGTTCGTTAGTTGTAATGCAGTTCTTCGGTGCGAAATAAAAACTATGGCAAAAAAAGTTGGAAGGGGTATCAAATTATCAATCGACATCATTACTGGGACATACTGATGTACAGTAACTGTGTAACATCATGACTCATCTCAAAAATCGTACAATTTTATAGACCCTATAGAACTTATTTATTATCCCGAACGGCAAAAAACTTAGCATCCGCGCCAGTCACTCTGCAAAAACAATAACTGTCATTATGTCCCCTCTGCGTTGTCTGTGGCGGCGCGCCAACGACAATTAAAAAGATGTTAGCGGTTGAAATAACAAATGTTCAAATGTCGGGGAGGTTGGGGGAAGGAGTCATTGTACACAGGGCAAGTTTAAAGTGTAGAGAAATGGAAACTGTATTAGATGTAGCGAGAAGGGTGTAGGTACAAAGAATATTTGTTTTACAAGGGGGCAAAGTTGTTGTTTAACTGCTCGTGCTTATATGAAAAGTGGAATCTTGAGCGTTGCGAGGGTTTCAAGTCACGAAGGTTAAACAAACTTTGCCTCCGATTGAAACACAAAAATTTTCACCCCAACGCGAAGAAAATACCTCAACTATGAAATACCTCAAAAATTAAATCAAATCCATATTAACGTAATAAAAAAAACCTTTCAAAATCATCATTTAAAAGTAAATTCTACCAACATAAGGTAACAATTTGCATTTGATTACTTTGCCCCACATGTGGATAAAATGCAAATTTTCTCATAGTTTTTGAACAATCAAGAGGGCCTTTACCAGTTCGTGTGGTTAAAATATCGATTGCATTATATGTATGTCAAAAAAAGCGATTTATGGAACATATCTGAAAAACGTTTTACGTTATGATTTGATATATTTTTTTCAATTAATTTCTATAAATGATTGATATTCGAAGACGCTTTATTTTATCATTAGGTATTAAAAATCGTAAGTTGTTGTTACTGCACCCCAGAGGTGCAAAGGGCCTTCACAAGCACCCGCCACGCCTTCCCATCTTCAGCTCGCCTTCTGGTCTGGCTCCAGCTCAACCCGACCGCTCGTAGCTCGCTCGGACTATTGCCAAGAGTGTAAAATATTAAGTAGATCGCTTTTAATGAAAAAGTAGTTTTTTTTATGTAGATCTGGTAGCATTAAATTCCTAATTTACTTTTTAGGGTTCCGTAGCCAAATGGCAAAAAACGGAACCCTTATAGATTCGTCATGTCCGTCTGTCTGTCCGATTATGTCACAGCCACTTTTTTCCGAAACTATAAGAGCTATACTGTTCAAACTTAGTAAGTAGATGTATTCTATGAACCGCATTAAGATGTTCACACAAAAATAGAAAAAAAACAATGAATTTTGAGGGTTCCCCATACTTAGAACTGAAACTCAAAAAATCTTTTTTTATCAAACCCATACGTATGGGATATCTATGGATAGGTCTTAAAAAATGATATTGAGGTTTCTAATATCATTTTTTTCTAAAATGAATAGTTTGCGCGAGAGACACTTCCAAAGTGGTAAAATATGTGTCCAAAGTGGTGAAATGTTGAACAAGATCTAGTAAGTAGATTTTTCTTAATACGTCATAAATGGTACGGAACCCTTCATGCGCGAGTCCGACTCGCACTTGGCCGCTTTTTTATAACTACTCAAGTACTCACTCATTTTACGACATTCAAAATGACGCTTCACAGAGTTTACACTTAACACTCCCGACCCCTGTTGTCACAAAAAACAAACTCATTTTAATAATGAATTTAATTGGCTGCTCAATAAACATAATTCACAGCGACCCTTCCGAAGTTTAAGATGAGTCCCCTTCGATAACTAGAACTGTTATTGTCAACCCTTACTTCATACTCGACTAGCGACTGTATAAACCAGTAAGTATAAATCAAAAATAAAAATCATATCATCTTACAGAATAACATACCTATATACAATAATTATAACTTTAAAAGGCCTCCTCTTTTTTGGTACGGACGGCTAAAGAATGGAATGCGCTCCCGCCATCTGTATTCCCTGATAAATATGACCTCGGTCTCTTTAAAGCAAGAGTGAATAGGCTACTACTGAACCGGTGAGCTCCATCTTAGGCACTGTCTTCACTTTCCATCAGGTGTGACTACAGCCAATTGCCGATTAGTAAAAAAAAAAACCATTTTGGTAACATTACAGTTTTTTGCTGCGCCACCTGTTCTGATAGGATTCGGCAGATTCCCACGGAACCGCCGAAATATCATACGTTTCGGCCAGAAGTCTGCGCTGACGGCGTGTTTCGGCAGCAGCCATTGCACGCGCACCATGAACGAACTGAAGTGCACATAATAGAGCGCTCGCAGCAGGTCTTCTTGCGAATATATTCCACCACATAGTCTGCTGGCGAAAACGCAGACACGATTCGTAAATCGCGTTATTTGTAAAACGCAGCCCGCAGACCAGAAGCAATATCCGGCTCCACATTACATATAACTGGAGACCAAGTTATATTAGTTTGATTGCAATGCGCTCAGTATACGATGAGAAGAACATCCATTGCCAATACACTTTACTGTATTATAACCGAATACATAATGATGTAACAGTCATAATGTTCGTAATGAAATAAGCTTGTTTTGTGAATGTACTGAACACTTGAGTGGTTCACTAATCCGGTCACAAATAAATTGGCCATGCAAAACTAAACAAGGAACTGAAGTATATGTACTTGTAATACTTTGTAATATCTTCCCTGCCGAAGCCATCCGTAGGTTGTCCTATGCATGGATAAATAAATAAATATTTACAACAAAATATATTGTGTTAGACTGTAAGCAGGTAGCAGTAACCTGGGGAATCCATGCACCTGAAGACACTACTAGGTTTCGTAGACGAGCTGGGGTGGTTAGAGTAGCGCTACCTCATTTCACGCAAAATAGGCACAATGGTTAACAATTGTCGATTTACAGAAAATGGCCAGTAAAACTAACTACTTAACTAAATATTTAAAATAATATAACCTGCGATAGTTCTAAACTAATAAATGCGTTGCGCCTGGTTGATGCGTTCGGTGACCAGAGAGCTGCCATGCAGCTATTTTGGCCAGCAGTTAAGCCATTCATTCACAAAGGTAACGCTGCCAGCCTGCTCAGCATCATCACAAATAAAGGAGACCTGGAGAGCATTTTTATTTGAAAATATATTTTACTATTTAATAGTTTTAAGTTGTATATTATAAATCCAGTTATCTAACAACACCAAACACAGAGTTCCCATGGCCACGTCATGTCTCCATCATCAGATTTGACCCACACTAACATATACAAACAAGGCAAGTTAAAATCTTTATTTATATAATATAATATATACACACATATATATAGGTATTACTATAACTATATTAAATCTAAAATATGTAGGCCCTTAACGCATTGTAGGTATCAAGGATGCTGGCGGCATTTCCCCGTTATATCGCAACGCAATGCTGATCCGTTGTGCGAGGAAGCCGCCAAGTCCAAACATGTAAAACGGAACAGTTTGTATATTGATATATTTTTCAAACTGCTGGACACATTTAGATGAATTGTGGGACGTAATGTTACCGTAGAAACCCATTTTAGTGAAAACGCATATTCCCCAGTTAAAACTTGTTCCGTCTCGCGTCACTTTCGGTAAGACCACGATCTTCTTCTGCCTGGACCTTATCCCCTGTACTTAAGGTCGGCCTTCCTGTCCTTTTTATCCACTCTGCACGATTTTGTGCCGTCTTTGGATCTAGCTAATGTACACATTTCAAATTACTACCTATGTTCATCACTACATTTTTGCAAATAAATATTTGTATTTATACAAATTTGTATCTTTATCTTTAACTTTAAAGATCTCCTTGGACCATCGGCCATCCAAGTGGTGCGTGCTTCCTTCCGTGTCTGCAGGAGGTCCTCGTTAAACCCAGACCACCGTGACACCCATACAACCGTATAACCACGCTAATAATTAGTTTTAACTGGGATTTTTCAGTGAAAACTAGTTTTCTCAAAGTCCCTTGGTAAATCTAGTTTTCACTAATAGGTTGTATAGACTGCTTATTTCTAAATCAATATGTATAGGATACTTTTTAATCTATATAGGAATACTCTCCTAATGAAATAAAATGTGATTACATCATAGTGGGGGAGTGGGGTATGCAAATCAAAAATACGCGGATTCGTCGAATGGAAAGTACAAAAATTGTTGAACCACACACATAAGGAGTAAAAAGCCATTATCATCTTTTTTATTACTCCAATCGCCCAAACCACACCATAAAGATACAACTTTTCGCAAATTTAATTCCTAGCATGACAATTAATCCCGTCTGCATAATAATTTAAGTTAACCGCTGACGCGTGCGGCCGATTATGCCCTCCGGTCCGTTTCTCCCCAACTTCCTCTAATTTGTTATGTGCAAAGTCAATTATTGCGTTGTTTAAGGCGAAGGCTAGACGAATAATAAATACTGTGATTAACTGATATTTATCAAATATCGTGATCTATTCATCATCTAGTCTAGTATATTGACGCGTCACAATATTTATTTGCGTCGCTAAAGCGCTTGACATTGACTAAGGGCCTGTTTCACAATGTCCAAGTAAAGTCACGATAACAATATCAAATCGGCATTAAGTATTTTTTTAAAATAGATAGTCTCTCGTTCAACAAGTCCCATATTTTATGGAGAATTGTATAGCACTATTGACAGTAAAGTAAGTAGGTAAATATTCTTTATTGCACCAAAACTACAAAGAAATTTTAAAGGAAATAGAACTAGCTAACAACAGGCGGTAATACCGCTAAAAAGCGATCTCTTCCAGACATCTTTAATACCTTCCAGTTACTGTGTTAGTTTGGTAATAAATTAAAATGAACTAACACACATTATTACCAAATATCTGGGAGATCGAGCTTTGCTCGGAAAACATCTAAAAACTCAAAAATGCGTGTTTTCTCAGAGATAAGACCTAGCTAGATCGATTTTTCGCCCCCGAAGATCCCTTAGCAAATTTCATCGAAGTCGCTAGAGCCGTTTTCGAGATCCCTAAATATATTTAAGTTAGTTAAGTACGCGACGCCAAAATCGTTCATCTTTCGTTTTTGTGGAACGAAATTAACCGGTTAAATTGAAAACATTGAAGCAGGTGGCATATCATTTATACTTTTACAATCACGAACTACCTAGCTAGTTTTATCGATCGTTATCTGCAGAGCCCGGAATTTTCGGGGCAAAACAAAAGGCTGTCGCAATCTAGCTACTCGTAGTGTTAGAAACAATTTATATCGATATCGATAGTTGTGTAATAAAAGGAAAAGACGTTCCACCAAATATAAAGAAAATACGTTAGGTTTTTATAAAATTATATAGAAACAGTTACAATTTCCTCGTTGAAATCCTCGTCAGTACACACAGCAGCACTTGACATTATATTTGGTTTGTGATAGTGATAGGAGTAGATAATCATTCATTCCTCAACATTCTCTTATTATTACCATAAATAAGCCATTTATGTGTACTAAATGAACGTTCTACTTCACTCGACGTCAAGTAAGCTACTTTTTAGGGTTCCGTAGCCAAATGGCAAAAACCGGAACCATTATAGATTCGTCATGTCCGTCTGACTGTCCGATTATGTTTTAAATTCATTGTAATTGGTATGATGTTCAGTAGGGCTAAGATGGTCGGCTCTTTATCATTTGTCACCATGCCTGTCACGTTCTAACAAGTGATAAAAATGGAACCATGATGTCACCACTGGTTGACGTTTATAAAATAAATGTAAATAATTCGGCATGTTTTTTTATATAATAAGTATAATAACACTCGATATCGATAAAAAAATATTTCTAACACTAGCTAGATTGCGACTTTTGTTTTGCCGTGAAAATTCCCAGCTCTGGGGGCCTACTGCGAAAACCGAAATTCGCGAATTGCGGGGATCTTTCTCTTTTACTCTCAGTAAGAATGACTTAATTATAGTGACAGAAAAATGCCCGCAATTGACGAACTTCGAAGTTTTTTTGTGATTTTTGTGTGAGGTTTTTGTGTGTATCTGTGTGTTTGTCACATAACCCTATTTTCTTACGAGAGCCTAAAATGTAGGAAAACAGAGCGAGGATTCCCTACAAGTGTTTCTATTGCCCCAATATTCCTCATACACCATTTAACCTTACCTTATCATGCCTTTTTTAAATAAGTACACTTTATATTAGGTATTCGTATGTACTTTAACTACTGTAGGTAGTTACATACGAATACACCTGTGCTCATCAGTTTAAGCTACTGTTGACCAGGTATTTCTTAAATAATTCTCCAAGTTCCACATTAACCACATAATGTTCTCTAATCTCGTCTCAGCAATACATAAAGCAACAAAACCTTTTAAATTATGCCCCCGCTATCTCCACGTATATCCAACATCTAACAGTTCTATCTCGATGTAACTTTTCACTCCACTCCCCTTCCCACCCCAAAACCGCCTGTATTCCAAAGCGAAACAGGCGAAATCGCTTAAACGCAAGTTTAGTAACTTTTGGCACCACCCAGACAGAACGACAACGAAAAATAACTTTGCTTTCACGTTAACTTTCAACCACCAAACAAAAACTAACCCTATATCCAACAGTCACGTTTCAAAACCGCATGGAACGTAAATATGTTCCCGCCAGTAGAAAATGCATAGAGAAAATTGATATAGAAAAGTCAATACGAACCTGCATTTTTATACAAATCAAAATCCAACCCTATTGCCTCAGCCTTACAGTCCATTTTTCTCAGTTTTCTCACTATTTCTTACGATGTTTTTGACATGTAGAGGAGGTTAGTTTTGGCGCCAGACAGTCCGACGCCATTTTGGAACGGCGGCGAGAAGGGGGGAGGCATTCAGCTTCCGTAGGCCTATTATGGCAACTAATTTATCTACCAAGTTGCGGAGTTTTGGCGAATGGAGGGCGCGAATGAGCTTTATTTACATACATTTCGCTGAAATATGGATTAGGATTTGTGTTGTAGTTGCTGAGTTGGCGTTTAGGAACTTTATAGTGGATAATAGTAACTGCAAATCATGGACATTGGACAATACAATAAAACAAGTGGTAGAATCTGTGCGGAAAGAGAAGATATGTAGGATTTAAGGGCGTGCCAGTGCTATTTTATGTTTTTTGTTATGCTGACAACACTGTCACGTAATAATAGTACGACACTAAACATCATGATACTTGCCAGTTATCTCGGCTTTTTGCAACGGCCCACTAAAGGGAGCCTGGCGTCGGCTCGGTAACCGAATCATATGTACTAGCACAGGCTAGTTTTCACGGAAGTGACTGCCATTCCACCTTTTACCTAGAGGTTAAGCCCAACTTTTGTTTTTACGTTACAGGTACTAAAGCGACAGTTCGATTGCCAAAAATACTAAAGCTAGTTAAGAATCTGCCCAATCCAGCTGCCATTTTCGTACAAAACCAAATAGAGTCCAATATACAACCTAATCTGCCCAGTCCAATAGTTATTTTAGCACAAAACCGGATGAAACCATAACCTATTAGTCGATTGGATACAAATTGGGCAATTGAACGTACAATTTTGTTTGTATGATATAAACACAGTGGGATTAGTCCGGTTCTGTCACGATATTTTACTTTGTCGAAAATATGAAATATTATTCCGTAACTAACAGAAACACCATTAATGATCATCAGTGGACCTTGAGTCATTGAAATAATATGTATAATAGAAGTTAAACCAAGCTAAGTCGGCAGTCGGCTATAATATTTATATTTAAAAGTCATAATTTCATAGAATTTTGACGTTTAAAATAACACTTGCACAGTCTGGGCTATCAAAATCGCTGCCAACTTAGCTTGCTTGGGTTTACTCTACAAATAATTTTTATTACATTAGCTCAATGGTGTATTTTGAGCATCAGACTTGGGACCAATTATATATACCTACATATTAAATTCCGCTACCTAAAGATTGTCTGGAAGAAATCGCTTTTTAGCGATAAGACCGCCCGTTATTTACCTCTTCTTAATATGCTATATTCTTTGTATTGTTTCTGTATTGAGGTGTGCAATAAAGAGTATTTGTACTGTATTGTATTGTACATTCTTAAAATAAATAAATATTTTATTTGAAAAACTTTATTTCTATAATCGAAGTCTTGAATCTTAATATTAAATGTCACTTATGATTGAACTAGCTTCAGTAGAACCAGAAAAACTACCTAGAAAGAATATCTTCATCTGAATTGAATGTTCTTGAATCTGATATGTGGGTTAAAAAAATCTTGCATAACATTTGATGTCATTTACTAAATGGTATTATATTCTAGATACTCTACTTTTACTCAATCCTAAAACTATTTGTACATTATTATTATGCATAAAATGGCCAAGTATCAACACTGTTTGACAAATACTTTAAGATCATGAATGACCTGTATATTTATGAAAATTAATACATTTTGTATGAATCGGGTCGGTAATTAATTACTATAATAGGAAATATTTAATATTTAACACAGCATAAATACCCATCATAGCGGAAACACGTTCCGTGACTCTTTTAAAGTTGATAGTGAAGCTCTTAGCTGCTTTTCCCGCTGACGAAACAGAAAGATATTAAAATGTAATTTCCCTTTTTGAACTATGTACGATTTTACCTGGTTTTGACATTATTTTATACATAAACCTTGCTGTTTTTAAAAATAAAAATACACAATGGCATATTAAACGACAGAAGTATGGAAGGTAGAGGCAAGGAACAGAATCTCCATAGGCAGAACGGGTATATATGGGTTTTTGTCGGACACTTTTTGGTATATGGAGATTCTGTTCCTTGCCTCTAACTTCCATAGTCTAACTCAATGTAGGACATATTATAGCAAGATATATATTAGGCATAACCTTTTTGGTTTCAAGCTAACGAATCATTTTAAAAGCACCTTTACAGGGCAACGTCAACTTCTAGCGTTTATGAAATATTCTTTTTCACATAAGCATTTATTGTAGTATTTATTTACCTGTTTATTTACTGCTGTTTATCCAAGATATACGAGCTGTTAGAGTAACAGTTATTGTGTTATATTCGTCGGTATGTGGTGGCAGGCGACGGTGTCGGCGCTGGCCGCTGTTGTTGTCGCGCAACAGTTTAATATGAATGATGAAAGTGGTAAGTTGTATTGTATTATAATTTGGGCGATCTTCCGCAACTCGACGACTGGCGCCATTAACATATATCTAAGGACGGGCCTTACGGATACTAAGAATGGTGCTAGTTCAGTGGTGTCACTCACGAAATCGAGCCAATCGTGCATCTAACGCAACTAGTTGCGAGTGTCGTATCTCCCGTGACTCACTTTCCGTGCTTGAAAATGTAGACGTATGCTGTCCAGAACATATTAATATTACATTACAAATGTGAAAGTTTTGTGTTTATGTTTATTTCTCTATCACGTCAATCATTATACATCTTGACGGACGGAAACTTAGCGCACATATGTTTAGTTTATAACGCGAGCAAAGTCGCGGGCAGCGGATAATATAGAATATAGACCCACTAGATCCGAGATAGGTTGTTGGATCTTTGGAGAATAACAGAAACTAGAAAATGGCCTATGGCAAGTCCTTTTATTGTCATTGTTGTGTTGTTATTGGACGGTCACGTCTGAAAATGTCGATACGAAAAGAATGTCAAAATATGTCTACACGACTTTATTGCCCGTATATTAAGGTAGTGTATACATATTTTTGCCACATTTTTCGCATTGATATTTTCAGACGTGACTGTACATATGGAAAATTATTTCTGGAATAAAACATTTTCATTTAATTCATTGTTGCATTAACACTTTCTTTTTTTGACGACCTGTCTGGCCTAGTGGTTAGTGACCCTGCCTATGAAGGCGATGGTCCAGGGTTCAAATCCTGGTTAGGGCATTTATTTGTGTAATGAGCACGGATATTTGTCCCTATGTCATGGGTGTTTTCTATGTATTTAAGTATTTATAAATATGTATATATATCGTTGTCTAAGTACCTTCAAAACAAGCCTTATGGGTTAGGAGTGGATATACGTTCGTTTATTTTATTTTTTGACGTGATGCACCGTGTTATTTTACAATGTTTTTGAATGTATACGTAGTTGACAATTGTGACTTGTCACGTAATTTTTTGGTAGTTGTGTCTCCGCGAGAAGTGGCAAAAAAATGAAGCGAAAAGAAACCAGTTTTTCATCTAAGTCTAAAGATATGAAGGTCTGTAAAAATATACATTATTAACCCCATTCTATCCTCCTCAATTCTGAATTTATTTAGATTCACTCACATGCTTGCTTTAGCTAAAACAAAGTTTAAAAAATACCTTGAACTTTGGACATTATTGTGAATAAATCTGAAGCAAAATAAGATCGAAGGCTGATATTAGGCATACAGTGTTCTTAGGTCCAGCTACTACTTCACCTAAAAGTATAACCAAATCCCTCGTGGGGGGCACTCTTATTAGCTTAGCCTACTAGGCCCTGCTTCCAAGATTTGACACACACTAACATACATAAGTACTAACAGGGCAAGTTAAATAAAAGTTTGTAATAAAAGCGGCCAAGTGCGAGTCGGACTCGCCCATGGAGGGTTCCGTACCATTTATGACGTATTAAAAAAAAACTACTTACTAGATCTCGTTCAAACTACCCTTCAAGATACCCCACACGTATGGGTCTGATGAGTCTGAGTTCTAAGTATGGGAAACCCCCAAAATTTACTGTTTTTTTTTTCTATTTTTGTGTGAAAATCTTAATGCGGTTCATAGAATACATCTATACTTACCAAGTTTGAACAGTTATAGTTCTTATAGTTTCGGAAAAAAGTGGCTGTGACATAAACGGACAGACAGACGGACATGCGAATCCATAAGGCTGGCTACGGAACCCTAATAAAAAGGCACCTTCTACACATTGCTTCTCTGTAGTCGTATTCGACATCCGATGTCGGATCGAAGAGTTTGAAACGCTCTCATAATGCACTATTCGCAGATTACGTCGACGATGCCGACGAAGGCGATCCAAGCAGCAAATCCATTTGGGTGTCTGAAATTGTTGTCTCCACGGAGGGAGCGAGAACAACTGATATGCATGGTTTGATTCCCTTTCTTACAATAGTATATTAAGTACTTATATAATGTTTTTATCTGCAAATATTGTTTGATTGATTGATTGACTTAAAACCGGTGCCATAAGTATTATTCAAAATTTATATCGAAGGTGTTTTTTATGTCATAGTTATTTTTTCAAAATCTAAAGACAAAAAAACAGGCCGTGTAGCCAACATGCCAAACGCTCCTCCAACTCATATGGAAGAGTGACGACTACGATACGTTACGGAGGATTACCGATTGGCATGTTGGCTACGCGAGCTGACCAGAAAAATGGCGCAAAAATTTCATTTCAAAAATACATAGGCTACGGAAACTGCTTACCATCAGGCGGGCCGTATACTTTTTTGCCACCGACTTAGTATAAAAAAAAACCTTATATGTTAGCTACTATAAGTGAATAGCCAATATATGATGAACTCAGAATATTATAAACATTAATCAATGTGTAAACTGGCCCCGATGAGAAAACATCGATCGTCTAGGTAGTAGCAAATCGTACTAAAACTAATCAAGTGTACCCGCTCGTAAGGGCCTTATAAGATAAAAATAAATTACTGATTATCTCCGAAATGAAGTAAATTAGAATACTTACTTCATTATACTCAGAATGCACCCTTGAAATTATCGGAAATAAAAAAAAACACGGTGTAGAATAAAAATGCTCTTGTAAAACTACAGTATATTAGTCTTTTAAAAACTCATGTGCAGGTGAAGTAGAAAAGCTGCTAGGGCAGCCTATAATCCACTATGAAGAACCTGTCACCATTGTGATACCCACCGACGAGTCCACGAGAGGCCCAACGAGGTCTGCGAGTCCCAGCAGACACCAAACGAGGTCTGCCTCTACAATTTCATGCCTTTACAATTAGCTATAGTAAAAACAGCAACACTCTTCTGTCCATCGGTGGACCTTATAATTTTACGACTTCCAATGAAGCTGAAAATTTGCATACCTATCCACCGACCACACAACACAACACCAAACACAATTACCACAGGCAATTAATACTCATCGAGACAATTCTTAAAACCCCAAAAACAATTAGGTTGCGTTGTTTCATCACAGAGTTCCTATGGCCACCTCCTGTCTCCATCATCAGATCAGCTCGATGTTACCATAATATTGCATTGTCACCTGCACCTGACTTACATATGTATGCAAATTTTCAGCTCAATCGGAAATCGGGAACTGGGTCAAATTTAGCTTCCTAGATTTGACCCGCACTAACTACTAACTCACGTATGTATAGTCACTTATCGATATGGACAAAGTGTCAAAAATATGTATACACAACCTTATGGCCCATTTATTAAGGTAGTGTATACATATTTTGGCGCTTTTCCCATGTCAATATTTTTAGACGAGACTAGCAGAGCAAGGTAAATAAAAGCTTGCAAAAAAAAAAACACTCTTATTCAGTATATTAATTTATTCAATTCTCCTAGTGCCAGCCGGCCAAGTCGGCGGTCTAACATGCACTGGACCGACCTAGGAGTCTTAAGCCTCAGCACTATCAAGGCAATGAAATCGAAGACACGACGAGGGAGACATAGAACGAGCGAGGTCATCTACAGCGTGCACGTCCCTCAGTGGGACGATAACCCGCGAGTTGGGCAGAAATGTGCGTTTTCCTTTATTAACTATTTATTCACCAGCGAGTCAAATTCTCAATCTAAAATGCACTCGAGCGATCCAGAAGTCTTAGGCCTCGAAAATGAAATGAAATGTTAGCTCTTGACAATCGTTAGTCCTTATCGGTCATTTAGACATTTGAGTTTATTAGAAAACAACAAAATTTAACGGGTTTTGCTAAGGTTTACGAATGACGGTTTTTTGCGGTCAACATTTTTGTGGTGCGGGAAGAGTGGGGATCCATTAAAGGGCATATTCAATATAATGTTCTGAGTAGGAAAAAGTAGAAGAAAAATCGTCTCAACGTGAGAAGTTTTAGGCCTTTGTATGGAGGGTTGGCCGACTTGGACGACCTGCCCCATAGAAAAAAAAATGCATAGAAAAATGTTTTCTGCTTTTTTTAAATCAAAACTCGATACCGAATATGCTCTTAAACACTGACCTATCACACATAGACAGTTAGTCCTCTTAAGGCTAATCTGCCAAAAGTGAAGCCGAAACACGATCGATGTGTGCGTGCGACGCTCGTGTCTTACGCTCAGCGACACACACATATATACAAAAACGGGTTGCCAGAGTTCATTTATTCCCCTTAAAGTAGATGGATTTTAACCACATCCTTATACTTGGCTATCAATCATTTGGGAGTGTGTATGTAGATATTAAATTTATAGCAAAAGCTTTCAAGGTTTCTTTTAAGGACTTTGCATTTCTGTACTTTGTGAAATAATGTTTAAATAAAAAACGTTTATTTTTTTATTTTACAAATGTGCACAAATAATAGCTGGTAGAATTGACTTTGGAATAATGATTTTAAATGATAAATATTTAATGACGATCATTTGGATTCGATTTGGTTTGATTTTATTTGATATCTTACATTTAATATTTTCTTCGGGTTGGTATGGTGAAAAGTTTTGTGTTTCACTTGGGGCAAAATTTGTTTAACTCTCGTAACTTGAAACCCTCGCAACGCTCAAGATTCCATTTTTAGAAATTTTGGGATCTTTATCTACTTAGCTCGATAATATTGCTAATTAGCACGAGCGGTTAAACAACAACATTCCCTCTTGTAAAACAAATAACTATTTATCGTCAGTACTAGTAATTGTACCTGCCGGCCTAGCCAAGGTTGCAATCGCTATTGCTTCGACAACGAAACGCTTTGTGTCTCTCTATCAGTCTTCCATATAAGTGCGACAGTGACAGTTGCGTTTCGTTTTTACAGACCTTAACTGTAACACCTGTGTTCCACAAATAAAAATTACTTTACTTGCTCATCAAAATGGCGAGAGCATATTCGACTATGTTTAGTCGGTTTCCATATTGCATCGTTCCTATTTAATCTAATTTTTTCCATCCATCTCGCAGACAGAAGCGGATCAGTCGGAAATCTAAAACGAATATCACACAAAATAAAAATATGAATTTAAACTGTAATTTTATAAAAGACAAAACATAATTTGAAATAAAACAATGAAAAACTAAAAAAGAATATTTTCTATAGTCATACAAGGAACTTAAAGTAAGCATATTAATTTTATCAATGTAATCGTCATGCCTCATTTGGAGGAAAAAAGATTCATATCACCTGGCAACATTTATAAGTAATGGCGGCTGACGAAAATTTGGATTTTTGTATTTACAATTACGTAAAAATATCACATTAAACTGGATACTTACGCGTGAAATGTTATATCAGGCGGTTTGTTTTTATTCACTGATGTGTTGTGACACCAATTCACCGCACAAACAACCATCTTTCTTGTATTTTTTAATTTATAACCGGGAGGTGTACACAAACCAACTCGACCTTGAGTACTGCGAGGGCCGTTCGGATACGATGACACGAGGGCGACATAATGTCGCCCTCGAAATGGCTTCACTAGGGATGTACAGACTAGGCATCTAGGCTAGTTATAAATCTATGCTCTTAAATGAATCCATACTATTTTTGTTACACCTTATATGTTGGCATATATCTCGTTTGGTAAATGACACATTTTGTCACTAATGACAAACGTTGTTAACGGCACCAATCATGGGACATTTAAGAGAAAATTTGGAGTATTTTTGATATTTCACCGACACCTGTAAAAATTCTACCGCTTTATGCGTTAAAAGTTAAATGTCCTATTCATCCTTTATGGTTTCCATGTATTTAATCAAAGCTACTGCAATTGGTTTCAACATTATTGACGAATTAAAACGATGGTTTTATGCTCCAGTCATGGGATTACAGCGCCATTCATTTTCAAATATCAATGAAAAATTAAACATAAGCAACTCTTTGGCTCTTGTTTATGGTAAAATTTTGCCAGCGTTTAAAAACGAATAGTAAATACTTGTTTTACAGGATTTGTCTATACCATCCCATTACTGGTCCTAGTCCCATAATAGGAGCGTTTACTATGTGACCTCAAATAAATGTTTCTTTCCACAGTCCGTCCAGGCGTGATCGAGAGCCTCGTCAAAGCTCACGATGTCATCCGCTACGAAGCCCCCCGCAACCCCCCTAAACCGTACCACGGTTCCACACGAACGTACGAAGTCCCGACGGTGGTTAATCAGACGGCGTACAATGAAGGGGGGTTTCGAACTACGCAAAATGAAGAAAATCTAAAAGTTCTGCCGCTGGCTTCTACCGACGGGAGACGATACTTATGTTAGTAACAAATTTCTTATTATGACAATCTACGACTTGGTACAGAAATCAATATCCTTGACTTCATTGTACCTATATCTAAAAAAACACGCTAAGAATACTGGAGCGAACCTCATGGGAAGAATAACTGCAAAAATGTGTAGCGAATTAGCGAAATTCATCAGTTGGGCAATTCCACTAAACAACGGAATGTACGATGTACTCCTCAATCAAGCTATTCTGATGAAAAATTAAGAAACTCCAGGATAGTAGTAGCAGATGCTGGAGATATTGACGGTCTGACGACTCTGACGTCCGGCAACTGAATAAGTTGTCTAGAATGGTCGGCCATATTTATAACTTGACCACTCCCCCACCGAAATATGGCCGACATTCTAGACAGCTTATTCAGTTGCCAGACGTCATAAGACTGTCAACATCTCCAGAATCTCCTGAGGATGCCTCGTATAGAGGCGAAACACGTGTCGAGTTTTGTACTTTTGGTGGTGGGTTGTTATATTTATTTCCGTATTTATTTTTGCGGTGGGAGGGTGGGAACATTAATTGCATGTAAAAATACGCAAGTAAGTACAACGGGTTAGCACTGATTGACTAGCACGTTTTCTTCCCGTGGATTAGCAAAGTATTTTTTTTTTTAAGTAACGCCTGATTCTATTCATTATATTGGAGATTGTTCTAGTGAGCCAGAGTCGCGAGTTGGAGCCTCGCCCGAGACTGAGATTGGGGTAGTGCATTATTAATCTATGACTGACTTATCGATAACATATTTGTCGATGTTTAATTTTCTCAAGCACTCGTTATTGCCACAAAAACTAATGGCTACTGAAGTAACCGACGACTAGTTTGGTTCGGTCATTTGTCGTGTCGCCGGGGACCCGGGGCTGGAATGGTTGTGTGGGCGGTTTGTAAACGGATGTGATTGTACATGATCCAATGTCCACAGTATGACAGTAATAACTTCCATCGTGTTTTGGCATATAGAAGAAGATGTTACCAATTAAAGATAAAGATAGTTTATTTTCTAAGTAGGCATATTACAATGCGCTTATGAACGTCAAAGTAGTAGAACGAGAAGTAGCGCCTTGTCTTGAGAGAAGGTCTCTATATTCATAGAGATGACTCAGGGTCAGGGTCAGGTCAGGGCTCGCTCTGAAAACTTGAAAAGTGCCGTTGATAGAATGTACCTCGTTGATCGCATGTATAATTTGGTAGAACCATCGTGGTGAAAGGATTTGCCGCTCGATAAATGAATACCAAACGTTGCCAGACGCTGTGTAACAATCGTAGATGCTTTGAGTGCGCTTTGCGGGGAGGCTCCTTTCATGTGCCCCAATTATTTAATATGTGGTTATTGTGCAATTGGCTAAAGAGTTGTTGGTTACAGTGACTGTGCCCGGGGCGCACCTGACGGCGACGCCGAGACCTCGGCGCCCCACGCCTATCACCGAGCCCCTCGTGTTCAGCTACCTGTTCGTATGCCTTACATACTTTAGAGCATCTTCCATCGAACGAAACCTCCCACCAATGGACCAAAACTCATCCTCATTTCTAAGATACATGGCACACCAAGAACAAGTGGGCATCTCGCTCGTTTCTTCCTAGAATGTGCAGAATTAGTGGAAGGTGTACGCAAAATTGCTTTCTTGGGGTTAGATATGAGGATATCACTTATCATTTTTGGTATATTGTACAAAAAGTATCAACCTCGCCTTGGGCTTCGGGCTTAAAATTAATACTTGGTAGATTCTTTGTTTACCGCCCTTAATATAGTATGTACAAAATTTTATTTGGGTATTTAATTAATGTGTGTAAGTATTTTTTGAACATTATCAATAGCAAAAAGAATTGATTGTAATAGTGAGACAATGTCTAAGTAAAAAACGTGCCCCTTAGTTTGACATCCAAAACAGATGGCGCTGGTACTGCCCTATAATTATGTTTTGCGGTCACTGAATTGTCAAACGTCAACATTTGATATTCAGAGTTACCGCAAAATGTATGCAGGTGTACAGAGCTATCTCGTTTCAAATTCGAAGCACGAAATTGTCTTTTATACATCTTACTTAATCAATGTATCTTTGTTACTAGTATAAAAATTTAGCTTGCGTGCCCATCTGGGCGTGCGACACTGTATGTGAGGATTGTGAGGGGCCTACTACTGATCCAATATATTAAGACTCTGTCTGTCGCGACTTACGAATAGTCGAATATAGAATTAGGATGAGGAGGCTCCCAAATTCCCAATTCATCAAAATCTTTTTCACAATTTTAGATCTTCAGTTTTAACCAATATCCAGTACGAAGGACCAGATATTAATAAGTAAAAACTTGCTCAAATACATGATAATGTATTTTTGATGAAAGGAATATAATTACGAAACAAGGAATAAATAGCCAAATTGTATAAAAACCATACATGTGAATTGACTTTTGCTAACTGAAAAGTTTTGTTGGCCTGTGGTTTTGACCTCCACCAATCTGTGGCCGGCGCTGTGGACTATATAGGAATGTGGACAAAATAGGATTGACGAATCAGAACAGTGGAGTGAATAATAATAAACAAGCGAAGAAGGTGACGTAATAGGATTGTGGACGAAGCGCTCCTGAGCCTAAGAGCTTTGTCTATATGTATATTCCGTCACTAGCATTTTCACATTGTCTGATCTGGAAGCCTTGCCAAGATGCCAATGCTACGACAACGAAACGATATCTCTCTATCGCACTAATATGTAAGAGTAATAGAAGAGCGAGAGAAAGCGTTTTATCGTCGTAGCGCAAACGATTGGCATCTTGGATAGGCCCCCTGATATTGCATGTCAAATACAACCACAATATAGAATGTGAAAAAGTGTATTTTCAAATTTATATATTTATTTTCCCCGTCTTCTACCTCGTGTTGTCCCGGCATTTTTGCCACGGCTCATGGGAGCCCGAGGTCCGCTTGAGAACTAAGTAGTCCCTAGTTTTACGAAAGCGACTGCTATCTGACCTTCCAACCCAGAGGGTAAACTGGGCCTGATTGGGATTAGTCCGGTTTCCTCACGATGTTTTCCTTCACCGAAAAGCGACTGGTAAATATCAAACGATATTTCGTAAATAAGTTCCGAAAAACTCATTGGTACGAGCCGGGGTTTGAAACTTTGAACCCGCGACCTCCGAATTGAAAGTCGTACGCTCTTGCCGCTAGCAGGACACTAGCGCTTATTTATTTATTTATTTCCCCCCTTATTCATAAAATAAATTAAAAGAGAAATAATTCACTGTCTTGGGTGGGTTTGAACCCACGACCACCGGATCGCTAGCCCGGTGCTCTGCCATCTGAACTACCAAGATCTTACCCATATCTAATGACGCGAATATTTCCACCATTTCAACCAAAAGCAATAGTTACGTTATTCGCTTCCCCTTTGAATAGTACGTACGAGATTCATCTTCATTTTTAATATTTGTTTATTTACCAGTTTCACTCGGAGGACGAACCGACACCCGAACTGCACGGACTCCTACTACGAATGCCTCAACAAGTGCTTCGACCGGAAAGGATACAAGTAACAAGCTCTCACTACGTATTTGTATGATTTGATATGACATATATATATATATATATATATTTTTTTTAATCAAATTTCTGTAAAGAAAAGTGGCTACTGTATGTAAATGCATGATTGCTATAGTAATCCAAATTATATTTTTTCTTATTTAATGCATGCTACTCGTAATTATAAGATGCAATGTTTTAAAAAGATGTGTCCCGCCGAGTTTCTTGCCGGTCCATATTGGGATAACCTCCTCCAATTCCGATTTAAATCTTCTCGGGTCAGAGGTGTAGGGTTAAAGCCGGTGTAGCTTTATTTGACGTTCATAAGCGCATTGTAATATGCCTACTTGAATAATAAATTATCTTTAGCTTTATCAGTTGTCTATCCAAACATCGATTTATGGCACCACTACACGATGGCCCAGCGCTGGACCAGCGAGATGGCCATGGGATGGTTGAGAGCACGCACTATGGGGGCTCCTCTACATGATGGCCCAGCGTAGGCCAGCCTAAGGGACGCAGCTATGCGGTGGAAGGAGATAGCAATGTCACTTGCTCCCTCTAACGCATAAATGCGTCCCTTGGACTGGCCGACGCTGGGCCATCGTGTAGAGGAGCCATGGAATGGACCACGTGTAGATGCGTACGCGCCATCGCTGGCCCACTCTCTTTAATGTGCGGACGAAATACCGACACCTTGGCCAACCCATCGCCATCCCGCCGCGCCATAAGCCATCCGACACCACTACCCTCTCTACACGCTGGCCCATTTTAGTGGGCCAGTATGATGGCCCATCGTGTAGAGGAGCCATTAAGGACGTCCGCTAGTGTCAGTTTCCTTCAACATCGAGTTTTCTCGTTGAAGCGCAGATGTTAGCCAAATTAGTCTGAATAGTTTATATATATGATTAACATACTCCTTATTAACCGCTTCATCGCTCGTAAGAGGGGATGTCAAACGTCTCGATGAGCGTCTTGATAATCGTATTTGAAATCTCCGTTTTTTGTAATGCTTCGTCATAGTTTAGACCTAAACGCAATCGTTTATGGACGTGATGTCCAAATTTGTCGATATTCATAATCCGTCCGCTTTTGACTATGTGTTGATGTAAACTGATATTATAATAAACTGGACGGTTGGTTTTATTGGATAATGTTGCTTTCTCTTAACTCCTCAATTATCGAAATAATTTAACAAGACCAGCGTCTCGAGAAGCGATTAGTCACTTTCGCCTTTCAACTAACTCGTTTGGATCATCCCAACACACATAATCTATATATGGCTTTACCTTCTTTAATAAACCTTTTAAACCGTCACCAACGGCAAGATCTCTGTACTCTCACAAACTATCAAGTTTAAATAATAACGGTTTAATTATTTATAAATACTTGATAGGTACCTCTGTTACTCTTGTTTGGTTTTCTCGGGTCAACATCTCTGTAGTGAGTGTTTGATTCAATATTAATTTATAAATAGTTTTCTTTTCTTTAATACTTTCAATCACTGAATCCAAATCTGGTATGTTCTCTCTGTCCGTTGCATGGAGCTCGTGAGCGGGTTAATGAAAAAGAGAGAAAGGGGAAAAAAGGAAAAAAAAGAAAGAAGGAAAGGAAAGGAAGGGAAGGAAGGAAAGGGAGGGGAAGGGAAAGAAGGAAAGGGAGGGGAAGGGAAGGAAGGAAAGGGAGGGGGAAGGGAAGGGGGAAAGGGAGGGTTTTTTTTAGGAAAAATAATCTTATGCTCCCCAAAGTGCACACTAAACACGCCAGACATGAAATTGCAACAAATGCAGGGGCAAAAATTAAAGAAGTTACTGTTTCCCATTGCTTTGTAGCCGCACCACACTAAAAGGCGTTTTTTTTATGTTTTTATTTAAAACTTTATTGCACAAAAGAAAAAACTTAATGTACAAAAGGCGAACTTAATGCCATGACGCATTCTCTACCAGTCAACCTTAGGGCAAAGCAGAAAAGATTGTAGGCGGTGCGTTTAAAACTAAAAGAAATTGTTATTGAAAGAAGTAGAGTCCTAATACACATAAATTAATTATAAACTACTTAAATACATAAAGACACATACATACATTAAATAAATAAATAAATATATATATATATATACATAATATACATAACCGATTCGTGAGACTGATACTTAATTGATCTTTAAACTGCCAGCAAATAAATCACGCACAGATTTTTTTTGAAAGCAAACTTGTTGGGAGCTTTTCTAATGTTAGGGGGAAGACTGTTCCAGAGACGTGCTGCCTGAATGGCGTAAGAGTTAGACATGAAGCTTGTTTTTTAGGGTTCCGTAGTCAACTAGGAACCCTTATAGTTTCGCCATGTCCGTCTGTCTGTCTGTCTGTCTGTCCGAGGCTTTGCTCCGTGGTCGTTAGTGCTAGAAAGCTGAAATTTTGCATGGATATATAAATCAATAAAGCCGACAAAGTCGTACAATAAAATCTAAAAATTTAATTTTTTTTAGGGTACCTCCCCTACACGTAAAGTGGGGGTGAAATTTTTTTTTTCGCTTCAACCCTAGAGTGTGGGGTATCGTTGGAAAGGTCTTTCAAAACTAATAGGGGTTTTCAGGAAACATTTTTTGATAAAGTGAATATATTCGGAGATAATCGCTCCGAAAGAAAAAAAAATGTGTCCCCCCCCCTCTGACTTTTGAACTATAGGTCCAAAAATATAAAAAAATCGTGGAAGTAGAGCTTAAGAAAGACATTAAATGAAAACTATAGCGGATATGATCAGTTTAGCTGTTTTTGAGTTATCGCAAAAAGTTTTCCCTTCATAGTAAAAAGACTTACTTTAATTAACTACTGATTATGCAAATTTGCCTATTTGTTTAACTCGGGTGAAAGGTACCGTTTCATCCCTTGGTTAACAATTTACTATACTTTAAGCTCCAGTTTAGCTTATTGTGACGGAAGAGTAACTACGGAACCCTACACTGAGCGTGGCCCGACATGCTCTTGGCCGGTTTTATCTATAATAAGAAGGAAAAGCAATTAGAATGAACAAGAGTATGATTTTTAAAATATGTATTATCCTTTAGTATGACTTCAGTTCGCCACTTAGTCGGTCAGTTTAGAAAAACAATATTTCCAAGTTAATTTAATTTAAAATCGTCTTTGTTGTTTTGTAATTGTTTTTGTTTTGTTTAGGCCACGCAATAAGAAGCGCTGGTGGCCTAGCGATAAGAGCGTGCGACTTGCAATCCGGAGGTCGCAGTTTCAAGCCCCGGCTCGTACCAATGAGTTTTTGGAAACTTATGCACGAAATATCATTTGATATTTAATTTACCAGTCGCTTTTCGGTGAAGGAAAACATCGTGTGGAAACCGGACTAATCCCAACCAGGCCTAGTTTACCCTCTGGGTTGGAAGGTCAGATGGCAGTCGCTTTCGTAAAAACTAGTGCCTACGCCAAATCTTGGGATTAGTTGTCAAGCGGACCCCAGGCTCCCATGAGCCGTGGCAATATGCCGGGACAACGCGAGGAAGAAGAAGGCCAAGCAATAAGAAGGTATAGAGGAAATGATTGGAACACAATTTTTGACTTCGTAACTTTGTTTGGACTAGTTAGGAGGTGAACATATCAAAAGTCCCCGGCGTAGCCCTTGAACTGGGGGAGGAGAGGGGGGCTTAAAGGTCCCATTTTTAGATTTTTCGCTTCTATCTCGGAAACTATGCGTCCTAGCGACATGATCATTTAACAAAATGAAAGCTGTTTAAACAAGCTATGTTAAAATACCAGTTGGTTCCTAGTGCCAAGGCACAATTTCTCAGTCGTAGTTCAAATAAGAAATTAAAATTCATTTAAATTTTTTTGCGCCCTCTAGATTACTTTACTGTAACATTCCGGATCTACTGACATTTGACACTGACTAAGTTTATAAGTGTGCGTAAATGCAAGATATTGAAATTTTTTGCAGTTATGACGCATATTTGATGAAACAGTGCTGTTGAGTGTAAAATATTTCGATGTAGAAGTAATATTTTTTATTGTTATATCAACACGTCTTGAGTCATTCGCTTGCCCTTATCCCATTCATTTGGGGTCGGCGCAGCATGTATTTTTCTTCCATATCTTTCTGTCACCCGTCATCTCATCGTTCACTCGCGTTCGTTTCATGTCATCTCTCACACAATCCATCCACCTTTTCCTAGGTTTTCCTCTCCCGTTCCATCCCTCCACATTCATTCGTAATACCTTTCTCGTCACATGATTTTAATCCCTCCACATCACATGCCCATACCACGCTAGGCGATTCGCTCTTACTTTATCTATTATGGGTGCAACTTTCAGGCTTCCTCCTATATACTCATTCCATATCCTTCTCCAACTCTTGCAACCTGTGCTTATGGGCGCCCTTCAGGTTGTTTACATGTCGATGTTTAATGCGATTTTAACTGGGTGGTGATTGTCCCGACGCATGACATGTCCATACCAAACGCATTTGGCTTTCTTGCAGTTTTCCTGGGATTTTTGCCACTTTAAAACTACCTCTTACAAACTCATTTCTGACTTTGTCCAGTTTAGTCACTCCGACCCACCTGAGCATTTTCATCTCAGTCGTAGCCATTCATGTTCTTTCTTAGATGTCCAGCACTGCTCCATACAGCATGACGGGTCTGACGCACGTTTTATAGACTTTCTCTTTCGTTTTAATCGGTATTCTACGATCGCAGAGTACCCCTGATATACCATGCCATTTTAACCAGCCAGCATTCACTCAATGCGTTATGTCGGCATCGCAACAGGCATTTTCATGCAGAATAGAACCAAGGTGTTTGAATTTGTTAACCAAGGGTACCGGGGTCTCTTCTATGATTTCTATGAAAAGTGTTGAGTCGTATGGGCTTCCGAACAGGAATCTCACATATTCTGACTTAGTTCGACTGATTCTTAAACCATTCACCTCAAGTGCAAGTCTCCACCTGTTAGTCGCTTGTTGTAAATCTTCCATTGATTTTGCTACCAGAACAATGTGATCAGCGTACAACATGCACGATGGCACTCTCTCTTGTATGTCTCTGGTAAGGTAGTCCATACTACTACACATACCATGCCACTTGCCATACCATTCAGTTTCCAATGTACAGTCAACCAATTTAATTCCTAGGCCACTATAGAACCATGCCATAATGACTTCTACGACAGTGCTTATTGAGTGATGCGTGTCAAGTATCTAGTAGTTAAAGCGACAAGGTTCTATAGTGGCCTAGGATTCAAATTGGTTGACTGTACTTAGCCATACCCCGAAGTTAACGGAGTTTAAAAAAACACCATGTAGTGTATAGCGCCTTCTACGACTAATTATCTGATGGTAACTGTACATGGTTTCAGAGTGAAATGCCCCTGGTACACCACCAAGCCGCGCCCGGAGCCGGCGCGGGTGAACTTCACCGGGTTATTCTTTGCCATACACAGGGAGGACCGGTGGACAGATTACGACGTATCCAATCTCTTTAAAGTACGTATTACTTGATAATTGGCAGTAAATGTAGTGAAACACAAGCAACTTGTCGGCAGTACAATAAGTTTTTGGCAAAAAAAAACATTTTTGATACAAGATGATGGAGACAGGAAGTGGCCATAGAAACTCTGTGATAAAACAAAGAAACCTAATTGAATTTGGGGTTTTTAGAATTTTCTCGATGAGTATAAGTTGCCTGTGGATGGTAAAGTACAGTCAGTGATAAAAGATTGTATCACAAATACAATTTATGCCAAAAACTTAATAGTTAATAACATTGATTCTTTGCAGCTTTTAAGCATTGGAACGCTTTTGTATTATTACTATCATATTTAGTTAATCATGGCCACGTATTTTCGCGAAAATCTTTTAAGGCCAATGTATTATAAATTATAAGCCAAGTTAGAGCACGTGGCCAACCATTATTTGAAATTTCACCATAAATGACACGATTTTTGGTTTCAGAGCTTTAGCGCTAAACTTATAGAGTTGAAGTACCGCGAATGCAGAACGTTCACCACCCGCACTACCACGACTGTAAAGATCTACCCTATTTACTACGATCAGCTGATAAGCCCCAAGACAGGGCGAATCGTGGCTAAGGTATGCATGCTTCGCAGGTGTATGTGTTTCTTCCACATTCCGTCACGGCACCTACAGAATATCAACCACCACCACTGCAAAGATCTTTTCTGTCTTGCCTACTACCTGACGTTCTTATTTTGTAGACGGGACTTATCATAGCCATGGTATGGATGCTTTGCAAGTGTATGTTTTCTCTACATAATAACACTTATTTAATTTAATCGTAAGGCATTGTTATATATTATACAGATACAGAGAAATCATACCCACTCACGTGCTTTTGGTAACTGTAGTTACCAGCTGTCACCCTTATTTTATTATAATAATATAAGTCACTGAAAAATATCAAGCACGTGATTGGATAAGTCGACCTCCAGAGAATTAATCCACTTAATAGCTTCGTCGTTCAGTTTGATCAGGTTTTCCGGGGGGCCTCCAGTATATCGAGTAGATGGGCACTCTTGGAAAATATGTCGCTCCTCGGCACCACACTGACAGGCAGGAGACTTCACCCATCCGCAACGATATTTATACAGGGCACAGCGACCGTGGCCGGTCCGCAATCTATTAAGGTTACACCACATCTGCCTCAGCAGTTCGAACCCATCTATTTTCTTACGCGGAATAATCCCCGATCCAAACCTTTCATCCATTGCAGTACTCCAAAGTTGCATCCACTCCGGGTTAGCGTTGTAGTCTCCTTGTGAAAGAGTTGACGCAATACTGTAGGAAGGGTTCCTGGACTTCAGGCGACTATTTACAGGGTGCGTGAATTCACTGTGTATTGGTAGAATCGGGTTGCCTCTAATTTTGCAAGTCTCTTTCATAAGCGCATCCTTTCTACGCAAATCAGGTGGCAGGATTCCACAAAGAACTGGGAGCCAGTGGCATGGGGTAGAACGCAGTGTGCCGGATATGAGTCGCATAGTTTTATTTAGCTCCGTATCGACTTTTTTGGTGTGAACGCTGCCCAGCCAGACTGGCGCGCAATGCTCAGCTGAGGAATACACCAGCGATAAGGCAGATGTACGCAAAGTGTTGGCATTTGCTCCCCAGGATGTACCAGTAAATTTGTGAATGATGTTGTTGCGGGTTTGTAGTTTACGTCCCATACAAGTGTTGTTGAAGGTCACAGAACGGTCAAGGGTGACACCGAGGTATTTCGGAGTAGAATTGTGTCTCAGGGTCGAACCGTTGAGAGAAACTTTGTGTTCGCGATTTGCCAGTTGGTTGTGTAGGTGGAAACAGCATGTTTCGGTCTTACTTGTGCTAGGTGTGAGGCGCCATGCTTTGAAATACCTTGCTAGTGTAAAGTGCTTGCAAATATCGTCGGCGTATATAAACGTACGAGCCAGGGTAGGAGGAAGGTCGTGGATGTACAGATTGAACAATGAAGGGGCTAGTACAGAGCGCTGAGGCAACCTGTTGTTCAGTTTCTTCACGTTGCTGACCTTGGAACCCAAGTGAATGCGGAACCGTCGTTGAGAAAGCGTGCTTGATATAAGTTGAACGATTTCTAAGTTGGGAACTGCCATTAAAAGTTTGTAAAGCAGCCCCTCTCTCCATACTGTGTCGGACGCTGCTGTTAGGTGGATGAAAACTGCCCCAGATTTAAGTCCATTTTGGTATCCCGTCTCTATACGAGTGGTTAATGCTATGACTTGATCTGTACAGCTGCGCCCGGATCTGAAACCCGCTTACTCTACTGGAGTAACGTTATCTATGAGCGGCGCTATTCTTTTCAGCAGGACTCTTTCCAGAAGTTTATGCACATTACTTAGCAGAGATATGGGGCGATAGCTAGAGGGGTCATCGTCATTCTTTCCTGGCTTCAGTAATGCGATCACTTTATATTCTGCGAATAACCTAGGGAGTCTGTTGGACTTCAGATTCAGAATTTCGGAGAGAAATAAAGTTAACCACTTTATGGCATGTGAGCCAAGATTTATGAAAAATTCGTTGTATATTTCATAGACTCCTGCTGCTTTTCCAAGCTGAAGACCTTTGATAGCTCGTTTGACTTCCTCCGCTGCGAAGGGCTTTGACAGGTCAGGGTCAGATTTATGCTCGGCCTTCAGCTGTTGCCACTTTTTCTTCACCTTTTTTGTTTCCAGCTCCGCTGTTCTGGACCCGGGTACGTCCTTAAACTACGTCCAAAAGAGAGGTATGGGCATTGTGAATTTCATCTCGCTTTGTGTGGTAGGACACAGCCAGTGGATGTCATTCCAGATCTAGAGCAACTGGGGAAGTACCTCCACCTTATAGAAAACCGCAGCCAAATAACACTAGACCCTACTCATAGTGTTGTGTTCCTGCCGGTAAGTAAGGTTGCCAGAGCTCAACGAGGGGGGGCGGGTTTAGGGTCGGCAACGCGCATGTAACTCCTCTGGAGTTGCAGGCGTACATAGGCTACGGAGACTGCTTACCATCAGGCGGGCCGTATGCTTGTTTCCCACCGACGTAGTATAAAAAAAAAGCTTGTCTCCTTTTGCTCTGGACTCAGAGACTAACCGGTTTGCTATCTGATTAACGCGACGATGACTGTTTCCCATAAAGCTTGTTTAACACCCTCCATGCTTTACGACTTGAACGCCTGAAGTCCATCGATTGGACAGTATTCCTCCATTAGTTGGAGCGGTTTTCGTCCAAGAAGCTTAGTGCCGATCGAGCTATCCCCAGTTTTTTTGTAGTCTTTGTAGAGCTGGTGACTAAGTTTATTCCATCCAGGAACATAGGTCCTTTCTGAAACCCCTACACACGTGGGCCTTAGCAGAAGGCATAATCAATCCCACGAAACGTGTGTAGTTATGTGTTGTCGGAGGGATAAATCGGACACCTGCGCCCAATTTTACTGCATAACTAGCCCAGTTTGCTGTGTCAAAATAACACGAATTGACTAGCATGTTAGGTACTATTTCGCGGATTCGCAAAGTACTTAATATTTTTTGTTTTAATTGGATATATGGATGGACTTCGGGAAGTCTGGTTTTTATTTTATCTTATGTGTGCGGACAACTTCAACTACTCCTGCTCTTCGGCTGCGACATCCTGCTGTATCCAATCTTACTTATCTTATCCATCGTATCTTAAAATTAAAATTACATACATAAGCATTACTAAAGACCACGAACCTCAGCATAATACTGATCCGAAAGACAGCGCTGATCTTCCGGCGAGACCATTTGTGGGCCACGATCGCAGTTGTACGGGACTGCCCTACGCTGAACGCAGCCTTTGCAGCCGCGACCAGCGCCATCTTGTCGACTGTCTTTGGCAGTACCTCACAATTACATTATTGATATTGACAATAACAAAAATAATAAGCTACTGTTACACATGCTCTATTGTAGAGCATGCTTATTAGTTATTTACGATACAATTGCGAAAAATAGGAAATTCGTAACGAGTGGCGATAAATTATTACCTATTCGCACATGTATCGTACAACGTTTTACAGTACATACCCTTTACATTTTCGACATAGTTACATAATGTGCTAATTTACACACTAGTGCGGAAAAGTAGCACATGTACTGTAAAAACTATTTACATTTGCTAGCAATAAGCATGCTAGTTTTAATTTTTTACTACTACGATACTAGCATGCTCAATAAGCAAACCTGTTCCCACGCGCTAAAGCACGCCCCCCTCCACCCGCGCTGCAGGCAGCATGCCCAAAAATCTCACGACCGTCGATTTTTGAGAAAACTCAAAATGAGCATACTGATTACATATTAGCAATGTTTCGACACACACACTACACACTACATAATACTAAGTAGCAATTGCTCACTAGTGGCATGCTTTCGTGCTTGTAATCAGCACGTGTAACAGTACCAAGCGATTTTTACCTTTCATTCGTTTTCAAATCCATTTACTTTTACAACATATTAGGTACAAAAATACATGCAACAAAAGTGCTTAAATTCAAATAAGTAGGTACTTTACAACATAACTAAAGAGGTAAAGTTTACGAAAGTGAAACTTCCGCAGCTGACCATGGTGATCATGCTTTACGTAGTTCAAAGTTTATTTATACTGTACCCTAAGGGAATGAAGATAAAGAAAATAAATAACTTAACCTCTCGTATGCTTAGACGCGGATCCATTCGTGGGAATTTAAATCTATTGTTTTTTAATATCAGGGTCACTTTTTCTATGATTAAATTTGACAGGCCGCATACGAGGGGTACTGACACCAGCATCCCGTAAAACGGCGCGTACAACTTCGGCAGCTCTAACTCTTATCTTATTTTACAGTACATATGGGGCTACTTTATAGCACTAGTGCGAGAAGTAGCATATTATGTTACTGTGTCGAACATTTAAAGGGCCATATGTACTGTAAAACGTTGTACGATACATGTGCGAATAGGTAATTCGCAACTCGTGTCGATTTAAAACACTCCCTTCGGTCGTGTTTTAATTTATCGCCACTCGTTTCGAATTTCCTATTTTTCGCACTTGTATCGTAATGTACTATTACCTTATCTTACACAGTGCTGGGTGTGCGGGCTTATGGAATCCGGCATCCCTGAGAACGCGCACTGCGCGGAGAACTTCGGTAGCAACCCCAGCAGCGTAGCCCTGGCGGAGAAGAACTCCTACAGGCGGTATTGCCGGTTTATGGACGAGTAAGTACTTCGATAATAAGTCATCCCTAGCACTTGATGTGCGCGGACATTTATATCTTCTATAGTTCTCAACTGCGCGTTTCTCCAGAAACTTCCTGCCTCGCACAGCTAAACTCTGGAATGAACTGAAAAAAAAAACGACTTAGACTTACTCTCTAATTGGTTCCAACAAAATTTACTTACCATAAATACCTCTAAAACGTGTTATGTAGTATTTGCAGCCAAAAACAAAAATATCGAACAAATTCAAGATTTATATACACCGTGTTTTTATTGAATTCCGTTAACTTCGGGATATCGGTAAGTACGTTTAAGGAAACTAAATGGCATGGTTAATATAAAAAAAAAATGTTTTTTTTTTACTATTTTTATTTTTATAAAATGTAGCTATATGTTGCATATAGCGTTGTTGTAACACGGGCATTACATTTAACTCAACCAAACAATTGAAAACAATTGAAAACTGTGACATATCAATGTCATTTCGACCGTCGATCGTCCGAGATAGTACTTACGTTTAGTAGCAAATGTATGAACTTTCACTAAACACTAATCAATATGTAAACAGGCCCTAAGGCAAGTGTACACGTTCCTAAGGGCCTTATAAGATAAAAATTAATGATTGATTATCTCCGAAATGGAGTTAATTAGAATATCGGTGTCTTTGAGAAAGTTACTTAATTTAAGCTCAGGAATGCACCCTCGAAATAACGCAAATAAAAAAAACACGGTGTATAAACGGAGATAAAATATTAAGAAAAGACTATGAAAAGTACCTAGGCTTGACTTTAGACAGTAAACTTACATGGAAGCCACATATAGCTAATATAAAACCTAAAATTACATCGTTAACAGCAGCAATGCGCTACATAAGTAGTTATCTTCCAAAACAAACTCGTGTCAACATTTATATTTCTTTGATTAAGCCTCACTTAGAATATCTAACCGAATTATGGGGTAATGCAGCAGCGTCCAACATAATAAAATAAACATATGTACTTACTAATTATTAAAGATTTAACTAATCTATCAAATAAGTCTGCATGCTTGCTTACTGCTAATATATTATATGTATAGTTAATTGTTGTCTTATAAGTGAAATTTTGTAATTTCTTCAGACAATAAATACTCTTTAAACCGAACTGTCGCCTCGGTATTTCTAGACTGATACGACCTTCAAACCTACAAGTAAAGAGCGTACTCCCGTCTTAAACACCTGGGCAACGCACTTACAACCCCTCTGGTGTTGCGGCTGTCCATGCTATTTGCCTGGTTGCTTGTCTCCAATATCATTTAAAAAACGACTTCAGTAACTCTCCCACCAGCATGGCCCCTCTCAGAAAAGAATTCGTAAAGGCGGCACTGCCGGTATATGGACGAGTAAGTACTTAAGTATCCCATCTTATTTCCAACATTTTTCATTTATCACAATTACGATAAGCAGGTCCATTACTGATACTGGTACCAGTTTAATTAAATTCATTTTGCAGGCATGGGAGGAGTCAAATTTCGGGGTTATTCGCGGACGGTTTAGAACGCAAAATGACTAGTGTAATATTTTACCTACATCGGTTATAGTCTACCGCTCTAACGGACTAGAACGCAAAATGCCTACATAATTTTTTTCGTTTTATCTTAACTTTATAGCGATGTCGACAGAGCCCCGCTTCCGCGGGGCTCCTATTCTGTACTGTTTGGCCTTCGGCCATTTGAAGATACCTAACGAACCTAACCTACCTATATAAAATGTTGTGGTCATTTTGCGTTCTAGACCGTTTGCGATGTAGACTAATAGCGATATAGACAAAATATTACAGTAGTCATTTTGCGTTCTAGACCATCCGCGAATGACCGAAATTTCGCGTGTAAAAATACGCAAACTAGTAAGTAGGTATAACGGGGTAGCAATGACTGACTAGCTAGACTCGGATTAGGAAAGTCAAAAGGTAGCAATTAATGGTTGACGAGTCTCTCGATACATATTTTTGCAGCTGACTGGACATGCGTCTTTTGAATTCACTCATCGTACATGACAATTGTTTATATGCGTGGCAATGAGGTTCAGGTTTGTATGCGTGGTTCAGGGTACGCAAGGGGCGCGTCATCTCCCGTGACAACTTTGTAGCGAGTAGGTTTTGATTCCCTTGCGAGTGTCAAAAATATGTAGAAATTTGCGGCATAAACGGTTGTATCTTTTGATTGCGTTGGTTTAGAAGTTTAATTTTTTCACAGCTCCAAGGAACAGTAGACCTGAGTATTTCATATAAATTCCAGCTTGATACCTCCACGCGTTCCTGAGAAAAAGGGTCTTGACAGACAGACGGACAGACGTACAACAAAGTGATCCTATAAACGTTCCGTTTTTTCCTTCGAGGTACGAAACCCTAAAAAACATTATATCCTTATTTCAGAGTTCCACTATGGTTCAACCGTTCAGACCCGCTGTCTGTGTTTGGCGAGTGGACGGGCGGGTGCTCGAAACGCTGGCTGGACTTGTCCGGGCTGTACACGCAGCGCACGTGTCGCAGCCTGACCACCCCCGCCGTCGGACACCACTTTCTAAGCAAGAGGATGGCCAGGCTCGAACTGGCTCTGAGGGTACCTACATTTGGAAGTCATTTCTTCAATATATGTCTCTTTCTTTACTCACATTTATCCCTCACTATAGTGGTACATAAAATTGTAGAAATTTATTGAAGGTGCCACTGTGGTTAAATAGGCAACACATGACGCAAACATCCATACATACATTCTTTACGTTTGTATTAAAAAAATTAAAAATTATTTATTTCCATTTTACGCTGCAGCCACAGGATATTCCTTTTACAGTAAAGGTTTAAAATCTTAATGTTAAAGCCTAAGATTAACGATGGTCTCCACACTAGGCAAAGCCTGTATCGTGGTTACCAATTTAAAGATACTTAAATATAACACTTTTGACACCAAACATTTTTTTTTACATGCATGTTTAATTTTTTTAGATATATACACTATGTATCCATTTAAATTGCTTGAGCATAAAGGTGCACAAGTTAATGTGTATTTTAATATTTAATGTGTATGTATGTGTGTGTGTTTTTGCGCATGCATTAAATCATAGCAAGGAGATGCAGGAGATGCATTTTAACATTTGATGTTGACATACGTAACCGATGTTTTAATCTAGCATCAGATTTTTACAATGGATAAATTCGACCAACATAATACGTATTTCATCAATATATTACATATACATCGATGCCTTCATTTATCAACATCAACATAAAGTTAATTATTAAGAGTCCGCAGCAGCTCGGTTCTCCATACAACCGTAGTCAAGCTCTTCTTTCTAAACGACTAGCTAGATTGCTCTGAAGCTTTGTACTTACGATAGGATAAGGTATAGGTATCTATGCCTTTAATAAGCGGACCATAGTGCAAAAAAATACATCGATTTTAAGTTTTTCATTAAAGTTTTGTAGTTTTTGCTCTATTTCGTAATATATGTGCATTAAAAAACACTGCTAAGTTGAATCAGACCAGGACAAGTCTGCAACGATTTTGATAGCACACGTACCTAGTGCAAGTAAACGAACAAATTTTCGTTGCCGGACCAGCAACATCTCCAGTATCTCCTGATGAGGCCTCGTAGAGGCGAAACACGCGTCGAGTTTTGTACTTTTGGTGGTAGATTGTTATATTTATTTGCGACTTAATTTTTGAGGTGGCAGGGTGGAATATAAATTGCATAGAAAAAATACGCAAATTAGTACTAATTGACTAGCACGTTCTTATTTCGCAGCAAAGTAATATTTGTGTTATGGTTTATATGGATTTCCGCAAAGTAACGCCTGATGCTATATAGTACATTGTGCAACGAGGGGGGTAAGTGTAATTTTGGAAGCGAGGGTGGTAATTCCCGACAGCCGCAGGTTGGAGGGAATTAAAGACCCGTGTTTCCAATATGCTTACCCGCGGAGTTACACACAATGTTTTTCATCACACTTGCGAAGAAAAAACTAAATTATAAGGGAAATAATTCTTAAACACTGTGACATTTCAAACATTCGTCCGCCATTTTGTAATTTCTTGACAGGTTAGGCATCGAAGGCAGAGACCTATTCGCCATTCAGCCACGATTGAAAATTATGTAAATATATTTTAAACGGCTGTTAAATTAATAAATTTTATTTAAATAATTTTAAACATCAACAAAAATATTACATTATAAACGTCAGTATTTTAAAAGTAAAACTCATTTATGCTACTTGGTTTGTATGAATAAGTGTCTTAATAAATAAAAAAAGCTATAACTCCCTAGGGAGTTATAGTTTTTTTCACAATCCATAACTCTCGCGGGAATAAAATAGGTCTTTGTCCTTAAGTAAACCTGCATGAAATAAGATCTTTTTCGAGCAAGTGTCATGATAATATATGAATGTGTGTCTTTTCAGGACGTCAAGGAAGGCTGCGTGACGAGTCCCATGGCTACGCTCGTCCCTTTCTCCCGTGCGGTCTCGCTCTTCGCCCGCTTCCACGTTTGCGTCTGCAGAGGCCACTTTTGCAACCTGGCGTCCCGCAAGGCGCTATCATTGGGCTTGACTATGTTGTGCTTGGTAGTAAAAGTACTCGGGTTTTAGCTCCAGGAAACCCACAGGGACTTCATTTTAGACCTGATTTATCTATTTTATACCTGTCCTGTACTTGTAAACACACTAGTTACTTGTGTTTCTGCAATCAGGCAATTCGCATACTTTGTATACCTATTTTAAGTGTGTGAATAGTTGGCGTGATAAGAGGATTTCAGTGATTGCTGCTGTCTTGAAAGGATCCGCATTTCCTTTCCTTTAATGTGTTCGTTGCTCGCTTCCGCGTTTGTGCCTGCCTCTTTGGTAACCTGAGGGCCTACCGCGAACCACGTTCGACATGTTGCCTCCCTATCACACTTACGTACGAATTTACAAGAGCGACAGAGAGGCAACACGTCGAACGTGGTTCGCGGTAGGTACTCTGGCGTCTATTACTATCATTGGGTCTGATTTGTTATTCTCTTAACGGCAATTTGTTTAATAAGAGGACTCAAGTCTTCGCTGAACTCGGCAAGAAGCTCACTTTGGTACATTTGTTTTGACTCTCCAAGATAAAACCAGTATTGCAATGGAAATGAAAAGCCTATGGCCTGACGATGTTGTTGGGTACGAGGCAAATATCAGCTGCAATAAATCCTTTCCTCTTATGCTGCCGCGCTCTACCTACTCTTAATTTTTACGACTGTGCTTTTTAATTTCTAGGACTCTATCAGGCGTTCAGCAGGAAACTATATTTGATTCCTCTGATCTTTCTCCTTAACATCCTATTCTAAAGCGAGGCGTGGACGAGCAAGAACGTGCTTGCAATTTACGTTATATTGCCGATTGCTATGGTAAACTGTTTTCAAAAGTTTGATCATACCGCAATGTGATGAAAATTGCATGCAAGTTCTTGCTAGTCTAAACCTCGCTTTAGGATTGAATTATTTAGTTACTGAGTTGGTGTATAATTTAGATTTATGTCTGTATCTTACTTAATTTAATAAATGTATATTTTATAGAGTAAATGTATTTTTAGTGTTTACACTTGTAATATAAATATATGGTACTTTTAAAATGTAAGCTTTTTCTTGTTTTATTTCTAATATCTGGGAGACCGGACTTTGCTCGGAAACATATACAAACTGAAAAATGCGCATTTTCCCAGAGATAATACCTAGCTAGATCGATTTATCGCCCCCTAAAACCACCATATAGCAAATTTCATCGAAATCGTTAGAGCCGTTTCCGAGATCCTAATCAAAGGGTAAGTTAGTTTAGGCTTTCACTTTCATAGGTTAGGTTTTATAAAAAACCGACTTCAACAAAGGAGGAGGTTATCAATCCGACCGTCTTTTTTTTATGTTTGTTACCTCAGAACTCCGTCATTTCTGAACCGATTTGGAAAATTATGTTTCAGTATAGGTACTATAGAGTCTGTAGTTGGTCCAGGTGTTATAGAAACTCAATTTTATTGGATCTACGAGGAATCCAGGGAACTCCTCAAATCTTATAGGCATACATATAGCGATTTCAGTATTTTCATCAACAAACCAAGCATTTTCATCCAAAACAGTTAGTGTCATTTGATGAAGTGGAACTGCTGATGATGACCAGAACGGGACTCTTTAACAACGCATATTTCACTTTTTGCGAGTTGTCCTCTTCGTTATGATTGTTAAGCAAGTAAGTTCTGAAGGAACATTTGTGATTGCATGTAACACTACAAAAAGTTATACTCTACCACACAATCATAAGATTCATAAGTAACCATGATGAGCTCAACGGGGGGGGGGGGGGGGGGGTTTAGGGTCGGCAACACGCATGTAACTCCTCTGGAGTTGCAGGCGTACATAAGCTACAGAACTACTGCTTACCATCAGGCGGGCCGTATGCTTATTTGCCACCGACGTATGCTTATTTATGCATATGCATATGCTTATTTGACACAGACGTAGTATAAAAAAAAGTACTACATGAGTCAGACCAAGCTAAGTTAGCAGCGATTTTGATAGCCCAGCCTGTGCCAGTGTTAAGTAATCGCATAGAGTACAATAAGTATAGAGATGAAATGGTAGAACCGGCAGATGATCGAACGAGATGCTCTTATGGAACTTTCAGTAGGAGTAGCAGAGAAAGCGCTACACAAATGTCTGTTTGACCCAATGGTGGACACCGACGTAGTATAAATAAAATTATGTACAAAATACTTGCCGCTCGGAAAAATTTCAAATGATAATTAATTATGCTCTGTTACTTAAGACGAAATCCAAAATACACACTGTACTATATTTTGAAGAAACATTCAGTTTTAAAAATATGAAATAGGATTGATGCTTATACTACAGTTATGGACAGATGGTCTCTTGGACAGAGTCATGACCTGCACAAACTATATAGAGATACTATACGCATGACCAGGGCCGAACTGCGAAGTTCCGTCCGGATTTTTGTGCAAACAGGATCTCGATGTATAAAGTTTCGCACTTCGCACGAAGACGCGGAGCCACTGTGTTATACCATACGGTTTTTGTATACAAATATAGATTCTGCAGTACTAAACTAAAAACCGCAGCACCGGACGTCGCTGCGAAGTGCTGCAGTGTGACATCCGCCTTATAATACAGGCGGATGTCACTTTTTGAATTTCGAGCGCTCGGTTTCGTGTAATCTCCCTCCCTCTACATTTTAATAATATTTATATCATAGGTAGAACGTTGTGATTATAAGCTCTTTGAATATCTCCATACCAGGCATTTCAATTCTAATTAAATTGAAAATGAGTGGTCAATACCACTAGATGTCCATTTTTTAGTGCTGGTATTTCATAAATAGCTTCGCCGTTTTCCACAGATATTCGAGTAACGATATCGAGCGCTCGAAATTTAAAAATCGGCCCGCAGGCCTGAAACTGGCTCACGCATGCTGTATATCAAAGTAAACGCGATAACAGTGATTTCTACGATACTTAAGTATTCAATTAAAAACTAAACGCATTATTCTCTCTCGGACAACGCCGTCCTCGAAACGTCGGAGGTAAATTTTAAAACTGAATACGCGATTAAGTCCAGTTTGTGTTAGTTAATAATGTGTATAAATCGTGAAAGTTTAAATCAGTGTTTTGTAAACGCATTATGCCAAAAAAATCTATTTTACGCCAAAAATACCTTTACATCGTTCTGGATAGCTTCGAATTACTGGATCGATTTTTCAAACATAGCTAAGAACAACCGCAAGGAAACTCGCTTTCACATTAATAAAACTCATCGAAATCAGTCCATCCCTTTGAGAATACTTTTAGAGCTACGATGCCACAGACAGTCACACAGCAGACATTGGCGTCATACATATTACTACGGAAGGTGGATAAAGGAAATAAATCTCCATGTACCAAAAAGTGTCATCAAAAAACCTTAAATAGGTGGCGCTACAATACCTAGAATACTTGAACAAAAAAATCAAATCATGGACAGCGCACTTCACTCCGTCGATAGCGCCTAGGTTCTTAGCTACTCTAGCGCTACTCTGGAGAGATTTGGAACTATTATTTATAGCTGACAGCTGGACACTTTTGCAACAGTTCTACCATAAGAGATGTCTCTTCTCTTAATTCCACACTCCATACATATTACTTATACACACCTCTTTTCCGTCAAAGTTACAAAAAGGCTACCTTTTACTACCTTCTTCTGTCTTTATTGAAAGAACTTTAACTTGTTCATGACTATTTGTGTCAGTTGACGTTTACACTACTCGATACTCATATTTGATTATTGTTTTATAAGGGTATTTGGTATATTTTGATAATGCTTATTCAAGTTCTACTGGTTTGTTTAGACGCATTTGTTCAAGCAAATATAAAGAACGATATTGGGGATATTCCCTATGAAAATCCTGGTAGGTATTTTATCGTTGTCAATAGTCCAGACGAATTGGTAGTATCGGTAAAGTACCGATTTCAATCCTAAGGCAACGTCTAACCGGCGACGATTAGCTAGAAGCGAAAAGCGAGTAGCGTAGAGGGATTACACGACCCGCTTTCGCTTGATCGCATAAAAGCCGTCGGTACGTGATAGTGTAGTGTATATAAGGCCAAATTATTGTACCTATGTTTTACGAATAAATTATTATGATTACGTGCCTCGGCGAACATTCCCGACGCGCTACAGAACCGTGTAAAGCCCAACAGGACTCTGAAGGCACTGAAGGATACTCGATACGAAGAGCATTATAGGCTTTCAGCGTAATTGACCCATAGGCTACCCGTGTAAAATACTTGGCTTTTTAGAATACTCGAAGAAAGACCAGCCATTCCAGCGATATTATTTACACTAACATATCCTTTCTTAATGGAGCAGAACGCTTCATGTAATTCATCATTTAAAGAATATGTACGTATTCTTCAACGGTTGAGGCTCTGCGTTTTCAGCTTTAATCTTCCTCAAGAATCACTCTATAGATAGCCTATGGACGCCATTCCATAGGCACGGAGACAGCTGAGCATCAGGCGGGCCGTATGCTTGTTTGCCACCGACGTGCTTTAAAAAAAAGGAAGACCACATAAAAATCCGTTCAGTATTTTTTGAGTTTATCGCGAACATATTAACTGAGAAGTACTGAAACACCGCGAGATTTTTCACCAATTTTGGCCACATTAAGAATTTTCCCGCCAAGCTTTCTTCAATCAGCCAATATGTATCTTCAACGGTGAATGCTCTGCGTCATCAGCCAGCATCTCATATAGCTTTTGTGTTCCAGCGACCCCGGCAGCTTCCCCCGGAATGCCCGCAATCCCGGACAGTGATTATGGCAATATTCCGTATGATAAAGGTAATTTCATACAACGTACAATTTACTAAACTAGCGGCTGTGTGAGCTGTAGACCTCGCGATAAGATCGATAAGCTTAAAATATGTAAAAACAAAAAAAAGGCTTACCCAATCTGTCAGCGCTGTATATTATGGAGCTCTGTAAGCTTGTACGGCAATATCCTGATTTATATCCGCCAAAAACCAATTTTAATAGTGATAGCCTCAATAAAATATTTGTGCATGACGTTCAGTACCCCTAGTGTAACTGTGATCGACATCATAACGTGACGAACGCGTTTGCGTTAAGTGTCATTTTGTATAGGATTTTGAGTTTCCAAAACGTCCCGCTTGGCGCGCTTTTCGAAATTCAATACAAAATGAGACTAAACGCAAACGCGTACGTCACGTTTGGAAATCGAATTTATTTACACTACGGGTACAGACTCCTGTTGGTAAGTGGAGCAATGTTTTTGAGATTTACAACTCCGGCAAAGATTTACAACGCCTTACGAACCGAAATTAAATAAGTCTCTTTCGCCTACTAAATAGTTTTATTCTAACCTAGTCTAAAGAAATATCTTTTTGAGCTGTGCCGAAATTAAATGTAAGATAAAATTAATCGCATGCTACATAGTTTATTATAATTAATCGCATGGTAAAATTGTATTGAGACCAAACAACATGTAAAAAATGTACCATCTTATGTCAACATACAATTTATGGCAGATAAATGAATTGACATGAAATGTCTTAAGTGCCATTGACCGCAATGGCACTTAAGTCCTTTATGCCAATTTCTACCATTTTGAACATTTTACAAAACGACAGAACCTGCTTACAAAATTTCGCGAGATTCAGTTGAGAATTGCGCCCTTTAGAGGAAAACATCCGGGCATACGAAAGCAAATTGCCTTGGTCACAAAACGTAGACCTTCGCTAACGCTTCGGTCAAATATATATTAAGTCTGGTAAAAAAAATTTTTTTTGTTACAGTTTTCTGTTACATAATACATATTTTATGAACCTCCAAGTCTTTTTAGCAGTAAGATTTATGTGCGTATTATGCACCTTTGACATATGTATCATACATGACTGTATGTGTTCTAAATAAATAAATAATAATAAAAAATCTCCTTCATGAAACATCCATGTCCAAACACTTAAAACATTCATAATTAATTAAAAAATAATTTATTTTGTTACGTTTCAGTAACTACCACTACCAGCAAGAGCTATGATTATGGCAACATCCCATATGAAGAAGGTAATCCGATACGAAAAAAAAAACATAGTTTATTTTGCTCGAAACAACTACTATGATGATTATACCCCATTTCATTTACCATGGCGCGATTCCACTTGAAACTGCACAAAGAGAACCATAACTTTGATCTATTGTTTTACATTTGCTTCACGAGCTCTGCTACTCAAAACCAGCGTGTGGTCAATTTTGTCCGGCTTTCATTTGAGGGATTTCATTTGAAATATGTAGGACCCCCGCGAAGTGTAGTTTAGTTGGGAAGGAAATGTTTCACTAAGGAAAGATAAATTATCAAGCGGACAAGTTAGGAAATAGACTAGTTAGGAAGTGGTGACTTTAGGAAATAGTCAAGTTAGGAAGTGGACATGATTAGAAAGAGACATGTTAGGAAGTAGACAAGTTTGGAAAGATACAAATTAGGAAGTGGCCAAAGTCGACCGGAGGAGGAATGTGCGTATTATGCAATTTTGAGATATGTATGATATATGACTGTATACATGTGTTCTAAATAAATAAATAATAATAAAAATACATTTCCTTCATGAAACATCCATGTCCAAACACTTAAAACATTAATAATTAATTTAAATAATTTATTTTGTTACGTTTCAGCAACTACCACTACGAGTACCACCAAGAGCTATGATTATAGCAATTTCCCATACAAAGAAGGTAATCCTATACGAAAAAAAAACAGTTTATTATGCTCGAGACAACTACTATAATGATTATACCCTATTTCATTTACCATTGCGCGATTCCACTGGAAACTGCACAAAGAGAACCATAACTTTGATCTATTGTTTTACAATTGCTTCACGAGCTCTGCTATTCAAAGCCAGGGTCTGGTCAAATAATAACACAAGAGAATCAAGACTGGACAGTTACATGTAAGACACGACGCCGCAAAAAAAGTTTGCCGGGTATCTTTTGTTGGCACTACTTGTATTGACCGTCTCAAGTGGAATCCCGCCTTGATAAACGAAATGGGGTAGGTACAAATAAAGTGTTATTTTTGTCCCGGTGTTCGTCTTACCCCGTCTCACCTTATAATTATTAAAATTGAATTGGTAAATTGATTTCTGTAGGTTTTTTTTTTTAGTTATTGTCACAAACAATTTTTAAGAAACAAAAAACCGATTTTCATTTGAGGAAGACCGGTGAAAGAACGATTATTGTTGATTTTGGATTTTATACAATGAAATTAAAAAGACTGCGTCCAACGCTTAATTATGTAGAAAAGGAGGTAACATGTTCTTTTTTTGTCACTGCACCCACCTTGACACATTTCAGATTTGCCCTATGGTTGACTGGTAAGATACCCGCAATAAGGTATTCCACTGTATTAAGATAAATTATTAAATCACTTTTTTAAAAGTAAACGTAATAAATATAAGAGCCTAGGTAGATAGTACCATTTTGTACCATTTGGCGTTGAAACTCTTGGTCCATGGGGTCCCAGCGCGCACAAGTTTTTTGGAGAAATCACGAAACGTCTGGTTGACGTAACTGGTGACCGAAGAGCTGGTGGCTTCCTCGCACAACGTATCAGTATTGCAATACAACGAGGAAATGCCGCCAGCATCCTTGGTACAATGCCTCAAGGGCCTATTTTAGATATAAGCTAGTTATAGTAATCATCTGTATATATCCATCCCGTACGTATTGGGTATGGTGGGATACCAGACACTTGAAGCTCGAAGAAAGGTAGCCTTTCTTTCTTCATTTACTACGAGGTCAGACATATAAAAGGTACCTAGACATATAAGAAGGTAATCCCATACGAAAAAAAAAACATAGTTTATTTTGCTCGAAACAACTACTATGATGATTATACCCCATTTCATTTACCATGGCGCGATTCCACTTGAAACTGCACAAAGAGAACCATAACTTTGATCTATTGTTTTACATTTGCTTCACGAGCTCTGCTACTCAAAACCAGCGTGTGGTCAATTTTGTCCGGCTTTCATTTGAGGGATTTCATTTGAAATATGTAGGACCCCCGCGAAGTCTAGTTTAGTTGGGAAGGAAATGTTTCACTAAGGAAAGATAAATTATCAAGCGGACAAGTTAGGAAATAGACTAGTTAGGAAGTGGTGACGTTAGGAAATAGTCAAGTTAGGAAGTGGACATGATTAGAAAGAGACAGGTTAGGAAGTAGACAAGTTTGGAAAGATACAAATTAGGAAGTGCCCAAATTCGACCGGAGGAGGAGGTTTCTGTGCGTATTATGCAATTTTGAAACATGTATTATATATGAGTGTATACATGTGTTCTAAATAAATAAATAATAATAAAAATACATCTCCTTCATGAAACATCCATGTCAAAACACTTAAAACATTAATGATTAATTTAAATAATTTATTTTGTTCCGTTTCAGCAACTACCACTACGAGTACCACCAAGAGCTATGACTATAGCAATTTCCCATACGAAGAAGGTAATCTTATACGAGAAAAAAAACATAGTTGTTGTTCGAGACAACTACTATGATGTATTATACCCCATTTCATTTACCATAGCGCGATTCCACTTGAAACTGCACAAAGAGCACCATAACCAAGTTATAGGAATATGTTGACCAAAATTCATATAATAATATAATTTAATGTTGATTAATGTAAAAAAGATGGTAACGTATTTTCATACAAATTGCGAGACAATCAAGGACCACTGAGTTACTGTGATTAAGAATATTCACAGTAGTTATTGAATATATAATTCAATATATATTCAATATCGGATTGTAGACCTCGAAAAGGCATACAATAAAGTACCCCGAGAGGTTTTGTGGTGGGCTCTGAAAGAGAAATGCCTGCCTGGAAAGTATGTGGAGCTAATTCGGTCAATGTACAACCGTTGTTGTACAGTCACCATCAGATATATCGGAGGGGCCGAGGTGCTCAAAAATATATGACCACGCAGTCTAGCTCCTTGACAATAGAGGCGTGTTCAGATATTTGTGAGCACCTTGGCCGCTCCGATATCTCTGATGGCGACTGATGTACACGCGTCCGGTCAACTGCTGGCACCACCGACAGATTCAGTGTCACGGTAGTACCAGGGATCGGTTCTGAGTCCCTACCTCTTTCTGCTTATTATGGATGCTCTGTCGTCGGATATAGCGGAGGAGGCACCCTGGTGTATGCTTTTCGCTGATGACATTGTTCTTGTGGGTGAAGACTGACTCGAGGTACAGAGCAGACTTGAGGAATGGCGGCGGAAACTGTTGGCCTGAAGATCAGCAGATCTAAAACTGAACATATGTTCTGCGATTTCGGCAGTTTCTCCGGTTTCGCTGCCATAGACCTCGATGGCGTTACGAGTACATTGCCGGTCTGCTCCGACTTCAAGCATCTCGGTTCGCTCGTGCAGTGCGATGGCGATATTGACCGTGACGTAAAAAACCGGATTAGCACGGGATGGATGAAATGGCGACTGGTCACGGGAACAATTTGTGACGCCCAGATGCCCCTCCGACTGAAGGCTAAAATTTATAAAGCCATCATAAGACCGGTCGCCATGTATGGATCAGAGTGTTAGGCCCTAAAAGTGACGGATGAAAAGAGATTGCATGTAGCGGAAATAAGAATGTTAAGATGGATGTGTGGTCTGACAAGAATGGATAGAAACATATATCATATCATCATATATGAAATTGAACACATATCAGTAAAATGATAAGGATCAAAGTCCAATGGCGTTCTAAAAGTTTTAATCAGTTTAAATATGGCTCTAAAGTCAAAACTGAAGGTTTGCCAGCGAGCGATGGAGCGTAGTATATTAGGTGTTCGTAGAACTGATAGAATCAGAAACACGGAACTACGCTCCAGAACTCGAGTTGTAGATGTAGGCGTCAAGACCGCCAGGCTCAAGTGGGACTGGGCTGGACATGTCTGCCGAATGCATCTCGCTCGTACTCGCATATTAGTCAAAGCGAGATGTATACATAGAAAGTAAGTTGCGCAGACTTTAGCGAATATATTTGATACTAGTAACGCAGTGGTAAGGCTACTTGTAATTTCTATAGTTTTTCTAACACTTTAGCTTCATATGTGCGTGTTAGGAGTTTTCTTTATATTGGGTCATTACCTATGAAATTGGCGTTTTTGTTCATAAGTCATTTAGTCATGTCATAGTTTATTTATTTTAATAGTAACTTCGAAGTATTTTTTAATTTCATTTGGGCACTACATAACAACGATTTTACATACTATTATTTGCTACTTTTATTGTTTTATGTATTCAGAATACCGCCCTGAAAACAGCTCTTTTCATGTGCTGCCGGCTCCAGTATTTAAATGACTTATATTTTTCTGACGGCACAGATTAAAAAAAAATGTGAGATAGAAAATGTGCCTTAAAAATGTCTCAGATTACTGGCAAAAATTTGTTTGGTTTGAAAATGTCATCACAAAATAATCCGCAAAATTCATTGTATGAAAAATCGAATTTCGTTAAAGTTCTCCATACAAAACACCAATTTCATAGGTAATGACCTAATATTATGTTATTCGTCTTTTGCAGTTGCCTTGAAGCCTCGCGTTGAAGGGGACTACGGTGACATCCCATATGAAAGAGGTAATCAATCTCGTTATAATTCAAAACTGTTTCTTATATGTGACATTATCTATGAAAAGGGACCTTATTGTCGGTGGCGCTTACGTCATTATCAACGATGCTCCCATATTATAAACAACGCCGCGCTACGCAGTGCGGCGTAAGCGCCATCGACAATAAGGTCCCTTTTCATAGATAATGTCACATATTATGTTAAAGATACTCAGAGAATTTTATTATTCAGTATAAAAACACGATATAAATTTGTATTTCAGACTTATACGTATTTTAAATAATTATCGTCAAACATAACATAATAATGTACATATTTAGTAAATATTATTTACATTAAATTTTTTTTAGAAATATAAATTATGGACAAATTATGTATCGACGTCAAATTCAGAGTAGGTACAGTTCGACCAAGCTAAGTTGGCACATATTTTGGTAGCCCATACTGTGGAAGGGTTATTTAAAAGTCATAGTTTGTTGTTAAAAATAACACTCGCATACACTGGGCTATCAAAATTACTGCCAATTAAGCTTGGCCTCTAGGTATTTGTGAGATATTCTTTAACGCTACGAGTATACAGTGTGAAGTAGTACTCACCTGGCAGTTGGCAGATGTGAAAAAGTATGAAAATGTAATTCCATGAAAGTTTAACATCGGGGAGACCGATATCTTTGCTCGGAAAACATAAAAAAAACTAGATCGATTTTTCACCTTCAAATATAGCAAATTTCATCGAACTCGTTAGAGCCGTTTACGAGATCCCCGAAATATATTGGTTTAAAGATTATTTATTGTCATAAGAACGTGTACAATTCACTTAAAATTAGAACTTATATAAATATACAAGAATAATTGCTCACTTAAAGGAATAAGATAATTTTCCCTAGAAGTGCGTGGTCGCTTGTTGCCTCCACGTATTTTGCATCTGCACATATGCAGTTAAAACATTTTTACATGTTTTATTTTATTCGGAAAACCAACAGCTTAAGTAAACTAAAACTAGGTTAACATAAATATGTATCAGAGAAGCCAATTACAGGTTTCCACGGACAGGATACAAAGGTAGTCATATTACAGGTTAGCACAGAATTAAAGACTTTACAAACGCCAAAACATGCTATGAGAAAAGAATGAAGTATTTGTTTCTTATTTAAATCAATAATTAAATTAAACCTATGCTAATCTTCTGCAGGCAGGGGAGCAAAGAAACTAGATGTCATGAGGTTTTTAATTATAGCAGGTTTCATTAGATGTAAATCCAGTTGATCGTTGCTATGACACAGTTCATTCATTGACCTCGGATTGATATCAACCATTATAATAATTTTGGTAAATCATCTCTTTGTTTTAATAGTTGTGGGCCTAACTCCGCGCATTGAAAATGTCAGCATGGATATTCCAGGTAAGAACATCTAAAAAAGTTACCACTTTTCTACTTTCCATCTCCTCGCAACTGTCGTCGGGCGATGAATTTGCCACCGCGCCCGACACCAGCGAGTCGAGCGACAAAAATATTTCTTAAAGTACACTGAAATGTACTGTATTTGTTTGCATTGCTCATTTTGTCTTTTTATTATTAATTTTGGTAAATCATCTCTTTGTTTTATTAGTTGTGGGCCTGACTCCGCGCGTTGAAAATGCCAGCATGGATATTCCAGGTAAGAACATCTGAGAAAGTTACCACTTTCCCACTACCACAATCCATCACAATCTGAGGGTCTACCGCAAAACAAGAAAATCTAAATTTTGTTGTCTAACCTCTCTATCACTCTTGCATATTCAAGCGATGAAGAGGCACATAACTAAATTTCAATTATCCCGTTTCCCGGTAGGCCCTTTGTAAACAAACCGCCTTGATGCATCAATGTCCAATTTTATTATTTTTGAAAAGTTGTCTAAGAACAGTTTAAGGCACAGTATAATTTACACTATGATTTACGAAAGACGCTTGTGCCGCACTCTGGCGGCAGAACATTACAGTAATACCCCGAATTATTGACATTAGAAATTATCCTATTAAGTATTAAAACTACAGAAATAATTTTATTAAATGAACAAACTGTTTTCAGGAATACTTCTGGACATTTTTAAAGGACGAGTGGTGCCAGGCCTTACTTCTACCACTACTACTACTAAACCAAAGTAAGTTATTTTTTATTGACACTAATTGGGTTTGAAATTTCCTCTGATTGAACATTGAGTTAAAATTCCTTTGATTTCCGCTTAGGAGTAAAGCCAGGGATACACTAGGGGACATATATTCTGCGAGTTCTGCGACACGTGTCGCCAGCGACGTCGAGAGAACTGGTGCGACGTTGCCGGACTTCGCTCGACATGTCTATCGACATCGCGCGACATATGTTACCAGTGAGTGTCATAATTGGAACGATGTCCCTATGGACTTGTGGCGCGATGTCACTAGATATGTCAGGTGAAATCACGTGAGATGTCACCGACACGTGTCGCAGGACATTGATTTTGGTCCGTATTTGTCCTAGTCTATCCCTGGATTACAACAAAAACCAAAGACACCCCTAAGCCAAATGTATACGCTCGTGGGGACCAGATAAAAATACATTACTGATTATCTCTAAAATGGAGTTTATGGCTTTGAGAAATTTACTTAATTTATGCTCAGGAACCCTTGAAATTAACGGAGTTTGAAAAACACAGTGTATGCCACAGTAAGACTAGACGTCTTTGACTAAGTCTAAGGCCATTAATATGTTCAGGACAGAGGCGGCGAACCTGACCGTGCTGACCGTGGCGCCGACCACCACCACGACCACCATGCTCACCACTCGTGAGTACGCCACTGATATTTTCATACTAATATTACTCGTATACGATAATTAGGGCAATCAAATTAGATCTCAATAAATGGCCAAGAGCTTGTCGGGCCATGCTCAGTGTAGGGTAAAAACAAGCAAAGGAAATGCCTTCGCAGCGTTTCATACGTATTTTACTAAGGGCACACTTTTTGCAATAAATAAAAACCGGCCAAGAGCATGTCGGGCCACGCTTAGTGTAGGGTTCCGTAGTTACTCTTCCGTCACAATAAGCTAAACTGGAGCTTGGAGCGTGTGCTTAAATTGTTAACCAAGAGATGAAACGGTACCTTTCACCCGAGTTAAACAAATAGGCAAATTTGCATAATTATCAGTACCTAATTAAAGTAAATCTTTTTACTATGAAGGGAAAACTTTTTGCGATAACTCAAAAACAGCTAAACTGATCATGTCCGCTATAGTTTTCATTTAATGCCTTTCTTAAGCTCTACTTCCACGATTTTTTTCATAGTTTTTGGACCTACGATTCAAAAGTTAGAGGGGGGGGGGGACACTTTTTTTTCTTTCGGATCGATTATCTTCGAATATATTCACTTTATCAAAAAATGTTTCTTGAAAACCCCTATTAGTTTTGAAAGACCTTTCCAACGATACCCCACACTCTAGGGTTGAAGCGAAAAAAAAATTCACCCCCACTTTACGTGTAGGAGAGGTACTCTAAAAAAAATTAAATTTTTAGATTTTATTGTACGACTTTGTCGGCTTTATTGATTTATATATCCATGCCAAATTTCAGCTTTCTAGCACTAACGACCACGGAGCAAAGCCTCGGACAGACAGACGGACATGGCGAAACTATAAGGGTTCCTAGTTGACTACGGAACCCTAAAAAACAGCTTAATTGATCATGTCCGCTATAGTTTTTGTTGTTCAACCTTATGCATTTATGTTTGTTATGTTTAGTTATGTTTAGACGAATGAGAGAAGAAAGTGAGGTAACACAGAACCAATTTGGGTTTATGCCGGGCCGGGGAACTACGGACGCCATATTTGTACTTCGCCAATTGTGCGAAAAATACCTATAGACTTGCACGAAAGAACTTGGTGAAGAAACACATGGTGTTCGTGGACCTGGAAAAGGCATACGATAGAGTCCTCATAAGGTGCTGTGGTGGGCTATGACAGAGAAAGGAATGCCAGAGAAGTATGTGTGGCTTATTCAAGCCATGTATGATAGACCCATTACCCACGTCAGGTCTGAAGCTGGAGTAACCGAGAAGTTCAATGTGGCGGTAGGTTTACACCACCAGGGGTCAGCTTTAAGTCCGTATTTGTTCCTCCTGGTTATGGATGCTCTGACATCGAACATACAGGAGGAAGCACCCTGGTGTATGCTGTTTGCCGACGACATTGTTCTTGTCGGAGAAAATGCACTTGAGGTCCAGAACAGGCTGGGAAAATGGCAAGAAAAGCTGGAAAGTGTGGGGCTGAAAATAAGCAGAACTAAAACGGAACATATGTTCTGCCATTTCAGTGGTTTATCCAGTTTTTCCCATATTGTCTTAGATGGTGTATCCCTGCCAGTCTGCTCCGATTTCCGGTACCTTGGGTCATTGATCCAAAGTGACGGCAACATCGACCGTGACTTGAAAAATAGAATAAATGCAGGATGGACGAAATGGCGACAGGTCTCTGTAACAACTTGCGATCCACGAATGCCCCTTAAACTTAAGGGGAAAATCTACAGGACGATCGTGAGACCTGTTGTGATGTATGGATCAGAATGCTGGGCGACGAAATTGACAGCTGAAAGAAGAGTGCACGTAGCGTAAATGAGAATGTTGAGATGGATGTCTGGAGTGACGAGAAAGGAGCGGATTAAGAATGAGTATATAAGGGGAAATTTGGAAGTAGCACCGGTAGTGGAGAAGATAAGGAGTGGTAGGTTAGCGTGGTATGGGCATTTAATGAGGACGGATGAATGCCATATAGGAAAAAAAATGTTAGGAATTAATGTTGTTGGACGGAAAGCGGATGGTAGACCCAAAAAAACGATGGATGGATTGTGTGGAAGAGGATATGAGAAAGAAAGGAGTGAGTGCTGAGGTAACGAAAGATAGAGGAGAATGGAAGAGAAGAACATTGTGCCGCCCCACATAACGTGGGATAAGGCCAGGAGGAAGAAAAGTTTGTTATGTTTAGTTATTTTGATTATGACATTGACGCTGTTCCCCAAGGATCAACAATGGGAAATTACCTATTCCTATTGCTTGTAAATGACATCTCGGCAGCTAGTAGCGACCCGGAATATGTAATGTTTGCCGATGATACATGTATACTAAACGCCGATACTGTATCTGACTTAAAATACAAAGTAAATGAGGCAGTCTATAATATATCGTTATGGTTTAAGGCAAACGGGATGCTCCTTAACGTTGAAAAAACTCACATCATGCATTTTCAGCTGCGGAACACTAAAAATGAGAAACTCAATATATTTTCAAACAACGTACTCATACCACAAGTACCACAGGTAAAATACCTTGGATTTTGTATTGACGCAGGTCTCACGTGGTCGCCCCATAAAGATGCCGTCTGCAACAATCTAAGCTCAGCTTCTTATGCGCTATCTAGGCTAGCTCCTACCTTATCAGCTGATGACATTAAAAAGGCTACGGCTACTTCCACTCCATCCTGATTTACGGTGTCGACCTGTGGGCGACAGCGGCTGATCGTGATAAGGTGTGTAAGATCCAAAAGCGCGCTGTTCCAATAATTGCTAACAAACCTCACGATCACCCCGCTCGGAGCCTATTCAAAGAGCTTAGAATGCTTACCCTACCTGGCGTATTCATTCTTGAAGCCTGCCCTGCACGACCGGTATCGTCCAACATCGGGTCGTACCCGACTCGCGCGCAGCAGCATGCCCCTGGCAGAGGAACGCGCGGCCAGCACCTGCTGGTCGTGCCGTCGCGGAGGCTAGCTGGTTCGAGGGTCACTCGGTATACTAGGACCTAAATTATATAACTGTCTTCCAGCTAACATAATAAATGCGCCTAGCAATGCAGGTTTTAATAACAACCTTAATTTTTTTTTACTAGATATGGCTTGTTACACAATTGACGAATACCTTGAAAAGATCTCATTGGCCCACTCATACTGTAACTAATCATCATCGGCCTTTGAGTCTATTACAGACTATTCAAACAGTGTCAGGTAGGGCGGCAGTGCTTTTCATGGCTGTGTAGGCCAATACGGGAGCGGCAAACACGACCACAAGCCAGGCAGGTGTAGTGTGTCCGTGGCAAACAGGTGTCGGGCTGATGACGGGTTGTAACTAATAAGTCAATAATTACCCAGCAATAGCTGCGCATATATTTTAAATGTAAACTTTGCTTTTATTAGACGACCGGTTTGGCCTAGTGGCACAGAATAACTAATAGTACGACCGTACAGAAAGTTCACTCCTTCACAAAAGTCAGATTTAGGTATAAAATTATACCTATACTCGCCGCCTGCAAGCAAAATTGAAACTTATAACCGCGCACGAACCGTGAATTTTCTTTGCGCGCCGCAGTTTTATGACCCAGCTGTGAGTGCCGGCACAGGGTTGTCACTTGACAAGTTTTTGTACCCATACCTACTAATTATTTTTAAGGTAAATAATTATGTAGGAATAACAAACGTTGATTCTGTAAACATAAAATTTTTATCCGGAGATAGTATGTCTCATTCTCATCTCACGGAAATATATGTCGGTCAGTTCCTAATATTGTTTCTGGGCAACCAATATTCAATAAATTAAGGATGTCTATTTTAACTTTTACTAAGTAAGGACTCCGGGAACTAAAGAAGAAATGCGAACCGATCGGGCGCCGCCGCCTTTACGCTTGCTTCCAAGACGACGCGCCATAATCATAGTCTAAGAGCTGGCAACTTAATTATGTTAATTGTTAAGTTAGTTTTTTGGACCGATGGGCGTTTAACTGAGTATTTGTAACGAAATGAAATACAAATAGGTAAAAAAATCAAATGTGTCTATTACAACATTATGTTTTAATTGTTTTACTTTTAAGTATTATTTATCCCAAATTTAAAAGTTCGATTATTAAATCTCAGAGTTGAAAATATACAATCTTAATAAATAGTCCGCAGGGAAACCCGAATATGGCAATTACCTACGTAAATGAATCTCTTGCAGTAATTGAAATATTTCACTTCGAGGATTTCCGTGTAAATAGTGCTTAAAATTGTGTGTAAATGCAATCCCTAATTTTTGAACGTACTCATTTATTTCCTGAGAAGGCACTCGGCGGCAAAATTTGTTTAACCTCTCGTGCTTCGAGGCCCTCACACGCTAAAAATTCCACTATTTGAACCACTCGCTACGCTCGTGGATCAATTTTGAAATCTTTCGCTGCCTCGGGTCTGAATTTAATAACAAGAAATTAAACAACAACTTTGCCCCCTTGTATAATAAATAACTATTTAACCACACCTATTCGAGGAAACTACAATTTGTTTTCATTGCAACAATTTTAATTACATGTAATAAATATTAATTATATGTAATATTTATTATTCAAAATAATCGTTTAAGTATTATTAGTCTATCCAACAAGCTAATTAACGCGTGAACAACAAATCAAAATCTAATTACGTTAACTCTATAGAGGATAAAATGCAACTTTACTCACTGTTTTTAAAGGGTAAAATCAGCCTGTACGAGCGGGTGTGGTGAAAAATATGTTTTGTTGTGTGAATGTCGAAATGATTGAAAAGAAAGTACGATTCGTGAAAAGGTCACTACCTCTTAGACTATATCAATCATCAACCTACTTGACGACGTAATTATAGGTACCTTCTTGTTTAACATTTTGTGATACATTGTTGTTGATATATGTGTGTACCTATAAGTTATTCATAAGGAATAATTTAGTAGGTGCTTAATAGACCTTACCCCCAGGCTATTGAAAAATTCTTAGAAGTAGGTATTTACCTAGGTAATTCATTTTAATTTGGTCTAAAGCGCTTTAGTTTTATGCAAACAAAACAAATCAAAATGTTATCGAATTTGATTAATGAGTATTTATGTTATGGTTTAAAGTTTAAATTCATCAAAATGACTTAACTTTCAATATCGTCCAGAATTTAAAAAAAATGTTATATCTGGTTCCTTGTTCTTCCGTTTATTCAGACATCAGTAAACAGAACAATATCTTTTATACGGATTAGATCGAGATTTAGGTTTCAAATCCATTGTGTATTTTCAAATATGCGCGAGCGCCACGTGACAGTGACACGACTATCGTGATCGTGCGAGCCGAGCGGCAGCCCGCTGCTATACGCCTGCCCGGGAGGCGCGCCGGCCAAATATACCTAAACTGCGTAGTGACACCCCCCTGCTAGTGGGTAGTGACCCTGCCTACGAAGCTGATGGTCCCGGGTTCAAATCCTGGTAAGGGCATGTATTTGTGTTATGAGCATGGATATTTGTTTCTGAGTCATGGGTGTTTTCTATGTATCTAAGTATTTATAGATATTTATATATTATATATATCGTTGTCTAAGTACCCTCAACACAAGCCTTATTGAGCTTACTGTGGGACTTAGTCAATTTGTGTAATAATGTCCTATAATATTAAAAAAAAAAAAACTGTATTTATAATTAATTATGTTTTATAATAATTCAAATTGTTAGAAATGTGACATACTATAATATATTTATAAATACTTGACATGTAAAATAACATTGCTTTTATTTATTATTTATTTATTATTTATTATTAACATAAAATGATACATCTCAAACAGTTTACACGGTTTGACTGTGGGATCGTGCAGTCTCTACTCTCTTATATTTATATTTATCTTACAATGAAATTCGTTTCTATAATAAATTTCTGATTCTGATTCTGATATTTAACTGTTTATCAATGTTTGCAGTGACTGTCAAGCTTCGAGCAGATCAAGGAAGCATGGAACCCACGGAGTTTTACCAATCTCCTTACTACATAGACGACTCAGAGTGCAAAGCCAGCTGTACCACGTGCACTGACAATGAGGGATACAGGTAATTATTATCTACTCCAAGCAAGCTTTACAGAGCCCCTGACCTCATACAATGCCACTCTCCTGGCATACTCACTCATGACACGACTCAGAATGCGAAGTCAGCTGCACCACGACTACCCCGGGCACAGACCGTCAGGGGAACAGGTGATTAGTCAGCTGCACCGCGACTACCCCGGGCACAGACCGTCAGGGGAACAGGTGATTAGTCAGCTGCACCGCGACTACCCCGGGCACAGACCGTCAGGGGAACAGGTGATTAGTCAGCTGCACCGCGACTACCCCGGGCACAGACCGTCAGGGGAACAGGTGATTAGTCAGCTGCACCACGACTACCCCGGGCACAGACCGTCAGGGGAACAGGTGATGAGTCAGCTGCACCACGACTACCCCGGGCACAGACCGTCAGGGGAACAGGTGATTAGTCAGCTGCACGACGACTACCCCGGGCACAGACCGTCAGGGGAACAGGTGATTAGTCAGCTGCACGACGACTACCCCGGGCACAGACCGTCAGGGGAACAGGTGATTAGTCAGCTGCACGACGACTACCCCGGGCACAGACCGTCAGGGGAACAGGTGATTAGTCAGCTGCACCACGACTACCCCGGGCACAGACCGTCAGGGGAACAGGTGATTAGTCAGCTGCACCACGACTACCCGGGGCACAGACCGTCAGGGGAACAGGTGATTAGTCAGCTGCACCACGACTACCCCGGGCACAGACCGTCAGGGGAACAGGTGATTAGTCAGCTGCACCACGACTACCCGGGGCACAGACCGTCAGGGGAACAGGTGATTAGTCAGCTGCACCACGACTACCCCGGGCACAGACCGTCAGGGGAACAGGTGATTAGTCAGCTGCACGATGACTACCCCGGGCACAGACCGTCAGGGGAACAGGTGACTATTATCTAAGTACTCCGACTCTTAGTGCAAAACGCCTTTTTGATGGCGATGGTGCCATTTATTTATATTTTATTTTCTGAATTAAATAATTGAATTGAATTGAATTGAATTGAATTATGGGGCGTAATCTAAATATCCTTGTTGATAGATGTCAAAAAGTAGGTAAACAGTAACCTTTGCAACAACTTATTTTTACAAAAAAAAACGTAAAAATTCATTTTCAGTGCCAGTTTTACCATGACATTAACTTTTTATGTAGTACAAAGACATTCAAAACTAAGAGAAAAAACAAAAAAAAATGTTTTTGTCGAAATTTACTTACACTCATATAATCATTTTGGCTCCTTTTGGCCTCCGAAGTGCGTGGTTAGTATCGGGTTCCTCGTTTTACACCGTGTATATTTGGAAGTTGCGAACTTGTTCCAGCTATTCTTATTTATTGCAGGGTGTATTGCCTGAACGGGACGACGACCCCAGCGCCCAATGACTTGACTTTGGTAATAATTACCTACTTTAAAATATATTTAAAGTGGAAAAATTCACTGTCTCGGGCGAGACTCGAACTGGCAACACTGGACCACTATTTCATGATCTGCAAATTACGCTAGCGAGACCTCACCCGACGACAGCCAATACAGTGCTGGACAACAAGAATCATACACTTACAACTTGTTTTGTGAAGCCTCGTGTACATTTATAGAACACTTATACGAGTAGTAGCTACATTTAATTAGCTGTATTATCATTAAAACAAATTACATTAATTATTATTGAGTAATTTGCAAAATAAAAATAAACAAAAAATTACTTTCATGGGTTTAGATATGAGGATATTAGATATTATTTAAGGTATATTTTACAAAAAAAGATTGAACTATTTTCGGGTCGCCACTTTCCCGAATGAAGGTTGAGGGAGGCGACGGCTGAGATACGCGTCATGCTCGTGAACGGGTGCTGTTTGTGGAGACCGGACTGTTTAAAGCTTACACGGGCTACATCTTATGTTATAAGTATGTAACACTTTTGAGTGGCATTAACGTGAGACACTTCCTTCGGTTCTTGTCTATTTGTTAATTTCATGTATCATTTATATAATTCAAGCCTTGGAGACCCTTTACATCTCTAAAGATTTTTATTATTTGTTGTTTGTATTTTTATCATAGTTTTTTGTGTAATTCGACATTTAGAGACTGTATGCATCTCTAATAAAGTATCTAATATTTAATTGATTCCATATTTGTAATTGTATTTTGTTATTTTTATGATTGTAAAAATTTGACGTGTAAAAGTGCCCCTGTGGCCTATTTGCTGAATAAATGTTTAAATAATTAATAGAATCAGGCGTTACTTTGCGGAAATCCATTCTAATTGAAGCAAGAAATATTACTTTGCTAATCCGCGAGAAAATAACGTGTTAGTCAATCAGTGATAACCCGTTATACTTACTTGCGTATTTTTACATGCAATTAATGTTCCCACCCTCCCTCCGCAAAAATAAATACGCAAATAAATGTAACAACCCACCACCAAAAGTACAAAACTCGACACGTGTTTCACCTCTCTACGAGGGATTCGCCTCTCTCAGGAGTTTTGTACTTTTGGTGGTGGGTTGTTATATTTATTTGCGTATTTATTTTTGCGGTGGGAGGGTGGGAACATTAATTGCATGTAAAAATACATCCGACAACTGAACTGTTTCAGTTGTCGGGTGTCAGACCGTCAACATCTCCAGCATCTCCTGAGGAACACGTTATTTTCTCGCGGATAAGCAAAGTAATATTTCTTGCTTTAATTTGATTTGAAGTGGGCCGGGAGGGATCGGCCAACTTGAAGCGAACGGTTATTATAAATACATAAATAGACGTAAGTTTCACTGTAATTACATAAAATTAAAATATAATCAAATTAATAAATACTTCCGTTTCCAGATTGTACAAGCGTTCTCAGAGATATCAAGCGTATACTGGAGTTATTGGGAAAGAATGTTCTGGGCCAAAACCTTCAATAACAGCGTTTGGTCAGCGTATCCAGATAAAGGGTGGCCGGTCTGCCCTACCACTACATCGACCACGGAGACACCCTCACCTACCTGGCCACCACATAACCTTACTGGACAAACCATATCCAAGGTAAAAAGAGGGTTCAACAAACTTTGCTACCGAGTGAAACACAATATTTTTGTGCCCACCAGACCATACCAATACGAGGAATAGTTACACTAACTGTAAAACAATACAAATCAAATCCTAATGAACGCTATTATAGTATTTTATGCAACAGTTGTATAAGAAGGGTCAAAAAAGGCGAGTGGCGTGAGTTACAATGTGAGCCGGAGCCGAAGGCGTAGGCGAACATTGTAAAGGAATACGCCACGAGCATTTTTTGACCTACTTATACAACGTTGCATACAATATTTTTCCTACGAGTCAACAAAAATAAATCTTAATTTAGGTAAACAAATTACAGCAAAATTATATAGCCAAGACGCGCGAGCATACCTTGTTACGCGCCCAGCCCGCCCCGGGCCGCGGCCGGCCGGTCAGCGACACCTCCTCGTAACTCATGAGGCCCTGGTACTTGCTACTTGCTAAATTAAATTTTTGGACAGTTTTTTCTCAATTTTGGCCACCGTAGCCTACGGAGACTAACAAGCAACGCTAAGCGGTCTTCGTAGTCTATGGGTGTTGCTATATTACGAGTGTCACATGCGTGTTTCTGACTTATGAAGTAATTATTTTTACTATGCAACCAAATGAATATTTTTATAATTTTTTTTTATAAGTTGGCAGCAATGCACTTAGTTTAAAACTGTATTCGTTTTGGTTTTGTTATGTTGGTAGCCATTAATCGCAGTAACGTTATAGCGATTAAAAGCACTAGAGCTTTTATGAGGAATAGACAATATAGACTTTTCTTGAAACCTTTTATGTATGTTCTTATATTCGTGTTAATGAATGCATAAATGACAGATAACAGTAGAGGAGTAGGAAAAATATGATTCAATATCATCATTTAAAAGTCAATTCCACCAGCCAAAATGAAATGACTCAAAATTTACATCTGATTTGACGACCGTCCTGGGTGGTCGGGCCTAGTGGGCAGTGACCCTGCCTATGAAGCCGATGGTTCTAGGTTGGAATCCCGGTAAGGGCATTTATTTATGTGATGAACACAGATATTTGTTCCTGAGTTATGGGTGTTTTCTATGTATATAAGTATACTGTATTCATCTATTAAGAGGCCGTTATCCTGGTTATCGATTTTAGTAGCAAAAATGTCAAATTGACAGATTTAGCGCATGAAATTGTACACACAGTTGTTAACTATTAGAAATAACAAGTACTGGTTTCTATTAGCACGTCTTGTTATCTTTCATTTTAATAAATCAATTTTTTGTAAACAGACTCACCTAATTAGTAATGATTTTTTTCTGATGGACGTTTAGTTAAACGCGCGTAAAGCAGTGATTTTGTCGATCTTATTTGTAAATTTCGTAAAGTTTCGACTGCTAAAAATGGTAATTTTGTATTACACATATCCTGTACTTCAACTTTAATAAACTACATTTTTGTTATTATATATTTGAAGTAATGTAAATGAAAGTCAGACGAAATCAATTTTCTCCATAAATTACTTCAAAACAAGTGACAATTTCTCTTAAAATTGACTTAGTTTCAACGTAATTTTGATACCTCAACAATCTGCAACATTTGCTGAAACTTTTCTTATACATCATTTTGTATAATTTACTACCATAATTTTTTGATGAATTTTTAAAAAGGTCCCTGCTCGTCACCTATTACCGGGGACGCACGCTTGCGACCTCATTATTAAAAGGCAAGATGAAAAAACGTGCTAATAGAAACCAATACTTGTTATTTAGACATTACGTAACAAAAGGTGTACAATTTCAACGATCTGTCAATTTTAAATTTTTGCTCTAAAATCGTTACCGGGCTCTTAAAGTATGTATACATCATAGTAAAAAACTAAAAGCTTTGCTTAGTTTGGAACTAGGTTGATCTGTGTAAGATTTCCACTAATATTTATTTATTTTACTTTGCGACTCTTGTGTTTAAAATGCAACTTTCTCATCAGTATTTGAAAAGGCCAATTTGAGTTTTAGTTATTAGATCAGTATCGTATCGGAATCATATCTGATAACTCAAACTCGAATTGGCTTGGAAGAGAGCGTTTACCAGCTGGTGTGGTGAAAACATACATAAATAGTTAGGTAGGGTGACTTGTTCATCAGTTAACCACCCCTTTTTAACGGTTATGTCTCAGAAATATCCAATGAATATAAATAACGCGTACCTGTGTACATTATTCGATAGACAATTTACATAGCTACAAATTTGCATTCAAGAAATTTGGATTTTCCTTATAGTTTACACATTACCTATTATTGTGTTTTTAGAAAAAATGGTTTTGGCTAAGTGTCCACCATGTAGGACAGCATTAATAAGCTAGGAGGATTTCTAGAGTTAACCAAGTTGCACACATTTTATCACTTATTTGAATGTTATTAAGTATTTGAAAGTAATAAACCCCACAAATTTAAAAACAAACGCAGTTTTCCTTAATACAATACAATACAAATCCTCTTCATTGCACAACCTCAAAATAACATTTACAGATTACATGAAGACAGAGGTCACAACATGCGGTCGTATCGCTAAAGAGCGATCTCTACCAGACAACCTTTAGGTAGCGGAGAAGTGATAATTACAACGATATACAAATAAAATTCTTGAAAATCAACGTTTTGTACTATCACCTCATCGACCGTAAACATTAGAACATTGTAACATAATCGTCGGCTGAGAATACAATTGTGCCACATTCATTTCGCAAAATCATTTCTTTAATAATTCCTAAAATAACAAAAAATATGCTATAAATGACAATTTATGTCATTCGGTTTATAAAAATATCTTTAAACTATAAATGTTGTGTCATATTCGTATTTTACGATAGAATAATTTACACTCTGTTAACAGAATATTATCACAAAAAATGTGACATATCTAAGTGTTATGTCATACATTGTACGTTTAGAAGGTGGAAAAGAAATAAAACCGGCTCGTCAGGATCATTGCGGTACCGCACCGACGGGACCCAACCATTTGCTGCGCCCTGCAACACTCGACGCTAAAAGTACTACGGGATTCGAGTTTCCATCTACTTAACCAGCATTTGTCATAAAATTCACCATGTGTCATCTTGTCGGCAGTGTTTCGTGTGCGGAATGTATGAGGGCGGCATCCCGCAAGAGGACCACGTGTGCTCTGACTCCTTCCTATCACATTCCTACAGGAAGCACTGCAAGTTCCTCAACAGGCAAGTGTACTTGTATTGTACTTCATAACCCCGTGCCGGCGTCAGTGTATCGTGTGCGTGTTTGAGCTACCTGTCACACTCCGACAGGAAACAGTGCAACTTCCTCAACAGGCAAGTGTACTCGTATTGTACTTCATAACCCCGTGCCAGCGTCAGTGTCTCGTGTGTGTCACTCTCCGACAGGAAACAGTGCAAGTTCCTCAACAGGCAAGTGTACTCGTATTGCACTTCATAAGCCCGTGCCGGCATCAGTGTCTCGTGTGTGTCTACGAGCTACCTGTCACTCTCCGACAGGAAACAGTGCAAGTTCCTCAACAGGCAAGTGTACTCGTATTGCACTTCATAAGCCCGTGCCGGCGTCAGTGTATCGTGTGCGTGTTTGAGCTACCTGTTACACTCCGACAGGAAACAGTGCAACTTCCTCAACAGGCAAGTGTACTCGTATTGTACTTCATAACCCCGTGCCAGCGTCAGTGTCTCGTGTGTGTCACTCTCCGACAGGAAACAGTGCAAGTTCCTCAACAGGCAAGTGTACTCGTATTGCACTTCATAAGCCCGTGCCGGCGTCAGTGTCTCGTGTGTGTCTACGAGCGACCTGCCACTCTCCGACAGGAAACAGTGCAAGTTCCTCAACAGGCAAGTGTACTCGTATTGCACTTCATAAGCCCGTGCCGGCGTCAGTGTCTCGTGTGTGTCTACGAACTACCTGTCACACTCCGACAGAAAACACTGTAAAGTCCTCAACGGGCAAATATCATGATTATGATTTACTAATACTATACTGCATTAGGTGTACAGGCCACTGTCCACTCAGGCCTTACACTAAGGATTAAGGTTACGAATGTTTCAGGGAAGGTTGGCACGTGAATGGTAGCGGAGGGTTCTACATGTGGGGCGCCTGGACGGGCGGGTGCTCGCTTCGATTCACCGACATCACCAGTCAGTATACTGCAACCTTTATTTATGTCGTGGCCAGATCATAGAACTCGATAATTTCATGAAATTATACCATTTTAGAATTTATCACTTAGGTTTCACTTTTTATTATGTAGCCAACCGATCTTTTCATGAAATCATTGCTATTCTGTCTTGTCTGGCCACGAGTTCCACCACACATACATATATTAACCTTTTCGCCGCCACGCCAATGAAGTAATAAAGTGTCATCAACGCCACGTCAAAAATGGCACGTATACAAACCTGACCAAAACCACGACTTGATATGATGTCGTGGCGTGTGGGGCACGAAATGTACTGACTTGAAATCACGATTTCACGGCATTAAATTTTAGTGACCAATGTTATAGATTTTGTATATTAGTAAGTTTTTTATATGTACCACTTTGGAGTATTATAAACCTTAATGTAGTTTCGTTTCTTTCAGCCGTGTACCACCAGCGCACGTGTCGGAACAACGTCAACCCGGCTTTGGGCAGCCACTACGTCAGTCGACGGATGGCAAAGTTGGAGTATGCTCTCAGAGTAAGTCGTGTCCCGGCTCAGGGCCGCTCGTCCACGATCCTATTTCGTCACCTTCTTAACTTATTATTATTATTAATCGTATGGCATGCATAAAGAAGGCAATCAAAGTATAGCTTTAAGGTCGCTAAGCCACCTTATCATTTAACTAACTTATCATTTGGTCCACTGTACTGATTCGCCAACATTCCTAAATCGTCACTCATCAACATTCCTATGTGGTCCTTAGTGCTTACTCGTCCACATTCCTAGATATGGTCCACTATGCTGGCGTTATTGGAGGTCAAAATAACAGGCCGAAAAAGCTTTTCAGTTGAAAAAAAAGCAATGCCAAGTAAATATAAAGTGCAGGAGTGGTACAATAATGTTTAAGTGTCAAACCAGAGGCTAACCGAGGGTTAAAAAATCGATCCATCTAGATTTTATTGTTTGTAATATTCGCTTTTGAGTGTTTTCAAATATGAAACTCAATATTCATAACATACTTTAATTGGTTTGGGAGTCTCCAATCCGCATATATTGTGCCAAATTGGCTACGTATGTTGCCACCATAGAGAAATAAGAAGTAAGAGTGCTCACTCCATACATCAGTGTTGGTACCAAAACGCTTATTATTTTCGTAGTTGACACTCGACTCGACAGCTAGCATCGATCGAGTAGTGGAATTATCATTACCGCTACTTGACAATAGATGTCGCGAAGAACGAAAAGTCTAATTCTTATATTATAACCGGATTAACTGGAACTTTATTTTCAACTCCTTCTACTTGTAATATTTATCCAAATTAGCTCCGGCTTTCCAAGCAGCACTGAAAAATACTTTTATTTTGTCGACAGAGAGAGTCAGACGCCTGTCTCGCTTCCCCGACGGCTACTCTCGTCCCTCTATCGCGTGGCATCTCGCTCTTCTCGCGCTTCCACGTGTGCGTCTGCTCAAAGAACTACTGCAATCGTGCTGGACGATTTTATACCGTGTTTCAATGGAGTACGATCGGTTTTGCATTGAGTATACTGGTTTATGGAGTTTTGCAGAGGAAATTGATCTTTTGACCAGTTTAAATGCAAGGTTACGGTTTTAATATATGACGAAACTGCTTTAAAGAGGACGCGTAAGTCCCTGTCAGTCGCAGGATGCTGTTGGGCCTGCTGCGTACCCGCTGCGTGCCTGCTTCGCGCGTGCGTGCCGCATATGTGCGTGCGTGCGTATGTGCGTGCCGCGTGTGTGCGTGCCGCGTGTGTGCGTCCCGCGTGCGTGCGTGTGTGTGGTACTATGATATTGTAATTGGTTTAATAATGGTAAAATAGCCAATTAACCGAATTCAACAGAATCATGTTTGAGTGTCATTATCAGATAAATGTTTTTGATGTGTTTTTGTGGCAAAATAAAGTGATTGACAAAACGCAATATCGACATGTCTGTTATCGATATTACCGTAGCGTTATAGATATTTTAAATATTGTATATTGTTAGATCTTCTTTGATATATTGATCGTTTTATATTCTTTTGGCACTGTATAGTTGTATACTACAGTTTACGTTTTTTTTTAATTTATTTTTAAGTATAAATATATCTGATAAAGAAATTTAGTACCGATTTGTCGTTGATTTGCATTATTGAAATTTCTCGGTAATATACAGCAAGTAGCAGTTACATCTGACTTATCGATAACAGATTTATCGATTTAAACTAATACAAACTCTACTGTTTACACTCACGTGTTTTTAAAAACTCGCGCGAGATGTTTCGGAGAGCCTAGGTCTCCTTTCTCAAGCACTAATGGTGCGAGCAACGTTCACGACGGCCGTGCTTCGCGTACTGCTCCACGCCGCGTCGCACGCTGCGCGCGCGCTGAGAGAACCGGTTGGAGAAGGTCTTGCGCTGTCGTATTAAGCGGGCAAAGTGGTTTGGGTTCGAAACATGTCGCGCGAGTGACTAAAAACACGTGAGTGTAAACCGTAGAATTAGTTTAATGTTAGTATGTCTCACGACATCGACAGTTTAGATTAGATTTATCGATGTTTTATTTCCTCAAACACTTGTTTTTTCCACAAAAAACTTCTATGTCTGGGCATTATAAACGTCATAATTTCATAGAAATTTAATATCCATGATGACAATAACACACTTAGTCGTTGAAAATGCTTCGCAGTGTTAGCTTGGTATGACTATTTGCCTCTACGAAACATTTTCCTAAAATACTGAGCTAAGCTACGCTCAGTATTTTAGAAATAAATTATAGGATGCTAAACGATTTTGTAATATATATTGTATTGAGTTCAGTTTTGTATTTGATATTTTTAATTTAAATATATACTTATATACTTGTGACAAATGGTTTTGTTTGTATTTCGCCTAACGTAAATAAGCTAATTTTAACTAAAAAAAAAATTCCGTAAGACACAGACATATTAAATATATTCAACCGGGTCACTCACATATTCTAAGTTCTAAACATGTTTCGCTCCATAACGAGGACCATCTTCAAAGAAAGCACACGTTGTGGACCGATGCAGACCGCGGGTTGCAGCTCTCCGTAACCGATTGCTCGACCTGCCCGGCGCGGGCGACGGCGGCGGCAGGGGATGCGAACGATATCAAAGAGAATTTGAATAGAGGTGGATTGTCAAAGTAAATTTTGTAGCCACAGTATATTTACTGCCATCTTTCGACACATGAAGTTTCACTTTTTTATATTTAACACATATCAGCGAAAGAATAAGGATAAAAAAAGAAATGTCGTTCTAAAACTTTTAATAATGTGTCGAATGATGGCAGTACTGTGGCTTCATAGTTTTCTTTGACAATCCACCTCTATTTCAAATTCTCTTTGATGATATATACCTTAGTTCTGTCTGATAGAGCCCGTCTAAACTACTTTTCACCGATTTAAATAAGAACCAAGTGGGGAGTGAGGGAAATTTCACATCAATGATGACATAGCCACACTTTGTCGTCGCAAATCAATGTAGAGCTTTGGTACCACTCGAGATTCACGACGAAGTATTTTAATGTTTTTTTTATTTATTCATTAAGCTAAAATTCAGCTATTGCTAATTTGTCTAATTGCCTAACAGTCTGGAGCTCAAAATAACATAACAAATTTATGTCTGATACCTATTTCTTCTTTAAAAATATGGCTTCCATCAAATCTTTGATGATTTTGCCAATGTCAAGTGTGTTCATAGACCATGTTGTTGTTTGGTAGTTGCTTTTAAGTGTGCTCGTAGAGCATGACGTTGTTCGGTAGGTAGGTAGTTGCTCTTAGTAAAGAGATAGCTGGACTTTACTAAAGCGACGATGGATTGCCTTTACATTAGCTGCACAAATCCACGATAGTTCACTGCATAATAAGCTATCAATATGACACTTAAAACAATATTACAAAAAAATAACAAAAATATTCTCGACACGTCTTCGCCATCTAGAATCTCAAAGACAATCCTCTTAATATCTATTCAAGTAGGTTACGCCAATTTTCGGGACACGAAATACCACAGAAGCGTTGAATCGATAAAATTCAAAATGGCTGCCGGCGCGCCCACCTGTCGGATCTTGCCTATTTTAAACGACTTAACTTCTCTGCCTTCGTAAGCAGTTACGCTGTTTTAGAATGGCCTAATGCAGCAGTGCACGTTTGTAAAAGTCGTATCTTCTCTGCATTTCGTTTTGCGTTAAGACATTTTAGAATGGCGTAATGTAGGAAATATTTATTATAAAGGTCGTATCGTATTTGCTTTGTGAACGCAGTTACGCCATTTTGGAGTGGTGAATGAGAGTGGGTCGTCATTGGTGCGCGCACCTGAATTTTATATTATGTGGTAAATAAAATAACCGCGTATACAGTGGGGGCTGAATTAGATGTTTTCCATAGGCTGAGCGATCCATTTTAGCCAAAGAGAATTGATTGTAATAAATTGAATTGAATTGTAATAGAGAGGTACCTACAGACTACAGTCTAAGAAAATACGTAATACTTAGTACCTCTTAGTTTGACCACATGACATCCTAATAGCATGACAGCGCTGTGTTGTGATATTATGAATTGTCAAACGTCAACTTTCGACAATCAGAGTTACTACAAAATGTATGGAGCTGTACAGCGCCTCGTTTACCTGTCAAATTCGAAGTACGAAATCGTCTTATCGTTAATCAATGTATTTTTGATTTTAGCAGATAGAGATAAAGTCAGACAAAGTTAATTCTGCAGTGAGTTTGATATATTCTAGAGCGTGGAAGCGTGCGTGGTGTTATCATGCACATCAAATGTCTATGAAATTATGATGTTTTGAAATAACACTTCCACACTCTGCGCTATCAAATACGCTGCAGAGTTAGCTTGAACTATTTTTGTATTATTTTGAAAGTCTGCGAGCGATACTACACATTTTTAGGGTTCCGTAGCCAAATGGCAAAAAACGGAACCATACTGTTGAAACTTGTTTAGTAGATGTTGTATTCTGTGAACCGCATTAAGATTTTCACACAAAAATAGCAAAAAAAACAATAAATTATGGGGGTTCCCCATACTAACAACTGAAACTCAATTTTTTTTTCATCAAACCCATACGTGTGGGGTATCTATGGGTAGGTCTTCAAAAAGGATATTGAGGTTTCTAATTTTTTCTACCAGTCAACCATTGGGTCAAACAGAGACAATATGTTGGTGTAGGTATTTTGTGAGGTGGCCTTCGATTGTAAGGCGGCTAGGTTGTGTGACCTATGTTAACGGCTCCAATTTGGGACATTTAAGAGAAAATTTAGAGTATTTTTGTTATTTCACCCACATCTGTACAATTTTTCTATTTTTTCTATGTATTTAATGAAAGCTACTGCAATTGGTTTCAATATTATTAACCAATTTATGGATGGGATGTATGGCGTCATTAATTTTCAAACTAAGAAATATCAATGAAAAATTAAACGTAAGCAGCTTTTTGGCTCTTGTTTATGGTACAATGTCAGCGTTTATAAACTGATGGTAAATACTTGATTTACAGGATTTGTCTATACCATCCCATTACTGGTGCCTGTTCCATTCATAGCCTTCATAGGGGTGTTTACTATGTATACTTTACTCTTTGGACTGTCGTAACGCCTCTAAGCAGGTGCTGCCCTCTGACGCACGCACGCTCTCTTGCTCGCCCTAAGGCCAGCCATCTAGCGGCCTGAACCTCAATCTAAGCGGTTAAACTTGCTGTTATAGGGAGCGTGCATGAACTGTAGGAGGCAGCACAGGGGCCGTCAGATTTTTGGCGCGAGGCGTAAATGTGACGTTTATTGTTCCGATGTAGCCCACAAGATAGCAGAACCTACTATGCACAAGAAAACACGAGACGTGTAACTGTGCAAGTTTATGGTTCCATCGCGCACGGTCCCTATACGTCGCGTTTACAAACAGTGTCCCCCACTGTTCATGCACGAATGAACCGTGACACTAAGGAGTTTTTCACAGGAAAACTAGGTGGCGATGCTGAGCATCGCACTTTATCGCAGTTAAAGTAAATATTACAGCTGCCAGCTGGACACTTTAAATAGCAACAGTTCTCACATAATTCCTCTTGCCTCTACGCTCCATACATCGCGAGAAATCGCCTGTAATATTGTACCAAAGAGCATATAATCACTACATTTTATTGTACGAGCAAGGTTAGGAGGATGGGATGGTCGAATACAGACGACGACAAGATCTAGAAAGCTGCATTATAATTTTGGTATACGTGCGAATCTACTTTTAGAGCATCACAAATCTGTCCATGACATTTAAATTTCGTTGTAAAATTTCATGTTTAAAAAACCGGGCAAGTGCGAGTCGGACTCGCGCACGAAGGGTTCCGTACCATTTATGACGTATTAAAAAAACTACTTACTAGATCTCATTTTACCACTTTGGAAGTGTCTCTCGCGCAAACTATTCAGTTTAGAAAAAAATGATATTAGAAACCTCAATATCATTTTTAAATACCTATCCATAGATACCCCACACGTATGGATTTGATGAAAAAAGATTTTTCGAGTTTCAGTTCTAAGTATGGGGAACCCCCAAAATTTATTGTTTTTTTTCTATGTTTGTGTAAAAATCCAAATGCGGTTCATAGAATACATCTACTTACCAAGTTTGAACAGTATAGCTCTTATAGTTTCGGAAAAAAGTGGCGGTGACATAATCGGACAGATAGACGGACATGACGAATCTATAAGGGTTCCGTTTTTTGCCATTTGGCTACGGAACCCTAAAAATGACCTTTCTATGATTGAGTTTAAAATGTTCACCTCTAAATAATGGCTTTTCTATATTTGAGTTAGGAAGATGGTAAAACATTCAAGGCCCCAGCTATTAAACAAGCTATTTATTTTTAGATCTAGGTTTTAAGTTTTGCAGTTTAGTTAATTATTTATTAATTAATTGTTCAATTTATTTAATTGTGTAGTCTATATTAAACTTAACTCTAGATTTTTTGTTAACTCTAGCGACATTTTGAGATACTGAAATGACTCAAAACTATCAGTCAAAAAGTAGATTAGCCACAACACAACGCCGCGCCCGCGAGAATTGACAATGTTGCAGATGACATTCAATAGGTACCCAAACATTTTTACAGTTTAGTTATTTGCGTATGAAAACAGCCACCCTATTTATGATTTCAAAACGTTAAATAGGACTTGGTTGACCGTTACAGCCACAAAATTGTGAGTCCTTAGAAGTGATTTAATAGATTAATAAAATAATCTTAAAACTAGATGGTTAAACACATCACAGACAGAACAGGACAGATGGACAGGAGAAGTGGAGAGCTGACATAGCCTCCTAAGGCGCATACATACGAATGAAAAATACAAAATTTGCCACTGAAATTTTAACCTATAGTGCAGGGAATAGAGTTGATTTTGTTTTGTTTGAAAAATGATCGAAACAGCAAATGCAACTCTGTGCCAATTAAATATGACTTAATTTTTATCGAACTAGAAAAGTACTATAAGTAGGCCCTTGGGCCTTGAGAGGATAGGGAAAATTAGCAAGCGGAGTTACGATCTTCAGCAGTGAGGGACTGACTTAGAAGAAAAGAAGATGGCTAAACTGTTTATATTATGTTTTCTTTGTTCAGTCAACTGCAGAGTGCAGAGGTATCTGCTTACCTACGAAATGTGACTAGATATTTATGTACCATTTTAAGGGCTAGCTTTTGGTATATAGTCACTGCTGGGGACATTTTAGGCTAAAATGAAATGTAAGGCCTTCCATAAAAGCGTTTAATAAAAAAAAGTACAGAAAAAATCCTCAATTCCTCTCAAACGGGTAATGCGGTGAATCCTTCCACCATTTGACGTCGATGGTGCGGTATCCTTTGTCGAAGGACGCCATCTTCTGCCTCTCTTCTGCGCTGAGCTCGAAGTCGAAGATCTGTATGTTCTGCTCCACTCGGGACCGGGTCACGGACTTCGGGGTGGGGGTTACGCCGAGCTCCCACTGATGATAAAAAAACAAAAATATATTTTTATTGAAATTTCTTATACATATAACTTTGGACCCGGGTTTGGCCACTGTGAATATCATTTCGCTTTGTGTGGTAGGGCACAGCACAGGGGATGCCATTCCAGATCTAGAGCAGAGCCCAACTGAGGAAGTACCTCCACCTTACAGAAAACCGCAGCCAAATAACACTAGACCCTACTCATAGTGTTGTGTTCCTGCCGGTGAGTAAGGTTGCCAGAGTGCGGAGTTTTAGGGTTGGCAACGCGCATGAAACACCTCTGGAGTTGCAGACGTCCATAGGCTACGAAGACTGCTTACCATCACGCGGGCCAAAAAAAGGTGAGTATAGTGACTGGTGTCATCTTCATACAATGTATATCCTTAAAATGCCAAATTTAGCAAAATTGCATTGAGATGTCATCCGTTAGCGTAGGCACCCTTCCTTTTTGAAAAATACTATAGGGTCTCCTATGCCTCCTCTATCCTATCCTATCCAGATTTCCTGTGTATAATTGATTATAAATAAAATAGAATAAATGTTACCAAGTATCTCAGCGCGATCTGCGGTACAGTCTTGTTATATTTCCCCGCTATAGCGCCGAGGGCCGCGTCGTCGACTCGCGGCGGCGGCGCGGCGGGCGCGGCCTTGCGCGGGAACAGGGAGCCGAAGGGCGTGTAGCCCGTCACCTGGATGCCCTGGGCGCGGCAGTACGCCAGCAGCGCGGGCTGCTGGAGGTTCAGGTTTAGCTGGATTGGGGAGAAATAACAAAATATTACGTAAAACTAATACGAATCGGCGATGGCGGGATAACTTAGACTCCTTTTTGAGGGACTGGTCGGTCGTAGCTCAAAACCGAGATGAGTGGAAGAAGAGGGGGGAGGCCTTTGCCCAGCAGTGGGACACAATGGGCTCGTTATATATTATAGAAGCCACCGCGCTGCCATTGTGAGCGGTCGTGTTTGCGTTGCATCTCAATCGCTTATCAGTTACAATTATATTGTACCTATTTTCCTGTTACCGGGTGTCGTCTCGGCCACTTGTTTACATAACAAGTGATTGTTCGAGATGGTTCTTGTGTGATCTGATTATTCGTTACGAATAAATAACCCATAGACATTTCAATATGTCGAATTATAAAAGTGACGTGTTAGTAAACTATCCGTACGACACAAATACAAATAGTGACATAGTAAAGTGCTACCACTGTGACACAGATAACAAAATAAAAAACTTCTACGATTGGTTGGACAATCAAACAAAAATTAAAGTACTTTCCTGCGAAAAATGCGACAAAAAGTCATGCTTCAAGTTATTTGCGCATACAACAGTTTCCAGAAATAAAGATACGAACCAAATGGTACCAACGACAAAATACTACACCTTTTGCGTTGCAGAGAATAAGACAAGACAGGGCCGTGGCCCAGAATGCACGGGCAAGGACTGTAAGCAGCCTACTTACACCAGAGTAATAGATCAAGATAGATTTGTTAATAAGGAAATTATATCATGCAAGTTCTGCGGTACAGTAAATGAAATTACTGCTACGAGCCCTTCACTGAGAGACTCGCCCAAGATACGTCGCGTTGGTGAATGGATCACTATGAATCATCATCAACAGATGCGGCGCGATAAAGAAAAACTGAATATAGAAAAGTTCAATAATACCCACAACCCAAAATATAAAAATATTCAGGTGCCCACTCAAAACAGATTTGACGCGCTCAGAAATCTTGAAGATAACATGGTAGTTGACGAGGAAATCGCGTCACTACACTCTATCGACCAAAATAGTGTAGCAAGCATGAGCGGATCACGAAAACGTGCAACATCGCCTGTTAGCGACACAGTCCCCAAAAGAGGTAAAGCTAACAAACCTGGTGCATCGTTTCAACAGGATCGACGACCACAAGACAAAATTAATGCAAAATTAAATAAACCTTCTCCGGAATTAAAAAGTGATCAGACAACAAAGAAAGCCTCACAGCAGTCACCGCAGAAAACGACTTCACATAAAAAACTACCGGCGGTTGTGTGTACACACGAAGGATGGGTAGAGTCAACATATATGTTTAAAAACATTACAGAAATCGCACGTCTACACAATTCTGACCTAAAAACAGATAAACGTTCCGGTAAACTATTTTTCACACCAAGACAATTAGAAAACAGAAAAACACTAATAGAAGATTTAAAAAAACGATCGGGTTTCGAATTCCATACATATGGGACCAAACTCGAAAGGAAACCGTCAAAAAAAGTAGTAGCCAAAGGAGTCATAACCAGTGGCTATAATGAAGATGAAATAAAACAAGACATTAAAGAAAGATACGGTATGACACCAGAACGGACAGTACCACTACGAAACTCGGCACTCGTGTTAATATTTAGTGGTGAAACGGATATGAAAGACATTAAAAACATTACAACTATCTTATACCAAAAGGTAAAAATAGAAAAATACAGGGTAAAACCGACAGCTGTTACTCAATGTAAAAACTGCCTTGACTTTGGTCATGTTCAAGCACACTGTGGACGTAAACATGTATCCGAAATCGAGACTGAACAGAACGATGACAGTAAACTCATAGAAATATGCTCAAAATGTCGTCAACCGGGGCACACAGCTAGGCAGGCAAAATGCCCTTTGTTTCAGGAAGAAATTAAGAAGCAACGAGAAAGAAGACTTCGTTTCCAACAAGCTAATAAAGAAAAATCAACATCTAATACTAAACCTGGAAAACAACAAAAACATATTTCATCTGCTATTGCGAAACCGGAAACTTCATACGCTCAGGTAATTACTAAGGAGGAAGAAACCTTGTTAGGTAAAGAAGACATAATAAACAGGATGTTTACATTGTTCCAAACAATGCAACAACAATTTATGAATCAGATGCAACAACAAATGCAGCAACTCATTCAACTTATCAGAAATGGATAATAAAGGCAAGAGGATTACAACTAAGAACCTCAGAATCTTTCATTGTAACGTTCAGGGACTTAGAAACAAATTTACCGAGATTAAAAACCTAATAACAAAAACAAATCCACACATAATAGTGCTAAACGAATGTAGGGTTGACTTCGAAAAACAGAAATATAACATAAACGGCTATGACAAACTATATGATATGAGAAAAGTTCATCTTGGAACAGCTGTATATTTAAAAAAAGGACTGCGATGGAGTCAAATTGAGGTAATACCGGGGCATAGCAACAACGATAGAAAAATCGAAGGGGTGGCTGTTAAACTGACGACAAACTTTGAGACGGGAGAATCTATCATAGTAAGAGGCATATATATACCCATAACAGGATATAGAAATATTCGAGAAGAGGTAGAAGATCTTCTCGAAAGCAGCGATGCAGTTAACATCGGAGACTTAAATCTCCGAATGATACAGTTGAATCACACTAGAACTGTCGGTGCTGGACTCGAAGTGCAAAAACGTATCGATGATGGCCTATGTAAATTAAGACATACAGGTTTACCTTCAAGACCATGCCATGCAGGAAACGGTATACTGGACGTAGCTCTAATTACTGGCGAAGCAAGACATTCAAACGTACATTGTAAACATCTCGAATCAGTATCTTCAGATCATCTGCCCTGGCTTTTCTGTATGGATATTGACATGGAGGAAGAACAAAATGAAACTAGAAACATGCGACTCCTATATGAAGATGAAGGTCTAGCCAAACAATACATTGAGCTAATTGAAAATAACATCGATCCAAGTGTGCAGCTACAGACTGACGAACAATGCGAATTGTATATAGAAAATCTTGAAAAAACAATCAACATGGCTCTGGATATTGTCGTACCAAAAAAGATTCAGGATAAAAAAGAATTACTGCCATTGGAAATACAAGACATGATCAAGGAACGCAACGCTGCTAAACGAAATGTAAAGAGGACTGGTGGGCATTTGCAAGCTAGAATCAACTACAATAACGCTAAAAAACAACTTCAAAAAGCATTACAAGACTATAGAGAAACTACGTGGACAAAAATAATAGAAAACACTAAAGACAACAGAACAAAAATGTGGAGAATTCAAAAATCTTTGAAAAACCCACCACAAAAACTCCCCCAACTTGAAAGCTGTAACACTGAAAAAGACACGATAGATAAACTTGTCGATGCAGCATTAGTGAAGGAATCCCCCATACAAAAAATAGACGAAGGTAATGAGCAATACACACCGTATCAACCACTTGAAGAATGTAATGTTTTAGAAGTAAAAAAAGCTATTTACTGTTTTAAAAACAAAAAAGCGCCTGGGCCAGACCACATCAAAGTAGATGCATTAAAGTTAGCGGGTCCTGCATTTTATTGGGCTTTGACTAAAGTTATAAACTACGTCCTAATAACCGGTTCCTATCCAAGGAGGTGGAAATTGGGCGAATGTATTTTTCTACATAAAGCTGGGAAAAATTACAAGGATGCTAAATCTTATAGACCCATTACTTTACTAAATGTCATGGGTAAGGTTTGCGAAAAAATATTATATAGCCGCATTCTGAAGGCATGTCAACATTAAGTTCCGGATTACCAACATGGTTTCATGCATAAACGAGGCACGGGAACACAGATTCTACGCACATCTAAATATATTTCAGATGCTTTAGAAGAAGGGCATAGCGTTGCTATGATATCGACAGACTTGAGTAAGGCTTTTGACTCAATAAACCACAAAGGCCTTACATTCAAACTAATAGAAAAGGATATCAGCAATAATATCATCAAAATGATTGAAAACTATCTGTTGAATCGAAAGGTGCGTGGAAAGTTTCGAACAACAATTGGAGATGAAGTAGAAGTCCCTCACGGAGTACCTCAAGGGTCCATCCTGGGGCCTCTAATATTTAATCTGTATGTGCATGATATACCGAAGTCAAATATAGCCGGGCAGATGCTTTCACAGTATGCCGACGATTTGTGTATTTTAAATTCAGCACTTCGACCGGATCAAGCTACACGACGTGCTACATGGGCTGCCAATCAAATAGTCGATTATTACGAACGTTGGGGACTACGTTGCAACGTTGATAAAACAGAGTGCATAATGTTCACTAATAAAAGAGTACGTAGTGTACGAAACCCAAACGGTTATAAACCGACAGTCAAATTAAAAGGAGTCCATCTTGAATACAAAAACTGTGTTCGATACCTTGGTGTCCAACTAGATAAACGACTAAGCATGAACGAACATGTCAAAAGCGTCGTAAGAAAAGCTAGAAGTGTCAGAGGAATGTTAGCACCTATAATCGGCTACTACTCGAAAGTAAACATAGAAACCAAACTAAGGGTAGTACAGGCATGCCTCTTGCCTATATTAGACTATGGAATAGTACAACTACTCCCTCGAGTAAGCAAGACGAACCTTTTAACTCTTGAAAGGCAATACCGCATGGCTCTTAAGTCTGCGGGAGGTTTTCCTCGTTCAATACCAACAGAAATGTTATGGGACTTACTGGATGAAGATCCATGGCATCTAAGACTTCATGACTTACACCGAGACATGCTAGACAAACTTAATAACTTGTGCATTCCAGGACTAGAGAACCCTGGTCCACAATATGTTAAGTACGGTCAATACAACCCGATGATGTACAGCAACAGAATCGGCGAAATAGATTATGTTAGCAAAAAAGACAGAAATAAATACGTGAGTAAAAGGAGTCTACCCTCAAGGGAACATGTTTTAAAATAAAAATTCGATTAACAAATAATGAAACAGTGTAATAACATTACTAACGTAGGTTATAACACTTGCTTGTGAGCCATAAATTGGCTACACGACATAAACTAAATGTATAGATCTTAAAAGACATATTACATTAAGGACACACCGCCTTTTTGCGGACATATTTATATGTAACAAAAATGATAAATAATAAAGAACTTTCTATTCTATATTCTATTCTATTCTATTATATATTATATATAATACGAAATGGTTATTCGAAATCATTTTGTTTTCTTACATTCTGTGACCCATTCTACACCATAACTTTACCCCCTTAGAACCACATGCATTGGCGGCAGTCAAGTGATAGTGTCTGAGTCACAAAATAGTTTTTGATATAATCGTGATATTAATAGAAAGCTTTTCAGTCGAGTACCGTGTTTACTAAACACTGTTTAGGCAACGAAGCTTGCTGAGTTGCCTAAGTAAGGTACGAGTTTTAAAAGCTTGATTATTAAGTATGTCACTATTGTATACAATACTTTTTCTACGAGTCATCTGAAATAATACTTATTTTTAATATAAAATTAATGAAAATTGATGACTATCTCAGTAGTCTCCTATAGGAGCGTGGCAGCACGTGATTGGTATTTTTATTTTATAGTTGACTACAGCGTATCGAAAAAACCATTATAATTGACTTGGGTGCCCATAAATGAAAAGTACGCAATTATAGTTTGGTATACGAAATCTTGGTTCAACCATAACAGTCGACGAGTAGAAAAAAGTTTTATTAAATTAGTTCTTAAACTTACCTCGACTTGCAGCATCGCAGGCTTCACATTGCTCGCTTTAATGAGCCTCTCGAGTTGCTGCTGGTTGAAATTGGACACGCCGATAGACTTGGTCAGTCCCTTATCCCGGACCGCCATCATGGCCTGCCATGTGTCCAGGTAGTCGGTATTGTCGAACGTGTTGTTGGCCTGTAAAGTAATAAGTTAATAACAATCAGTCTCGAATCAAGCTTGTATGCGTTACATCGCATTACAATTCCTCACTTGTCTTTGATGGAGTGCCTCTAAGCAGGGCTCAACAGTTTGAACTATTGAACCTTGCTGTGGTACTTGAGTACTTCGGACCTAAAACTGCCAGGTTTACTCTCCATAAGTGAGCGTTTGTGATCCAGTTAGGCCAAAAGATACTCAAGATTTGCCTTAAGCATTTGTTCACAAACATCATGGACTTTTGTCATTAGATCTTTGATTTGATTTGAAGAACCTCAATTTATCCCATCCACCAGCTTAAGTACTTCCTAAATCGTTGCCATCTGGTCTCTGAAATGCCTAGAATCTTAAATAAAAAAATAAATATTATATGACATTATTACACAAATTGACTAAGTCCCACAGTAAGACTCAAAAAGGCTTGTGTTGTGGGTACTTAGACAACGATATATGTAATATATAAATAGGTACTTAAATACATAGAAAACACCCATGACTCAGGAACAAATATTCATGCTTATCACACAAATAAATGCCCTTACCAGGATTTGAACCCAGGACCATCAGCTTCATAGGCACGGTCACTATTCACTAGGCCAAACCGGTCGTCAAAACCTTGAACTTGTAGTTTCGCTTTGTAAGTTAGTGTTGGCTGCTTTCTTCTTCCAAGGTTTTTAATTTTCAGCAACCAGTCATTGTTCGGTGTTGGTGAAGATTGTTAACGTTTTACGATCCGGTTTTGATTGATTCGAGTTTTAGTAATAAAACGAAACTGACTGGGACCTAGACTTACATAAGTGCCGACGGGCCAGTGGATGAGGTACAGGTCGATGTACTCCAGCCCCAGTTTCTCCAAAGAGCGACGCAACGCCGGCTCTACCGCATCGCGCGCATGCGCGTCATTCCATAGCTGGAAATTCAAGTTTATTGTAAGGAAATCATAGACTTAATTATTTTCTATAGACGCACGTGGGCGCAATGCGACGAAATTAAAATACCATGGAAATATTCCTGATAACATACCAAAAACTACCCAAGTAATTTGGTCGGGATCATTGTTCCCCTTAAAAACGGTGGGCAACAAAGTCACTCAGGACTTTTTAGAAATAGGCAGAAAATAAAAGTGATACTATGACAAGGACAAACAATAATAGCGCTTTCTCTGCTACTCCTACTGAAAGTTCCATAAGACCATCCCGTTTGGTCATCTCCCCCCCATCTCCCACGTCTAATCCAGTTAAATACTATTTTCATAAAAGAAATAAACGCGTAAAAAGATAGAAGTTCTCACAGGTAGAATTCATTTACGCTAGCTACACCATCTTCGCAGCGGCAAGTGTGGCAGCGCCACTACAGTAAAGGTGGTCTTCACAATAGATGCGGGTTTACTGGTATGCAAAACCAGTGTTTGTGAAGTAACTCACCTTTGTAGTGACGAATAAATCTTCCCTCGTCACCGTCCCGTCATCAATCTTCTTCTTGATGGCTCGGCCGACCTGAAACATAATAAAGCCTATTTGAAACGTTAACGAATTGTTTCATGATGCCTTATTACAGTTTTTCGCATAACTTTGATAATGAATCGTTTATTGGTCACAATCATTGTGTTACAAGTTGAGAAAGCGTTGGGACCTCCTAGTAAGTATATCATACTTGTGTCGAGGACCCCCCTTGTCTAGCAGCAAGCAAAGATACATTGAGTGAGTAAGAACATTTTATCTAAGAAAATTTCGTGCTTCAAATTTGAGAGGTAAACTAGATGGCGCTGTACTGCTTCATATATTTTGCGGTAACTCTGATTATCAAAAGTTGATGTTTGACAATTCAGTGACCGCAAAACATATATGGCGCAGACGGCGCAGTACAGCGCCGTCTGTTTTGGATGTCAAACTAAGGGGCACGTTTTTTACTTAGACTTTACCTCTCTATTACAATAAATTCTCTTTGCAGCAAGTTAAGGGTAAACAACCAATACAAGACTCGTTAATTGGATACCGGAAGTAACAAATTATAATTACGCTAACTTTTAGTTACAATATTGCAAAAAACTGTTGCACTAAATAACGAGGCAGCGGTTTTACCGTTTCCTTTGGGGTCTCTGAGTCTTCATCAAATATTTGGCTTCGTAGCACTGCAGTCGGAGACTAACGAGCGCGAGCGAGGGCAACGCGTTCCCTGCTGCAGAATTAGCAATGTGCAACATTCTAAAAATTCATTCTAAGAATATTCTCATGCAAGGTTTTTTTTAATGCAGTACTTTATTTCAGCGAGATTACACAACATGTTTTAAAGACGTTACAGACAGATTCCATTTAGAAAGTTCCCGTTCAGATTCGGGACGACTGCTTCATTTAATATTTACGTCACTCATTGGCGCATGTTTCAAGTGTTTAGAAATCGAAACAAACTGTAACACGGTTTGGCAATAACGTGCAGAAGAAAATACCGAGAACATTTTTTAATGTAGGTATTAGGCAGCAAACGAGCAGACGAGCCGCCTGATGGGAAGCAGTCATCGCCGCCCATGGACATAAGCAACATTGGAGGAGCCACTTATGCGTTGCCAATCTTTGAGAACCCTAAATATACTTGCTTCATGAAGAACCCCATGTCATAGCGCAAGGGTAACACCTCAGAAGGTAACTCATTCCACAATTTTGGGTCAAACCGAGCGAGATGCCCGCTTGTTCTTGGTTTGGCACGTGTCGAGAAACCGTGACGTGGTCGTAGTTTCATGGGAACTGCGCAATGTTTGAAAATTCTCTTTGGCATTGCTATGCAGAATTGCGAAACCTTAAGATGATAGCCTAATAAAATAAAGTTCACATGACATAAATGTGCGCGGCGTCGACATGGTGATACCCAGCGTTAATGCTAAATCTTGCTACCGTTTATTTTACCTTTTTGTCCATAATCTAGCGTAGAAATTACATCTCACCTCTCTAGCGATTAATAAAATTATAATTTAAAATTTATATGTCCTTATCCTTCTGTGCACACATATTTAGAGTTATAGTCTAGATCTGAACTGCTAATGCTGTAATTTCTGATATTGTCTGTAACTTGTTTTGTGAGACAAATAAATAAAATAAAATAAAAAATAAAATTAAATCGCCCATACCATTGTCTTCTGCGTCATTCGCCGTTCACGGGGAAGTACCTCCTCCATCCACGTGACAGGGAGGCACCATTCTTTACATCGTACCTGAGACTCCGTGTCGTAAATGTGCGCCGTGTCGATGTGTCGATATCCCGCTTCGATCGCCCACACCACCGCGTCTTCCACTTCGTGTCCTTTAGGCTCGACGCGCCCCTGACAGACAGACAAACACATTAAATGTATATCTAACAAATGCAGCAGTCAGACATGTAAAGGACAAGAGATACAGTTAGTAGTAAAAGCGTGTGTAAGTGTGTAGATTACATCAGTAAAGTTTATCAAGTGTCTAAAAAGCTGCAAAAATGTACTAGGACCACTTTTTTTGTGTTGGAACATATGGAAAATAAATCGAGAAATCAAAATGTTGCACTTAAATTGCTGTTTGACATCGCATCTATTGCTCCTGCAGATGATGAAGCCGATGAAAAGTATGAGACCTGATAGGATGATGTAGATGTAGTGTAGGGACCTAGGGACGCTCAGCCGGAAACAGGCAGGTTGTCGATCGCTTGTAGCATTCATTCATCCGAATTCCTTTGAGTTGGAGCTGCAGGTTACTCGGTGGCATTCCCACAATATCCTGCTCAAATCTTCTTGTTCTCCTGCAGAACAGATGACATCTTAGACTTATAGGATGCTCACTTTATCAGAGAAGCCAAGCCATGTTCCAAGGCCGAAGGTCGGCACACTGTTGTTGTCGTTGAGAGAGCGCCACGGGGCCAGCCCGCCGCTGTGCAACGCTAGCGCCATCTGTGAGATAAACACGTGCGTCACATCATTCCTTCAGCCTATTCCAAGCCTATTCTAAGCCACTGTGATCGGTCAAACTTGTAGCAAATGGGTGAATATCCCAAGCAATAAAATTTGATGGCAAGACTGAAAACGCTGGTGCAGAAAGTCAAAATAGTCATATACTATTTTTTTTTGGAAACATCTCTTAGCTATCGACCTCGGGCAATAACTAATATTAAAATATTAAATAATTTAATAATTGAAAAAAACAAATAAAGGCCCAATTTTTCATTCAGGTGGGTTATATCCGGAACCCAGTTATTCTTGTTTAATGCCGCATAACTCCAAAACTATACAAGATTTTTATTTTATTTATTCATTTTAATTAACACAGTACAACAGTTAAAACTAAAGCACTGTGAAATTACATATTGAACCTAGACAATCTAGACATGTATAATTGGAAAGAGTTGACATGAAACATCAAAATACTAATTAGAATACAGGTGACACTTATAACACAGAGGAGGGACGAATATCCATCATCTCGCTGAACCTCAGACATTCATCACGCACTGACATCCATCTACTTGCAAACACATCACATTCAGGCGCTGATGCGAGGAGTGAATTCAAGCTGCGTAAAGCTCGAACAAAAGGAGCGTTCCTGCGCGACACAGTTCGGGAACCCGGCACAGATAAAAGACAGCGATTACGAGGCCGAAACTCAAATCTAGAAGGTGTTGGGACAAACAGACGCACTACTTGTGTTGTTAACTCGACACAGTCAGAGTCACCGCGTAAGATATTACAGATTGTAGTGAGAAGTGCTGAGCTGCGTCTTACCTCTAGGGAGTTAAATCCCATCATTCCCAACAAAAACTTGGTAGGATAAAGGAATGGGTAATACCCGTACATTTTTTTGTATAGGAAGCGCAAGAACACTTTCTGTACTTTTTCCAGTTGTAAGACATATGTTGTCTCGTAGGGACACCAAACGACAGAGGCCGTCTCAAGCTTACTCCTCACTAAGGCATTGTAGAGCAGTTTTATTGTTCTTGAGTCAGTAAAATCCCTGGCATTTCGAATGACAAATCCCAACCTCTTGTAACAATTACGGGTCAATGCATTCAGGTGCTCATGGAAATTGAGACGAGAGTCTAGAATGACACCGAGATCGCGGATGGAGCTAACACGAACTATTGCGTCTGAACCCAAAATATATGTGTAGTTAAGTGGATTTCGTGCCTTGCTAAAACTTATAACCGCACATTTAGAGACATTAAAGGATAGTCTATTTTTTACGCTCCACTCGCGCAGTTGGTCAAGATCCTTTTGAAGAGATTCACAATCTGAGATTCCTTGTACTCCATAGATCAACTTCAAGTCATCGGCATAAAGAAGGCATCTAGCGAAACTCGGAACGGATGCCAGGTCATTAATCATTATACCGAAGAGCAAAGGACCCAGTACCGATCCCTGACTGACGCCAGACCTAGTCTGATAAGCGTTCGATATAAAGCAGCCATGTTGCACATATTGACTCCTATCGCGGAGATAACTAGCGAAGATATCAAATTAGTTTTTAGTTTACTATAATACCATATCAATAAAGAACCCTTTAAAATATTACTTGCTTACTAACTCATCAATGAATCCCCTTATTATGCGTAAAGAAATTTGTCCGGCAAAATAATCCTTATTACCGCGGACAAATTTCATCGACGTTTATTGGCTAAGTTTGACTTCGTACGCCCTCCCGCCTCCTGCGCACTTTGAGAGTCAGTTGTGCCGCGGCTCTCACCGCAAGAAGACGTCGATGTGATGCCGAATAGATCCGCTACACACGTAGTAATGTCATTTCGATGTTACAGGGACAAAAAAAATATCATTCCGGAGTATGCTATATCTTTTTTGTTTCATATTTGTTATTTTTCAAATATTTACAGATCGTGTATTTTGTACTTGTGAGTTTAAATGTCGCGATAGTTAAAGAATGTGGGATTTAGTTATTTTTTTATAATTTTATTTCACCTCGGTTTATCATTCCACCAATTTCATTCCGGTGATTTCGGTGTAGTAAAATGGCTTTAATACCCACCAGAATGAAAATAACACCGGAATGATATCAAAAGTAGGTTGAGTTTTATATCATTCCCTTGCATACTTATCATTCACGTGCGAGTCATTTTTTTCTTTCCGGTGGAAAAATGTCATTCAGGTGGAGTGTTATATCATTCCTGTGTATACTTATCATTCACGTGCAAGTCAATTTTTTTAATCTCCGATAATTCTCAAAAGGCTTCAGATATCAAGTGCTCTGTAAGAGGCTTATCAAAGAACAGTCTGAGGTGTCGATTGACATTAAAAGAAAAATCAAAGAAACGTAAATAAAGAATTACACCGGAATGACATAAAAAACTAGTACTGTTGAGATTGACCCAAATGCAAATTCGATTCAATGGGGACATCCGCTCAACACTCAAATTTGATACTTACGATTGTAAAATTGTATTTGATTCTAGCTTAAGAGAACTTAATTTAGATTTTTAGAAGTTTTATAGATTTTTAGGCTTATGCCACAATTGTTCTTAATTTTTTTGCGTAAGGGACACTACTTATTTCCTTAAGTATTGATTTTTAAAAATATATAATTATTTCATTAATGTAGTTTTTTTTAAAGAAGGTACATATATGTAATCAGATGTACCAAGTTTAGAAATTTTATTAAATTTGAATCCGTTTATTGATTACCCTGAAACTGATTCGTCTACTACGTTTGTCCCTTACGACATTGGAAATTTCCACTGTCGATATAAGAATGGCTTTACTTAAGTAATATCCTTATATAGGAAAATAGAGAAGAACTACTTCGTTTCTTTATCTTATAAATCTCGGAAGGTCAAGACAATTTAATATAATCAGAGTGTAAAATAGATTAATGTTCCTTCACAATACATATAAGAAACACAGTCAGTATTATAATATTTTTTTCGATACGCTGTAGTCAATTATAAAAAAAAAATTACTAATCACTGGCCGCCGCGCTCCCAAAACAAAGACTAAACGGGGACGGACGGGCGAGCGGGGGACTTCGCGCGTTTATGTCTTTTGTACTACATTTTGTCTACTAAGATACTGTCCAATGTTCATTCATTATTTAGATTTATAGTACAAAAAAGTATTTTATACAATCGTTATATAATCAAGCTTTACTATCTCGTAGGTACCTTACTTAGGCAACTCAGCAAGCCTAAACACAGTACTCAACTGAGAAGCTCTCTATTATATCACGACTGTATTTTTTTTATTAGAGATAAATCACAATTACAGAATATTTGATCAAAAAGTATCGTTAAACCACAATGGTTTGTCTCGATACTCCATTCCGCAGTATTTAATAATTAACACGTTAAACGCCAGACCAAAATATTCATTTTTTCTTAAAAAAAAACTTGATGTAAATTCAATTATTACTTTGATATGTATATAGATATATATTTTATTTTGTTATTGGAGGTTTAGTTAAAAAGTTATTAAAAAAAAAATAACTCGCGGTCACCGATGACCCCCGTGGCGCTGTGAAGTTCATATTTCAAAAACCGTTACCATGACGCCACGCCGGTCCCCCCGCCGGCCACGCCGGTCACTGTGCCGGTCATTATACTGTCACATTCGCACCCGCTAAAATATGCTTATAATATAAAATTTAACTGCTTTGGCATTGTGTGACAATAGCTTGGTTTGGCAATTCCTGCTACTGGTTCAAGAAGATACGCTGTTTTTGTTTATTTTTGTTAATTTTGGGTTTTTATGATGTTTTTTTTGTGGAATGCATGTATCAGGTGTGTGTCTGCATTGGGAAATTTATTTTTTCTTATTTTTTGATAATTGTCGTGTATCTCCAGATAATTGAAATTAATTTCTATTAATTATATAATTATTGCAAATACTTAATTATATAAATTATAGAATTAAAGCTGTGATTTGAAAAAAATGCCTTGTTTTTTTCATTTTTTCAACAAATCTACTATGTCACTAACTGCACCCACGTCCCAAGCCACCGTTTTACTAACGAGCGCCATGCCGGTCCCTTGCATACAACGCATTGCTTATAACTACTACACGCGGCGCAGGATAGCGTCTTAAAAACAGGTTTAACACGAGGTCACCGGTGCCCCCCATGGCGTGTTGCAGTTGACTTCGTGAGGTCGCCGGTGCCCCCCATGGCGTTCAACGTGTTAACATACACATATAATTCGTAAACAACATAATGATTGCAAATATCACAAACTGAGCGCGTCTGTTATCATACCGCACATATCGTATAAAATACTATTGTCGGTTTACACAATTATACTTAGTTTCACTGTGTATACATACATATTGTTTGTCTGCATCATGTTTCTATTTCTATATTTGTTAGATTAATTTCACAAGATTTTAAATTAGATTTTAACTACTTCCCGGTGTCTGATGGTTCAAAATTGGCTGTATTTCCATAATTTCGATGACAATGCCATAATTTACTGGCATAGAATAGATAGGTTGATGTAATCTAATTACATACATGCATGAGGGAGCTTTGTTTAAGTTTTTACTAGTGCATTACCTTGGAGTAGAAGAATCCACTTACATCACACCATGGTCATTGGCACAAGATTGTAATCGGGCCCGGTCGGCCTTGGCGAGGCTTGTAACGTTATACCTCAGAGCTTTTTGCTTTTCTGGTCACATGTATTTGCATTAAAGTCGGCGATGACGGGATAAATTGGACTCCTTTTTAAGAGGCTGGCCAGATATATCACTAAACAGAGACAAATAGGGGGAGGCCTTTACCCAGCAGTGGGCCACAGTGCGCTCTGAATAATAATAAGTAAGTATGTACATTTTATAAAAAACCGGCCAAGAGCATGTCGGGCCACGCTCAGTGTAGGGTTCCGTAGTTACTCTTCCGTCACAATAAGCTAAACTGGAGCTTAAAGTATAGTAAATTGTTAACCAAGGGATGAAACGGTACCTTTCACCCGAGTTAAACAAATAGGCAAATTTGCATAATCAGTACCTAATTAAAGTAAGTCTTTTTACTATGAAGGGAAAACTTTTTGCGATAACTCAAAAACAGCTAAACTGATCATGTCCGCTATAGTTTTCATTTAATGTCTTTCTTAAGCTCTACTTCCACGATTTTTTTCATATTTTTTGGACCTATGGTTCAAAAGTTAGAGGGGGGGACACATTTTTTTTTCTTTCGGAGCGATTATCTCCGAATATATTCACTTTATCAAAAAATGTTTCTTGAAAACCCCTATTAGTTTTGAAAGACCTTTCCAACGATACCCCACACTCTAGGGTTGAAGCGAAAAAAAAATATCACCCCCACTTTACGTACCCTAAAAAAAATTAAATTTTTAGATTTTATTGTACGACTTTGTCGGCTTTATTGATTTATATATCCATGCCAAATTTCAGCTTTCTAGCACTAACGACCACGGAGCAAAGCCTCGGACAGACAGACAGACAGACAGACAGACGGACATGGCGAAACTATAAGGGTTCCGTTTTATGCCATTTGGCTAGGGAACCCTAAAAATGATTTTATTAGTCCGTAGCAAGGTTGGTTCTCCATACAAGTGACGCTCTCATTTTAAAATGAATTTTTAGATTGCTCTGAAACTGAGAACTTACAATAGGATAAGGTATATCTAGGCTGTAATTAGTTTATGTAACTTTAACTTAAATAAGTACAGCGAATTTAAGTTTTTCAAACTAAAAACAGTAGGAACTTACCGGCGCAAACACCACGAATACCGTCAGCGAGTTCATGTCGATGTGGTGCGCGTGCGCGAACAGCCGACCACGAACTGCGCGTGGGCAACGCAACCACACGCCGGCGCCGGCCGGTCGATAAGTGCTTCTATTTACAAGTTTGACAACATTTCGATTAGTTTTGATGCTGATATGATACGAACACGACTGCTTGAGTATAAACAAAGTTAGCGGAGGTATTTACTTTACGATTCTGGTTGTTCGTTTTATTGTACAGAACACAGGTTCACATAAAATACACTGTAAGGGTTCTCTTCCGGCTATCCTTCGAGTAGATCAGGGGAGAATTCAAGTTAGATATATAGACATTACGGAATGTACCTACAATAACATTTTAAATATAAACTAACATATTGTCCACACATAAATTAAAAAAAACCGATCAAGTGCGAGTTCGTTTTACTCGCGCACCGAGGGTTCCGTACAAACTTTGGCTCGTGTAACTGTAAAGGCGCGGAAGACTTTTGAACAGATGTACCTATACTAAGTATAATTGTGTACAGCGCCATCTGTCGGCAAATTGTGTCACTAATTTGCGCAATGTAATGCACGTATGTTGGTCTTTCGAGGATATAATTCTCTTTCATGTGAACCGATTTCAAAAATTGATCTTTTTTGTAAAAAGGTGTATTTAATGTAATCTCATAGAAATTTCAGGTGTAATAAACATATGTAAAGTTCAAGATTCTGAGTTCACGGGAAACATTTGCGGCATAAACGGCTCTATCTTTTGATTGCGTTGGCTTAGAAGTTATGTTTTTTCACGGCTCCAAGGGACAGTAAACCTGAGTATTTTATATAAATTCCAGCTTGAAAGCCTTGAAACCTCCACGCGTTCCTGAGAAAAAGGGTCTTGACAAACAGACAGACGGACGGACGAACGGAACGGACAACAAAGTGATCCTATAAGGGTTCCGTTTTCTCCTTTCGAGGTACCTACGGACCCCTAAACATTTTAAAAAAACTTAGATAAAAATTAAAAAAAAACCGCTTTGGTCAAGATTCGAACTTGCGACCCTTTGGAACACTGGTCTTATCGCTTTTAAACAACTGGGCTACCAACTGTTGTTCACACGCCTTAGGCGGGGTTTGGTAGCTCCGATAGTTACCCGGAGCGGTGATATTTTCTGTTTAAACTTTGCTGTTTAAATCATCATCAGCCAAAGGCCTCTGGTGATGATGATAGTGAGCGTTACTGACGTAACACTTTATCGTATAAACTCTAAAGATGCACCGGATATTCGGTAACTATCCGGTATCAGGCCTATCCGGTCATTATTTTAATATATAAATAAATTAATATGGGCCGAATACCGGAATAGTTATTTGTGTAACAAGCAATTATTTAAATAATGCGAGATTAAATCAAAACCGAATATTCGGCCGATTGTTAGGCCAGATATCCAGTATTCGGCCTAACAACTATCCGTTGCATCTCTAATAAACTCTACCTTTTGCTCTACCGGCTTACAAATCGATTACGCATTCTGTGACAATGCTCACTACCTATTGGAACAATAGCATGGCTTGCATTCTTCATACTTGTATAACTTACGAGGACACCTGCTCGTTGCACTAGCTTTTATAAAACACTATACGAATGAGGTATAACCTGAGTATGTCGTTCTTTTAATTTTTTATATTTTTGTTGCAAGTAGCCGACCGGGATTAAATAAGTACCTTTTTATTTTATTTTGTATTTTGTATTCTGTATCTGCACCTGAATTCAAAAAATAATAAAATAATAAATAAATAAATATTATAGGAACATTCTTACACAAATTGATTAAGTTCCACGGTAAGCCAGGAAGGCTTGTACTTAGACATCAAAATATACAAATACTTAAATACATAGAAAACATCCCTGACTCAGGAACTTATACCTATGCTCATCACACAAATAAATGCCCTTACCAGGATTCGAACTCAAGACCCTCGGCTTCATAGACGGGGTTACTACCCACTAGACCAGACCGGTCGTCATAATAGCATTGCATCTCTTCTCCGGTTCGCTGGATTACAACCAATGCTATTGGTTGATTCTCGCACGTCTCCTCTCATCTCCTCTCATCTCAACTTCCGTGGAAAGGCAGTCTAAAGAATGACTCAAGTTCGTACGTTCAGGGTCCGAGCCGGAGCAGTCGACACTACGTTTTATATGACGGGTGATCGGTGATCACGTGATATTTTCTATTAAAAAACCGAGTAAACATAGTTGCGGACGCACCGGACCTTAACCGTTCTAACTTAATTGAATCATGAGTATGCTACCATAATTGTTGCAGACTTATCTTGGTCTAACCAATTATGACGCTCAATAATCTCCTTTGGCAGGTATTTACACATCACTTAAACATTAACTACGATAACCTCTACAAAACTATCGCCTTTAATTATCTCAAATATTATTCACATAATTCACTGCCGCTAACCACCGACCATTGGAAATGACCTTTCTATGCGTATATTTACAACGAATGTAGAAATCAATTTAATAAAGACAAATACATATTGGTTTAACATGGTTTTTATGAATGAACGAAGTTAGTATCTGTGCGGTTCTTGCGTGTGACGGACGCAATGTATATTATTGTGTTTATATTGTCTATCATTGTTTTTGCCGTGAGTTCATATTGATATTACATTACCATGTGTATAGTATTAGGTATTAGGTATTCGTGAAATATCTAAATTAGAAGTCACAATCAGATAGATATTATGTTTGTAACTAAAAGTTAAACATGCCGTTAATTAATTGCAAAACCAGTCATTCGTTATCTAAGAATCTCGCATTATTTAAATATTTTGTGTGTCTGGTGAAATTATATTCGTAAATATCACAGGATCATGGTTTCATGATCATCACATAAAATTTGAGATTCAATGGACGTTCAAGTTTCTACAAAATGGAGGCTTTAGTAAACAAATATAATAAGTAAATAGTACATAAATAGATAATATACCTAGGATTAATGTAATTTAAGAAGACTATAATTTCGTTCTGTTTGATTTTTGAAGGTTGAAACTAGTTTCTTAATCAAATGCCTAGGCATCTAGCGAAGTTAGAATCTACATATAGTAGCTACATGTTTGCGGCGTTTGGCGTTGAAACCTTGGGGCCATGGGGGCCAAGTGCGCGTCGGCTTTTTAAAGATTTGTCGGCGCGCCTAATAGAGGCCTCGGGCGACCAGAGGGCTGGCCACTATTTCGCTCAGCGTATAAGTATCGCCATACAGCGGGGAAATACGGCCAGCCTTCTAGGCACCTTGCCCATTGACGGCGATTTGGGCCAAATTTTTTATCTTTAGTTTAAGTTGTTAATAAGTTTTATTTTATTATGTATGTTTATTTCTTTGTTTTTGGATATTGTATTGTTTAGTTAGAATCAAATTTGAGAAATTCCCGATAAAATAAATTGAACCTACTGGTAGACGGCATGAAATTAAAATTGAGTTAATACTATGCATGAAATGACTTAATCTAAACTTACTCGTAAATGTCTGTTTAACATGTTTGTTTTTACAGTTATTTACGAGTATAAATAGCGTCTACAGAGATTCTGGTGAATCAACTTTATCTTGTTTTTTGCAAGAATTGTCCTTAATCATTATTAGCTCAACTTTTGTACGTTTTAACATGGTCGAAATGAAGCAAGATCCTTAATTTATATGCCAGATCCGGCAGAAATAAAAATACCTACGTCAATTTTTTTTTATTGAGAGACCCAATGGACGAACCTTTATTTTCATATAAAAGTGTGAGACAGCTTTATCCCCTGGGTCACTGCTCTTGAACAAGTTATGAAATACCAAATCATGATAAAAAAATATTGCATTACGTAGCTTATCTGTTTTTATATAATAAGAAAATAGTTATTTACGATACAAGTATTCCCATCTTAAAGGCCGGCAACGCACTTACAACCCCTCTGGTGTTGCAGGTGTCCATGGGCGGCGGTTATCGCTTACCATCAGGTGATCCGTCTGCTCGTTTGCCTCCTCAACCATAAAATAAAATAAAAATGTGCAAAAATAGGAAATTCGCAAACGAGTGGTGATTGACGAGTTGCGAATTACCTATTCGCACGTGTATTGTAATTACAACGTTTTACGGTACATATGGCTCTTTAAAGTTTCGACATACGGAAAGTGCTCATTCCCGCACGCGTGCGGGAAGTAGCACCATATGTACTGTAAAACAATTACAGATAATCCAATTTTTTTATCACTTCTAGCCAAACTAGGTCAAATTTTGCTGACAAAAAAGTTGATCCAGTCATCTGCAATCCCGTTCGACGCTCCAACGAGAGATAACCTACCATTACTTTTTCATTCGAACAGATAGAGTCAGTTAATACGTCACTTGTACCGACTTATCGACAAAAAGTCATGGCAATTTGGCCTTTATAGTCGGACCCATTTGTTTGACATAATTATTGAAAGTCATAATGTAATGATTGTCAGATAAGTCATAATTCTAAAACCGTTAACTTCTTAGGGTTTTCATAAGGTTATCCTATAGATATCCTGAAAAGTTACGCGTTTCTGAGAAAATAACAAATTATGATTTATGACTAATGAAAATGCGGACTAACAATACATTATGACTTAAAACTCTATGGTTAACAATAGAGACCGCATTATAGTACCTAACGCCTACACCCTGCCACTGCAGTTTCTTCGGTCCTACGATGTGATGTGTGTATTGTATGATTACAGTACGCGGAGCCGGGGAAGGCGCCGCTGGTGCAACTGAACGATGGACGCACTATGCCCACGATCGCGTTGGGGACCTGGCTCGGGAACAGCACCACGGTACTGTCGCTTCAAATAATAATATCTTGCCCAAAGAAGCGAAGCGCGTAAACTGGACTTACATAAAATAAGTTCGCATCAATATAAAGATAGGTATCTCATAAAAATACGTGTTAATTTGAGAAGCCGAAATATGAAATTATATTTTTCTACCCGTCGACTGTAATGGTTGAATTAAGGTTTCGAATACCAAACTATTTTTTTTTTGCAACGAGTGGTGTTAAATTAAAATAAAAAAAAACACGACCGAAGGGAGTGTTTTAAATCGACACGAGTTCCGAATTAACTATTCGCACGTGTATCGTACAACGTTTTACAGTACATACCTTTAAGTTTCGACATATTTTATTTTATTGTTTTTGAGGGATAACAAACAACTATACAAATATAATCTACAAATGGTGTTACATTATAAGTGTTGTTTTTATGTGCAGCCAACAACGTTATCCACAAGTTACTTATACACATAAAGTTGAAGAAGGTAGGACAGATATACAATTTTACTATGCTAATAATAGTTTAAATGTATCTCTGGCTAAACACGGCAATTATAAATTAAATTAGTATACATTAATCTATATTAAACAATCTGATAAGGCTTTTCTATATTTAGCGGTGGGCAGGTGGAATATATCTATCGCAGTAAAGTTTTGGTTGTAGGAAGCAAGGAGCCGGCGAAGTGGATTACGAAAGCCGGCGTTAGTGCGGCAAGGGCTCTCGGCAAATAATCTGTACGCACGCGTCTCACGACGGTTCGCGTTTCTAGGACATATGCACGGAATGTGCTGTAAAATTTCTTTCGATACGCTGTAGTCAACTATACAAAAAAATTGACCAATCACGTGCCGCCGCGCTCCCATAGAACGGGGGACGGGCGGGCGGGGGCTTGCGGGTTTATGCCTTTTTGTCTACTTAGATACCTACTAATTTTCATTACTTATTTAGGTTTTATAAAAAAAAATATTTGATGACTCGTTGAAAAACTATTGTATACAATAGTGATACAATCATGCTTTTCAATCTCGTACCTCACTTACATAGGCAACTCAGCAAGCTTCGTTGCCTAAACACGGTACTCGACTGAAAAGCTCTCTATTATAACACGATTGCGTAAAATACTATTTCAAAATTTTCGTCTGCTCTTTTGCCTTCTATATCATAATAAAAACGATTGAACAGCCCAGTCTAAAAACAGATTTTAATGCGGAAACTTTGATCACAGGGTCGCATCACCCCAGTCGGATACGAGACCGAACAAGCCGTGCTCTGGGCCTTCGAAGCAGGCTACAGGCATATCGACACCGCCTGGTCGTACCATGTGGAAGACCAGGTCGGCCGCGCAGTAAAGACCGTGGTGGACGCTTATAACCTGCTGCATGAGGTCACCACCACTCCCAAGGTGAGAATAGTATCATACTTTCTCACAAACTAGTCTGCAGAGTTCTTGCTAATCCTAAATATGTTCCAATTCCAAATTGTATTAGGTATCTATGTACGTCGAAAGTGCTTCATGAAAAACATATTTAACCAATTTACTAAAGCGAAGTGATCCCATAGATGCTCCGTGATCAGTTTTATACGGAGCACTAAAAACCGTAGTATACTATAAACGTGTATTTTTGATACGACCACATAATCAAAGGGTACTTAGTCTAGGCTTTATTGAATACCCTTTCATTGTTTTTATTAAAGATGCTCGACATTTATTTTTCAATATAAAATAATTCAGCAAGCAATGTATCACTATTTTGTTTATAATTTTAAAAAAAACGTCCCATTAAGGTCTTCGCACACTATACCAATTCCACACCAACTCAACTCACTTTTGGTTCACCTTAGTGGACGACGAGTGGACGACGCGTAGACCACCCGACAGTTACCTAAATTTTAAACATTGTACTATAGAACATACAAGATAAGGCTTTAATTTCAATATTTAATTTTGAGTCGAGTGGCTGTTGACCTTTAATGAAGCGACGTCACAAGTTCATTGCCGCTCGGAAAAAATTCAAGAAATAATTATGCTGACCACAAGTTAAGTTAAGAGTAGGTAAATTGATTCTTTTTCAGAATTATTTTATACCACTAAAACCTTCGTCCCGTTTAAGTTTGTGGTTATATAAAAAATACACGTACCACTAGCCGTACCACGAGTTTGTCACTGAGATAGTCCCTAGCGAGTGCGTACCTTACTTTCTATGCATCTCGCTCGTACTGGCATATTAGTGCGAGCTAGAGATGTATAGAAAATAAATTACGCAGACGTTAGCGAATATATCAGTTTCAAACTCATCGTTTTTTTATACCACGTCGGTGGCAAAGAAGCATACGGCACGCCTGATGGTAAGCAGTCACCGTAGCCTATGGATGCCTGCAGAGGTGTTACATGCGCGTTGCCGACCCTTTAAAAACCTATACACTCCTATTTTGAAGAACCCCATACTGTATACCCTCGGGAAAACCTCGGCAGGGAGCTCATTCCACAGCCGGAGCGTCCGCGGGAGGAAATTCCTCTTAAACCGCACAGTGCGCGACCATTTAGGCTCTAGATGCACACCCTGCCGACGGTAAGGCTACTTATGCTTTCCAGTTCCTGCCCCTTCATTGTGTAATTGGTTGATGTTGGGTTGGTTACATATAATACAATCCCCACCGACCGGGGCGCATTTCTCATTTGTACAGTCATTAAGTGTAAAAATATGGGTGTGCTGTAACGAGGAATGCGGTCTATCTGTGGCGGCGAATATAAACGCAGACGTATTAGATTTCTGATATTATATATTTTTTCATAACATTCAGTTACTTAGATCACAAATATCGACTACTCTTGATGGTTGCCACCTTCCGAATGCCCGTCTGCAGATCTTTATTCATCTGGCAGGGCGATAGTTCTGAATTGAAATCTATAACGGTTGCCAGTTATCTTCAAAAAGACTGTGAAGGTTTCAAAGCTTCACAGTACACAAGTTGCTCAAAAATATGTCCATAGCTCTTATGTCGGCGAATTAAGAGCTATGGGATATATTTTTGAGTATGTTGCGTGGACCCATATTTTTACACTTGACTATACGGCCACAAGCCGGTCAGCTCCTCGCGGACGCGGACGGCTCCAGGTCCGGACGGACTCCATCGCTTCTGCCATATGGCTCCTCTACAGGATGGCGACGGGTTGGCCACGGTATCGCACATCAAATGTAGTGGGCCAGCGATAGTGCGTACGCATCTACACGTGTCCCATTCCATAGTGCGTGCTCTCAACCATCGCATGGCCATCACACTGGTCCAGAGCTGGACCATCGTGTAGAGAAGCCAATACATAATGTATAGACAGATTGAAAATGCGCTCCGGCGTGGCCCGGCTTCAGTCGGTCGGTGGGAATCCTACAATAATGTAACTGTGTGGTTCAGGTGTGTGACGCCGGGTGCTACGTGAATAGGTTCAAAAAGAACATAGAGAGATCAAGCAGCAGCATGGTCCCTGCTCTGTCACGAGAGGAAATATTCGTCACCACCAAGGTACATATAAACCTACATATACACCATGTTTTTATTGAATTTCGTCCGGCGTATGGGTAAGAAGGGTTAAGGAAACTAAATGGCATAGTTCATTTTCAAAAAATATGTATACGCTCATAAGGGCCATATAAGATAAAAATAATTTTATGATTATCTCAAAATGGAGTTCGTCGACACAGGGAACGAGACAAAGATTTTCACGTTTCACGACATGCCTAGGAATATCACAATGCCTGACCTTACGATCGGCCGCCGACATACTTACCCTGACTAAGGGTCACTTGCACGTTCCAGGGTTAGCCAACTAACTTGTTGTGAGTGAGTTGGCTAACCCACGCAACGCGCAAGTGGACCTTATACACTCGAAAAGCATAACCCTTGTTTGGCAGGCGGTCGAGTGAAAAACAAGACGTCAAATGAAGCTTTCGTATCCGCGTTTAATCTATATTTCTTGTCCTATGTCCACTCTGATTATATGTTGTTTGGTTGTCAGCTCTGGAACGACGCGCATGCGCGGTCAGCGGTGGTGCCCGCACTCAGAGCATCTCTTGCGCAGCTCAAACTGAACTATGTCGATCTCTACCTCATGCATTGGCCATTAGGACAGTTTGTAAGTAACCAATAATTATGCTCAAAAAACATCCAAAGCTATAGGATTTCGGGGTTGGGTAAAAATTGTTCAGTATGACCCACATATTCACTCCTAGTCCCCTAAGAGTATGGTCAAACATAACAACTTCACCCTAGCTGTACACGAGGGAATAATTTGAGTTACGAGTATTGAGATAAAACGTAAAAATCGCAAGTTTCATGCGCGCCATGTATTTTGTTCCCTTCTGCTTTCCTAACTAACTAACTACTACTAACTTTTAAACATTTCAGGCAAATGGATCGTACGACTACACACACTACCTAGAAACCTGGCGAGGAATGATGGACGCGCAGGCACTCAACCTGACGCGGTCCATCGGCGTCAGCAACTTCAACAAAGTCATGCTGGAGAACGTCCGGGCGCACCAGCTGACGGAGCCTGCTGTGCTGCAGATAGAGGTAACTGTCTGATAGGCAAGATTGATCAGCGCCGTCAGAAACTTAACAAAGTCATGCTGTAGAGCATCAGAGCGCACCAGCTGACGGAGCCTGCTGTGCTGCAGATAGAGGTAACTGTCTGATAGGCAAGATTGATCAGCGCCGTCAGAAACTTAACAAAGTCATGCTGTAGAGCATCAGAGCGCACCAGCTGACGGAGCCTGCTGTGCTGAAGATAGAGGTAACTGTCTGATAGTCAAGATTGATCTGACACCGTCAGCAACTTCAACAAACTCATATGGAGAGCATCAGAGTGCACCAGCTGACGGAGCCTGATGTGCTGCAGATAAAGGTAACTGGCTACTTCCCATGGTACCTACAAGCTTTGCTTAGTTTGGGATCGGTGTAAGATTGCCCTCAAATATTTATTTATTTAAACACACAAAAACACATTTTTCGCAATACGAAATAGAGAGCGAGCGAAGGTTTATTCACGCGCGTTTGACTCTTGCTTAGTTAGGCCCCATTTGCACGCCGCGAGAACTTGCTTACAATATTCGATACATTGTTAACTACAACAATGAATTCAGTCGATCGTAACGAAGATCCGTCTACGGGGTTTTATACTTTTTATAGTCTTCATTACCTAACAAGACAAACGTATAATCAACATATTACTCAAAAATCGTTTCCAGTGGAACATCAACCTGCAGCAGCCCGGGCTGCTGGCCTACTGCCGCCAGCACAACATCTCCGTGATGGGCTACACGCCGTTCGGCGCCCTCATGGACAAGCGGCGCGCCGACTCCCCCACGCACATCGACGACCCGCAGCTGACCAAGATGGCCGCCAAGTATGGGAAGAATGTGCAGCAGATCTTGCTGCGATACGCTGTGAGTGTTTAGTTTATAATCAAACCCAAACAAAATAAAATAAGGATTGGCAAAAATACGTAACTACACACGTACAGTGGAGTGGAAGCACCTCCAAATGACACTAGACCCTACTCATAGTGTTGTGTTCCTGCTGGTGAGTAACGTTGCCAGAGCTCAACGAGGATGCGGGGTGTTAGGGTCGGCAACGCGCATCTAACACCTTTCTAGAGTTGCAGGGGTCCATAGGCTATGGCAACCGCTTACCATGAGACGGGACGTATGTTTGTTTGCCAGCGACGTAGTATAAAAAAACTTGACCTTACCTAAAATACAACTTAATTTTGTAAAAAAATCTAATTATATTTTGTATTTCTATTCTTCAGGTCGAAATGGGAGTAATCCCGATCCCAAAGTCCATAACCAGCTCTCGAATTTTCGAGAACATCGATATTTTCGACTTCCAACTCGAAGATAACGACAAACGAATTCTGCGCAAGTTCGACCGCGGCTACAGAACCATCCCCCAGCTCAAGTGGAGGGACCACCCCTTCTACCCGTTCGAGAAAAAGGCAGATTACCCGACCACTAGTACGAGTACTGTGAGAACGGATGCCAGCACGCAACAAGTGATTTCTAAAGGGGATTTGAACGATAAATCTGCTAAAATGAATTTTAGGGATATAAAGATTTAATACATTAAAAATTGAATCATTATTGATTCAAAGTTGTTATTTTTAATCCTTTGAGTCCTTGATTACAAGACCACTAGTAGTACAGTCACGTCTGAAAATATCAGTACGAAAAATGTCCCCAAAAATATGTATACACTACCTTGCCACTAGCGATGTGGCTTGCTGCATCATTATGCTGAGTCAGCGCCTTTTCTGTGCCACGACACATGGCGTATTAATTAACTAAAAATGTTTTTATTAAATTAAGTTTGCACGTTTTTATTTTACACTTTTCTTTTTTGTTTGTTTTGATGCTAATGCCATGTATGTTGTGGGTATGAATAAAGAATGTATCTATCTATCTATCAACCTTAATATATGGGCAATAAAGTCGTGTATACATATTTTTCGTATCGATATGAGGAGAAATCTGCTAGAATGGATTTTCGGGACATAAAGATTTAAAAAAGATGTATACAGGGTGATCAATCCAAACGGTCAGTATGAAGAAGTCAGAAACTATGAGAGATAGCCACATCTGTACCCCTAGTGTAAATTTGATCGACATCGTAACGTGACGTGATTTTGAGTTTCCAAAACGTCCCGCTTGGCGCGCTCTTTCTAAATCCAATACAAAATGAGACTAAACGCAAACGCGTACGTCACGTTTCGAAATCGAATTTATTTACACTAGGGGTACTGTACCCCTAGTGTAAATATTTTCGACAGCGAAACGTGACGTACGCGTTTGCGTTAAGTGTCATTTTGTATGAGATTTTTGACTTTCCAAAACGTCCCGCTTGGCGCGCTATTCAAAAACCCATACAAAATGAGACTTAACGCAAACGCGTACGTCACGTTTCGAAATCGAAATTATTTACACTAGGGGTACTGTTCTTAGGAAACATGGCTTTGATTTTAAATTTAATAATAATATCATTCAATCTTTTGTTTTAATCTCTCATACATAACCGGGAATAGTTTCTGACTTCTCCATACTGACCGTTTTGGATTGATCACCCTGTATATATATCATAGTACTATAGTACACAAATTGATTAACCCCCACAGTAAGCTCAATAAGGCTTGTGTCGAGGGTACTTAGACAACTATATATATGATATACGAATATTTATAAATACTTAAATACATATACCCATGACTTCAGGAACAAATCGTCAGGTGACAAGCAAAATTCACTAATTACCACCACAAATTACATAGCCATAATGAACCATATTACTACTGATATTAATGTTTATTTTTGTTTAATTATTTTTTAGTAATCAGTGAGTTTTGCTTGTCACCTGACGAAATATTCGTGCTCATCACACAAATAAATGCCCTTACCAGGATTTGAACCCGGGACCATGTGGGAGTCACTGCCCACTAGGCCAGCCAGGTCGTCTAAATTATTTATTTAAAAAATGTTATCCTTCGAGTGTTTGATTACACGACCACTAGTAGAAATAGAAATAGAAATATATTTATTTGCGTGAAATGTGGTACAACAAATTAGATGGTAACATTTTCTATACGTTCAGCACATCTCGCCGACAACATGGGCATGCAAAATCTTTACTTAAATCTAAATATTATTTACATAATTTACATTATATTTACATTTAATCATCATTCAAATTTCAATCATTTAAATTTAATTTAGTAGTACAAGTACTGTAATCACTGATGACAGTCGCAAGTGATTTCAGTGGTGGATACGAAGGATAATCTGTTAGAATGGATTTTAGGGATATAAATATATCACTACACCTTATGAAACAAAGTCCTCCGCCGCGTCTGTCTGTGTTGCTGACAGTCTTTCCACCGCGATACAACCGCCTGACGGTTTTTAGGGCTCCGTAGTCAACTATATAGGAACCCTTATAGACCGCGAGCCAGGAACAGACTTCCATGACAAATCGCCTCCCGGGCGAATACTCGTATATTGGTTAACGGCTGTGTATGATGAACCCTCACGGACGTCAGCTGCCGCTCCGTTGGTGGGTTAAGGAATGGCAGCCACAGAAACACGTAATAAAAAATGTAATCTCCCGTTTGATACTTTGTCAGATGATAGTTCAGATGCTATTATTAATAAATGACATTTTTTTATAACAGTAGAAATAAATAAAACATAATATTTGGCACATTTTTATTGTTGAACAATAAACAATGTATTTTTTATTACAATTTTATTCTCTTTCTAGTAAATTCGATACCAGAAGTTGCGAGTGCAAACGAGAACCTTAAAGACAAGCGGAGTATTCTCGAGACGACTCGAGAACTTTCTAGAAGTAAAAGTCAACTCACTCAAATGGTAACTTAAAATAAATAAAATTTACAAAAAAAGACAGCTCGTTTGCGACTGAAAATTCAATACATTTGATTTTATGCCCTAATTGTCTGCTTTGTCACAGACATACTAATAAGATAAAGTATCAAATGTATAATGTCTGCACTATCTATCAATCGCAAACTACAAGTATAACCACAGTATAACAAAAAGTATTTAAAAAAATCAAACATTCTCCAGCTTATTACAGAGATAAATTATGCTAGATATTCAACTACTTATCTGTCTAACGACAAAACGTATTTGAGTCATAACCCTTTAAACGCCACATATCGTATCGTGCGCGGCGCGTGATAGTGAACCTTGTCGGAATGCACGAAGGCTGACATGGAGTTGTAGCCGCGCGGCGGTACAAGGGTTAAAAAAAGCCGAGAATGTCTGAGAAAAAAATCTCAAAAATTCTCCGATCCGGCTCGAGAATCCTCCATAACAACCAAAATAGAATAAATGCCAACCAAGTCTTCATTTATCTAAAAAAATACAACCTCACTTAAGTTTCGTCGTCCAATAAAATTTCGTAGAAAAAAAATGAGAAAAATAAAACTATTACAGGACACAAAAATATAAATATTATTTACAAATTATTTATTCCTTACTCTCGACGTGGTAAAAAATGAACTTCTACGTTATAACAATCGAACAGTCCATGTAATGACAATGTCGTAAATATATGACTTACATCATACATTAAATGGTAACTCTGGCTATCAAAATTTGACGTTTGCGTCAAAAACGTGACAGAGTGGAGCTTTTTGTATGAAATTAAATTTTGTTTTTAATTTTTCGTGTAAAATATAATCTACAGCTATACTCTGTATTTTTAGGTATTTAAATAAAAGTAAACAAACAATTTGTAAATTTTCGGGTAGTTATAACATTTATTGGTTAACCGACCAAATACAAAGCGCCTGGATCTGTCACTGAACGACCTGACTTTAACCTACATTATTTGATCATGTAATGTTTCAATCTACTCTCAACTGGCTTAAGGAGCCATTTGAGGGTAGATTTTGTTTACTTTTATTTAAATACCTAAAGATGCAGAGTATAGAAAGACATACAATAAAACTCGAGTTTATTTATTTACATATTGGTAACATATCTATACAAACGTGATAGTGACACGACATCGAAAAGAATTTTGTCCCGTTTAACAATTCACAAAAAGAAGTTAAACTTTGTGGCAAGATTTCTGATAGTTTACAACTCTTCTTCAGTCAATAACTCTCAAAGAGAAGTCAAACTAGAGATTTCATCTCGTTTTGATTATTTGTATTTACGTATACCTTCGTGTATGTTCGTATGTCATATATACATGACATATGTCATTACATCGACACGACCGGCCCCGCACCCGCTCATTAAATAATACTGTAATATCTAAATTCGTTCCTGTTTTCAAACTTCTTTTAAATATGTACATAGAATCAGACCAAGCTAAGTTGGCAGCGATTTAGCCCAGTCTGTGCAAGTGTTAAGTAAACGTCATAATTTCATGGATGTTTAGAATAACATCTTGGTTTGACTCTACCTATATTTTTTCGTGGTATTATAGCTCCTTAGTTAGTTTTATTGGAATACAATCATAAAGACTTTTTTATCGATATCAAATATAAGCTGTTAAGATATTTGTGACATATCAGTAAGTTTTAAATGGCGGCCTA